>NW_027361878.1:18407500-18792500 GCF_039654945.1 Dendrobates tinctorius
GTCGGTGGCGCAGAACTCAGGGACGCAGGCGTGAGTCGTCAGAATCACTGCTGTGTGACAAGGTACCAACGACCACCGAGGTCGTTACACGGATCGCCGGATCGTTGCTGCGTCGTTGAAGAGATCTGCTTGTTTGTCATCTTACTAGCGATCATGTAGAGACGCACCAGCGATCCTCACCAGGTCGTATCATTGTTGGGATCGCTGGTGCGTCGCTAAGTGAAACGGGACCCTAACACACCAATTATTCTGATTAGTTTGATCAGCGTGTGATCCAATTTTCTGGTAAGTGGAGAAATTTTTTTAAAAAAAAGCAAAAAAATTCTCCACTGTCTCCATTCTGACATTACATGAAACTGCCATCCGAGTGCGGTGTGTTTTGTTTTTTTTTTTCCACTGACCCATAGACTTCTATTCTCAATTTTGATCCGACTCTTTGATCAAAATGGGACATCGCTGATATTTTTCATTCATCCCTAGGTTCAAGGAAAAAAATCGGATGTGTGAATGGCCTCATAGAATGTCAGTGCTGTGAGTGCTATCTGTGAAAACCACAGGGAATGAGCCCTAAGATCAGAATGTCTCAATCTCTCA
Organism: Dendrobates tinctorius; assembly: GCF_039654945.1. Classification (NCBI taxonomy): domain Eukaryota; kingdom Metazoa; phylum Chordata; class Amphibia; order Anura; family Dendrobatidae; genus Dendrobates; species Dendrobates tinctorius. Next base: position 18,408,095 of record NW_027361878.1, read on the forward strand.
TCCCTGATTTCTGGACATGGCAGGACTTGCTGATTAGAAGGGTGCAGTCATATTTTAATGGACAGGATGAAGAAGCTGCACACACACACACGCATGTTAATGTCAATATGTATGAGGCGCATTTCAACATAACAGTCATGTGTTTTTAGTGGTGAGGAATGTATAAGTGACCCCCCCCCAGCCCCAGGTTATCTCCACTGAGACCCAAAATATTGGACTTGGAAATCCAGCTGCTCCCGATCACTCCTCCAATATCATTTGCAGAAACCTCATTTATTTGTGCTGGATGCACACTTTGTTCAGATTTGATGCAGATTTCTGTAAAAAATTCCTCCCTGAAATGCATGTCGAATCCAAAATGTGAAAGCGATGTGTTCGAAGTGTTGTTTTGCATTTGGAGATGTAGGATTTTTTTTTTTTTTTTTGCTTGTTTCTAAAATCTAATTAAAGAAAGCCCACTAGAATATTAATTGCTATGTTTTGCATAGATATCCGGCACAGCAAATTCTGCACCAAATCATGTGCGTTTTGTTGTGGAAATTACTGCTGATATCAAAGGGTGGAAATGCTGCAGCAAAAAAAACAAAAACGAGGTTGCTGTGTATTTCAGATCCAAATTTTGTAAAATCTCCTCTTTATTGCTGCTGGAATGTGCTGTAGGTTTTCCACCTGGGTAAGTCCCAACCGCAGAAAATGGGCAGCATCTGCGCCTTGTGGGTACAATCCCTTAAAGCCCTGGTACACATTAGGTAAAAGTTTTCTGAATCTGCGGAGTTTGACAAGATCGGGGAATCCTATAAGGTGTATGAGAGACTCAAGGATTGTGCAGTTGGAATAGCTTCACCCAATCCTTTTCTTCTGCAGGGAGATACAGTGGGCAGATGATTCTGGCTCGGCGCTCTCATAGAGAACGCAGCAACACCGGACTGAGCTGAGCGCTGCTGTGTATGGCCATTGTAGGGGTCCAAGTCTGCAGTCACTCTGTGTAACTGCAGACTTGGGAATCCTCACAGTGCGCACTGTCAGGATTTTCTGGGTGCAGTCAACCCTGTGATTTGTATACTTCTGGCCACATTGCGACTAGACGTGTCTCCAGCATTACTCAGTTCACTTGTATTGAGCGAGGCCGCACACGTCTAGTTGGTGCATGACCACGTGTATTCAAATCGCAAACTCGTGGTCACACACCTGCCCGTTGCCGAAGAATCCTGACAGCGTGCACAATGCGTATTCCTAAGGCTAGTTTCACACTAGCGTTTATTCGACACGGCGCCGCTAAGTCCCGCCCCCTGCCAGCTCCCTGCCCGCCCCATCCGGTCATCGCAGCCTACTATCGCACATGGACGCTTGCAATCTGCGCACCGCATCTTTAGCAAAGGGTGCGCAGATCGTGCGCTAGTAGGATTTTGGCGTGCGCGCCGAAATGCAACATGCTGCATTCGGCGCGCACCTTCAAAAGTGCGTAGCGCACGCCAAAATCCTAAAGATAGGGTGCGCAGATCGCAAGCGTCCATGTGCGATAGTAGGCGGTGATGACCGGATGGGGCGGGCAGGGAGCCAGCAGGGGGCGGGGCTTAGCCGCGCCGTGCGCTGCGTCGATTAAACGCTAGTGTGAAACTAGCCTTAGTCTGCAGTTACATCGTGTGACAGCAGACTTTAACCCCATGTCTGGACAACCCCTTTAAGGCTGTGTTCATATCTGCACAATTAGCTTCACTGGATTCAATTTGGGGGCGTTGGAATGCATCATGTGATAGAAAAATGTCCCTAAGAGCTATGTTCACATCTACCCTTGGCCCAGCTTGTCTATAATACATACTTTTTGTGTTTGTATTAAAGCGATTCCTTTTATTATATTTTCTGATGTACTCGTGCTCTCTCAAACATCCATGTGTTGTCTACATGCAGTGATTACCAGCAACAATGTCCGAAACTGGTGCCCATCAGTCTTCACATGTGTCCTCCTCATCGGTTGGAGAGAAGGGCGGCAGCTGTGCAGGTAGACTTCCAATCTGTATACTCCTACGTTACCGTGACATGTGCTTTTCTTCTTTTCTATGCATGCAGATGTATGGCATAGCTTAGGCACGCCTTGTGACTCAGTGGTGAGGTTTCCTCTCTGATGGATTCCTAGAATGTATTACATGCCAAATATTTCCTTTTAAAATGTATTTAATGCAGCTGATGCAACCTCTAGGCCCCGATCCCATGTGCTTTATGTAGTATTCCAGTTTGCATCCCTATTATTACCGTAAAAAATGCTGTAAACCTGACGGACTCTGCCAGATCCTGTCCCCCATGTACAAATTTGATCCAGTTCAATATGATGACAGGTCCAGGGATCAAAGCTGTCTAGAAATTAAAGACAATGTACATAAATTGCCCTCTGTTTATGTCAAGGTGACAGGTTCCCATGTAGTGAACCGTGAAAATGCAGCAGATTTCCTAAAACCAAGTTCAGATAAACATCTGCAATGGGTGAAATGCACGGCTCACTACATTGAGATGCTGTGAGGGAATGTACCCTAAATGAGCTTTCAGAGATAAGTAGAGCATGTCCATTGGCTTATCTATCTGCAGATGTAATAATGTATAACTGTCTATTGCTTAATAAAGGGTATTTCCTATTAACAGCATTCAGTAAAAGAAACAATAAACTTAGGAAAGGCACTCAAACAATCTCCCATCTATTGCTTGCTTAACCTAAAGCTTTCCTTTCATCTTACTTTGCATTAGATTAAAATTATGACCGTAAATGTGCAAATAATTCTACTGTATTTATCCCCAGTGATTGTCTCCCCCCTCCACCTCTTCCTATTCTGTGGCCATTAGAGTAGCTGCAGCAGGAGCCTCTCCCCTTTGTCCTGATTGCAATATGACACAACCATAAGAAAACCACTGCTCCCTCAAACCTCTATGCCCACTGACACTGGCGATCTCAGACAACTTTAATGTGTGTATGACATTAAGACTCAGATAAGTATGCACCAGGTACATAAAAATACATTCTACTGGTTCTGGTTAGCAATATTACAGTATATAGTTAGGGGATGACTTGATGTGCTGGCTTCATTGCTCTTCTGTACAGCCGCTTTTCTCAGACACTTAAGGGGCTGACTATAGTTCTTCTTAAGTTCTCGCATTGACACATGTCTGTGAGCTTGCAGCCGCCACCATTTCCCCAAAAGAGGACATGATTTCTGTGTAAAGGTCTTCCCAATGTAATTTTCTTTTATGTCTTTATTAACTCTGGATTTTTCCTGCCTGTAAAATATTAATAACTTGACGTCCTCATTTTTGAAAACGGGTCAAGTCCTGCTGGGTGGTCCAAGTATTGGGGAGCAGCATTACCCATCCTCCTGAAGGTCTGTGCTTTAACTGTAGTCGTACTCCCTGTGTTTATAGGGGTATTCCCATCTTCAAGATCCTATTCCAATATGTAGTACAGGTAATAGCAAATACCTCCAGTTAGAAATGTTCTATAGTTCTGATTAACAATGTCGCTTACCCCATATGCAGGACATAGCAGTAGCTTAGGTATCCATGGTTCTGACCACTAGCAAATAACTGTTACTATGAGTGGTCATAACCGTGGATACCTAAGCTACTGCGATGTCCTACAACATGGCTAATCAGAAGAACTGTACTACTTTTCTAATTGGAGCTTTTGCTAATATTATTATAGGATCTTGGAGATGGGAATACCCCTTTAAGGGTGCAGTCAGAAGGTCATATAAATCTGACTGCAATGTGTGGACTGGCCGGTGGCTCTCCCAACCTGAGTGACAGATCATATATTTCTATGCAGACCAGACAACTCCTTTAAGCCATCAATGCTTATTGTAAAGAATTGGAAATGGAGATGCCAAGTTTGGAAAATATGGGGGTAATGTTGTAAGGTAGACTGTACAAATAAAACAGATCTGTCTTATGTAGCACTTTAGGATATTGCCACATTGTATTAAAATTGGACCTGTATTACTATTTGCCTTTATTGTATTATGTCATGTATGTACCTCAGCTGCGTGGGGAGGGTCAGATCTATGCCCTTGCTGACTGCAGTACTGCAGCCGTCCATTGCCACTCAGGCACATTTTAAGGGTATGTGCCCACGTTGCGGATTACCCTGCGGATGTTTCCGTGCGGATTTGGCTAAATCCGCAGGTCAAATGACCTGCGTTTCACCTGCGGATTTAGTGCAGACTTTGTGCGGATTTCCCATGCGTTTCGACACCTGCGGATTCCTATAATGGAGGAGGTGTCAAAACGCTGTGGATCCGCACAAAGAATTGACATGCTGCGGATTTAAATCCGCGGAAAACCTGCAGCATGTGCACTGCGTCTTTCACTTTCCATAGACTTTTATGGTACTGTACAACGCAGCAGAATCCACAACGTGTGCACATACCCTTATTATAGCCCTTTGGCTGACCAAGAACTGGGCCATGGCAGCCGATTTGCTGAATGTGGCTTGCAGGCCATAATTACCCAGGTCTGCTCTGGAGGTTACCTAAAATTGCTTCTTACAGAAGCTAAAGGAGTTATGTACATCAGATAAGTATGGTGACAAAGTTAAGAAAGACAATAGCATACGGTAAATAGCTAGCTACTGCCTTTGTTTATAGGGCTGCATCGATGGCATCTCATTTCCAGCATGGGACAGCAGCAGCCAATGGCTGGCTCAGTGGTCATACCCAGGTAGAGGAGTGCAACGCCATTAAGCCCAGTAATTGGCTGCAACTATCACATGTTGTAGACGGGCAGCCCTGTAATCAGAGCAGCGGCCAGGTGATGCAGCAGGTGCGTACTCAGAGAAGTAATGCTTATTCAGTTATCTTAAAGCATTTCCTTCCGTACCTAAATATGGACAACCCCTTTAATGTATTACTTGGACTACAGAAGCTGTGTATAGTCACGCCGTAAAGTGGAAAAAGTCCATCTAGTTCTGATTGTCACGCTTTGAGAAAATTGAATTTAGTATTGACAGATGATGGAATATTCTCTCCCTGCAACAGAGGCCTTTCAGGGCACTACTTGATGTATTCATGTTGTGCCAGTATAGTGCACGGGTTGAAATTTGCAGCCGTGGCATTACTTAACAATATGCCTTATGTATTTGTTGTGAAGTCTGCCAAGCTGTAGGTAGGTGGTGTAACCCGGGTGCTGCTAGGCACAGTGTGCTCTGATTAAAGGGAATCTGTCACCCTATTTGTCGCCTATCAGCTGCCGACACCGCCATCAGGGGCTTATCTACAGCATTCTGTAATGCTGTAGGTAAGCCCCCGATGTAACATGAAAGATAAGAAAAAAGAGTTATATTATACTCACCCTGGCGTCCGGTCCGATGGGTGTCGCCTTCTTGTCCAGTGACATCCTCCTCTTTGCTGCCTGTCGTGGCTCCTGCACAGGTGCACTGCTCTGCCCTGTTGAGGGCAGAGCAGAATACTGCAGTGCGCAGGCGCCGGGAGAGATCTGGCACCTGCGCACTGCAGTATTCTGCTCTGCCCTCAACGGGGCAGAGCAGTGCAGCTGTGCAGGAACCGCGACAGGAAGCAAAGAAGAGGAAGTCACCGTTAGAAGAAGGGAGGCGCCGGACCGTAACACCCATTGGATCAAAACCGGACCGACCCAGGGTGAGTATAATTAACTCCTTTTTCTTATCTTTCAGGTTACATCGGGGGCTTATCTACAGCATTACAGAACAACCATAGGAATGCGTTGTTCCGCTTACTTCCCGCATGTGGCTGTGCACACCATGCGTAAAGTAAGCAGAACAATTGCGGATGGTACCCACGGTCCGGAGGAGAGGAGACTGTCCTCCGGGCTTTGGGTACCATATCCCTGTAAAAAATAGAATTTAAAATAAAAAATATTGTTATTCTCACCTTCCGACGTCCCGCGCAGCCTTCCCACCTCTCTCCACGCTCCCGTTCCCAGTAGTCCTTTGCGAAAATGCCCACGATGGCGTACGTTCTCGCGGGATCGCGAAGTCTTGCGGTCATTCGCGCGACGTCATCGCGAATGACCGCGAGACATTGCGATCCCGCGAGAACGGACGTCATCGCGGGCATTTTCGCAAAGGATTACTGGGAACGGATGCGCGGGACGTCGGAAGGTAAGAATAACACCATTTTTTATTTTTTTTTTTACATTCTATCTTTTACTACTGATGCCGCATAGGCAGCCTCAGTAGTAAAAAGTTGGTCACACTCGTCAAACACTATGTTTGACGAGTGTGACCAACCTGTCAATCAGTTCTCCAAGCGATACTACAGATCGCTTGGAAAACGCTAGCATTTTGCAAGCTAATTACGCTTGCAAAATGCTAGTTTTTCCCCTGGAAAATCGCGGGAATTTAAAATGCGATTTTCCAGCGGAATGGAATTCCGGAATTCTCGCGGTAATTTCCGCAAGAGTTCCGGTACGTGTGCACTTAGCCTAACTGTTCAGTCACCTTCAAAATGTCTAATCACTGTGTTCCTAGATGTCATCCTCTCTTCTCCCTTAGCAAACACCCAGAAGGGGGGGGGGGGGAGGGGAGTGACATCACACCCATGTTGGCAGACTCCGCCCATAATTACTGCAGGGCAGTAATGTGAGCTAGTTGTACACTAGGTTTTTGTGTCAAATTTCAGTAGCTGCTCCGCCTAGTGTTAACAAGTGGAAATGCCAAACTTTTTAAAATTATTTTTCATATTTTACTAAATTATAAACAAATGATAATATTTTTTTAAGAAAATGTAAACATTAATTCTTTAAAATGTTTTCAATTGCTGAAAAAAAAAGTGTTTTGATGGCACCTTCCCTTTAAGCCATTTTAACTCCTTAACGACCAGGGGTATTTTTGGTTTTGCATTTTCATTTTCCCCTCCCCTTCTTTCCAGAGCCATAACTTTTATATTTTTCCGTCTGTGGCCATGTGAGGGCTTATTTTTTGCGGGACGAGTTGTACTTTTAAATGACACCATTGGTTTTACCATGTCGTGTACTCGAAAACGGGAAAAAAATTCCAAGTGCGGTGAAATTGCCAAAAAAAGTGCAATCCCACACTTGTTTTTTGCTTGGCTTTTTTGCTAGGTTCACTAGATGCTAAATCTGACCTGCCATTATGATTCTCCAGGTCATTACGAGTTCATAGACACAAAACATGTCTAGGTTCTCTTTTATCTAAGTGGTGAAAAAAAATTCCAAACTTTGCTAAAAAAAAAAAAAAAAAAAAAAATTGCGCAATTTTCCGAGACCCGTAGCGTCTCCATTTTTCATGATCTGGGGTCGGGTGAGGGCTTATTTTTTCTGTGCTGGGCTGATGTTTTTAATGATACCACTTTTGTGCAGATACGTTCTTTTTATCGCCCGTTATTGCATTTTAATGCAATGTCTTGGCGACCAAAAAAACTTAATTCTGGCGTTTGAATTTTTTTCTCGCTTCGCCGTTTAGCGATCGGGGTAATGCTTTTTTTTTTATTGATCGGGCGATTCTGAACGCGGCGATACCGAATATGTGTATGTGGGATTTTTTTTTTACTGTTTTGTTTTGATTGGGGCGAAAGGGGGGTGATTTGAACTCTTAGGATTTTTTTATTTTTTTTTATTTTTAAACATTTTTTATTTTTTTTACTTTTGGCATGCTTCAATAGCCTCCATAGGAGGCTAGAAGCATGGGCAACCCGATCGGCTCTGCTACATATGGGCGATGAGCAGATCACCCATATGTAGCAGATTCACTGCTGTGCTTTCAGCGCCGACCACCGGGTGGCGCTGAAAGCCATACGCCTGGAACAACCATAGAGGTCTCATAGAGACCTCTGGTTGTCCAGGCAGCAAGACGCCAACCCCGATCACGTGACGGGGGTCGGCGATGATGTCACTTCCGGCCCGGCGGCCGTAAATGCTATTTAAATGCCCGCTGTCAGCTTTGACAGCGGGATTTAACTAGTTAATAGGCGCGGGCAGACAGCGATGCCGCTCGCGCCTATTGCGGGCACATGTCAGCTGTTCATAACAGCTGACATGTCCCAGCTTTGATGCGGGCTCAGCGCCGGAGCCCTCATCAAAGCAGGGGAGATGTCTGATGACGGACTGTGTCCGACTTTGGACATTAAGGGGTTAAAGAGAATCTGTCAGCAGGTTTTTGCTATGTAGTATGAGAACAGCATGAGGTAGGGGTTAAATCACAGAATTCAATGATGTCACATGTCAAGCTGAGTGGTAGTCTTTACTAAAGCCCCCGTTACACACGGTGAGATCGCTAGCGATATCGTTGAAGCGACAACGATTTTGTGACGCAACAGCGCTAGCGATCCCGCTAAGTGTGACACGCGGAAACGACCGGCTCCCTGCTGCGATGTCGCTGATCGTGCGCGAACGTTCAGGATCATTTTTTGATTGCTGGCGTCATGCTGACCAGCATGCATCGCTGTGTTTGACGCCATCGAGGTCGCTCGTCGTTGATAAGGGGCGACTCCGAACTCTTATAGATAGCGCTGAAGGACGCCTATTCAAAGTCTGAATCGCTATTATAGACAGTGTGTGACACAGTACCAACGATCGCCGTGGTCGTTGGTGACATCGCTGATCGCTGATGCGTCGTTATGAAGATCGGCCTGTATGACTGCTTACTAGCGATGCACAAACGATCTTAGCCAGATCGTATCGTTGTCGGAATCGTTGGTGCGTCGCTACATGTAACGGTACCCTAAGACAGAAGGTTTAATGCCTTGTGATTAAATATTGCTGTGACTCCGCCCCCTCTGAGATAAGCAGCTCACTATCTATATAGATAGGGAGCCTGGTGGGGCGGCATTAGCTTGTCTGCACTCTGCTGCATTGCTAAATCGAAAAACTGTGTCAGAATGGCTGCACCCAGCAAACTAAGTGTTAGGGCCCCGTCACACATAGCGACGCACCAACGATCCCGACAACGATATGACCTTGTCAGGATCGCTGGTGAGCTGTCAAACAGGCATCTTCACCAGCGATCAGCACCAGCGACACGAGGGTAACAAGCGACGCACATCGCTTAGTTACCAGTGTGCTGGTGCAGGGAGCTGGTAACTAAGGTACACATCGGGTTTCTAAGCACTGCGTGCCGCTTAGACACCCTCTGTTTACCTTAGTTACCAGCTCCTGCTCACTGATTGCTGGTCTCCCGCCTGTCACACGCAGCGATGCGTGCTGGCCAGCGGGAGACCGGCGATCAAAAAAATGTCCTGGCTATTCCAGGGCGATCAGCGATACCCGGGGGGCGCGGTCGCTGGTAAGTGTCACAAACAACGATGTCGCTGGTGAGATATCTGTTGCGTCACAAAACTTGTGACTCAGCAGGGATCTCGCTAGCGAGATCGCTATGTGTGATGGGGCTTTACTTATTTGGATTTAGGGACTCTTTACCTACATCATGCTCCCTTCAGATGAGGTAGCAAAAACCTGCTGACAGATTCCCTCCAAACAGGATATTAGAAAGTTAGTTGGTTCAAAGGTGGGCGACTAGATTATTACACACAGTGGAAGGTGTCTCTTGTAACTGGAGGTTAGAAATGTTGGGATTGTTTCACTTAGAAAAAAGATACCTCATTGATGATCCCATTATTATTATTATTTATTATTATTTATATAGCGCCATTAATTCCATGGTGCTGTACATGAGAAGGGGGGTTACATACAAAGTTATAGATATCGTTAACAGAAAACAAATTTACAATGACTGACTGGAAATTTTTTTGAGTTGGAGGCGACAGGAGGTGGCAAGAGTTTGGACGTGTGGTTTGAAGGACAGGGCAGAGTCGAGAGTTACTCCGAGGCAGCGGATTTCACGTGCTGGAGAGAGCGTGATGCCGTTTACCATAATAGGTAGATCGGGTAGGGAAGATATGCGAGATGGAGGAAAGATAATGAGTTCAGTTTTGTCTACGTTGAGTTTTAGGAAGCGAGAGGTGAAAAAGGAGGATATGGCTGATAGACACTCAGGGATTCTGGACAGCAGAGAGGTGACATCTGGGCCAGAGAGGTAGATCTGAGTGTCATATGCGTGCAGGTGGTACTGGAAGCTATGGGACTTTGAGTTGTCCTAGGCCAAGAGTATAGATGGGGAAAAAAGTAGGGGCCCCAGGACAGAGCCTTGGGGGACTCCCAACAGAGAGGGGGTGGGATGAGGAGGTAGTGTGGGAGTGGGAAACGCCGAATGTGCAGTCAGAAAGGTATGAGGAAATCCAGGACAGGGCAAGGTCTTTTATGCCAAGGGAAGAAAGAATCTAGCAGTAGGCAGTGGTCGACTGTGTCAAAGGCAGAGGATAGGTCAAGGAGGAGGATGGAGAACTGTCTGTTAGCTTTGGCTGTGAGTAAATCATTAGTAATTTTGGTCAGGGCAGTTTCAGTGGAGTGGTGGGGGCGGAAGCCAGATTGCAGGATGTCAAGGAGGGAGTTGGATGAGAGGTGGGAGGAAAGTTGAGCATGGACAATGCTGTTCAAGGAGTTTGGAAGCAAACTGGAGCAGTGATATGGGGCGATAGCTGGGCATAGCAGTTGGGTCAAGGTTTGATTTTTTTGAGGATGGGTGTTATGGTGGCATGTTTGAAGGCAGAGGGGAAGGTACCAGAAGTTAGGGATAGGTTGAAGAAATGGGTTAGGAATGGAATGATCATGTTAGTGAGCTTGGGGAGCAGGTGGGAAGGGATGGGGTCAAGTGCACAGGTAGTGAAGCGTGATTTGGAAAGGAGATGAGTAAGCTCTCCTTCAGTGATGTTGGAGAGGGAGGTTATTAGGGAAGGGCAGAGGTCTGGTATGTGGAGTGGTTGGGGTGGTGAAACTGTAAAGGCTTGCCTTGTTTGGTCAGTCTTGTTTTTGAAGTAGGTGGCAAAGTCCTCAGCAGAGATGAGGGGAGTTGGAGGTGGCAGTGGTGGGCGGAGGAGATAGTTGAATGTGCTGAACAGTTGTTTTGGGTTGTGGGATAATGAAGATACAAGGTTTGTGAAATAGGTCTGTTTAGCAGAGGTGAGGGCTGATTTAAAGGCAAGTGTAGCTTGTTTGAAAGCAGTGAAGTCGTCTGGCAGGCGTGCTTTCTTCAAACGCCGCTCTGTGACCCTGGATGCTTGTCGAAGTTTTTTGGTGAGGTTGTTGTGCCAGGGTTGCCTATTGGTTTGTCACATTTTGCCATGCATGAGAGGAGAGACTGAGTCTATGGCTGATGTGATGGTGGCGTAGAAAGCAGTGGCACTGTCCGTGTTGTGGAGTGAAGATATGGAGGACAGAGGTAGAAGAGAGTCTGAGAGTCTGTGAATGTCTACGTGTGTGAGGTTTCTGCGAGGATGTGCTAGTGGCTGGACATGGGGGGCAGGTGAGAAGGACAATGATGAGGTGGTGAGTAGATGGTGGTCAGATAGGGGGAAGGGAGAGATTGTGAGATTAGATAGGGAACAGAGGCGGGTGAAGATGAGGTCTAATGTATGTCCATCTGTGTGGGTGACTGTGGAGGACCACTGAGTAAGTCCAAAGGATGAGGTAAGTGACAGGAGTTTGAAGGCTGGTGGGTGTCAATGGGGATGTTGAAGTCCCCCATGATGATGGTGGGGATGTCAGAAGAGAGAAAGTGGAGAAGCCAGGTGGAGAACTGGTCGATGAAGGTAGTGGCTGAGCCCGGTGGTCGGTATATGACAGCCATTTGGAGATTAGAGGGAGAGTAATACGGACAGAGTGAACCTCGAAATAAGGGAGGGTGGGGGTTGGATAGGGTTGAAGGAGCAGTTTTTAGAAAGGAGGAAACCCACTCCTCCACCTTGTCTGTTGCTAGGGTGAGGAGTGTGGGTAAAGTGGAGGCCGCTATAACTCAGTGCGGCCGGGGTGGCCGTGTCAGGGGTTGTCAGCCAGGTCTCCGTGAGGGCCAGGAAGGAAAGGTTGCGGGAGGTAAAGAGGTCGTGGATCACGTGGAGCTTGTTGCAGAAGGAGCGAGCATTCCAAAGTGCTCCAGAAAGAGGGTGGGTGTCAGTGGCACAGGTTTTAAGTGTGAGGGATTGCGGTAGTTTCTCTTAGTGTGAGAAAGATAGGAGTGGGGATTAGTGGGATGTATGAGGCAGGGGGGGCCAGGATTGGGGGATATGTCACCAGCAGTGAGAAGAAGCAGAGAAAACGAAAGCAGGTGGGTGAAGGAGAGTGATCGTCTTGTATTGTATTTTAGTAGGAGAGGTCTGAGATTAAGGAGTATGTTTGCAGATAAAGCGAGGTGGGGGGGTAAGAGAGAGGGGGAGATAGTTATTTGGTTCGAGGGTGTGCAGTGGTTTGGGGATAGCGAAGGAGAGTGAAGATTAGTGGAGCAAAAACGGTGATGGCATATGTGAGCATGGTTAAAGAGCATGTATAAACATAAGTGTGGTGAATGCAAAGGTCTGGCACATAATTTATTCTTTTCAAAGAATCAGGAGACATTCATTACTTGTGGAGGAAAGGGCTCTTTACCATTAGAGCTGTCAGACTGTGGAATTCCCAAACTCAAGACATAGTAATTGAAGATACTGTATCAGCATTTAAAAAAAGGGCTGGATGCTTTTCTCACCACAAAAGGCATTGTGAATAGAGACTGTACTGGTGGAGAAAGGTTGAACTTGATGGACATATTTCTTTCTTTTTTTTAACTATGTAACATTGTCATCCAAGACAACAACCTTCACAGACCAACTATTACATATAATTCAGCAGCTAAAAACTTTAAAGGGAATCTGTCACCTAATTTTCGGCATATCAGCAGCGGCCACAGCCATCAGGGGCTTAGCTACAGCATTCTGTAATGCTGTAGATAAGCCCCCCGATGAAACCTGAAAGATAAGAAAAACGTGTTAGATTATACTCACCGGGGGGCGGGGGCAGTGGGTGTCGTGGTCCGGTCTGGCGCCTCCCATCTTCATACGGTGACGTCCTCCTTCTTACTTCTCCTTCGGCTCATGCGCAGGCGTACTTTCTCTGCCCAGAATGCTGTAGATAAGCCCCTGATGGCGGTGGCCGCAGCTGATAGTCCAAAAATGGGGTGACAGATTCCCTTTTAGGGATCAATAATTACAATGGGCTTGATGGAAAAACAGCTGTAGATCTCCCAAATTTTCAAAAGGTTAGGTCTCTATAGCACTTTGGTAACCGATGGGTCACATTAAAATTGCGTGACTTGAAAAAAGCCCAAGTTCTTGAATTACTATAGTGAAACATTGAGGTTGTAAAAGTTTAAATTAAAACTTGAGCCTAGATCTCCCCGACAAATGCAAAAAGTGGTAACTGCACATTTAGGTGACTTAAAGAGGACCTGTCACTTTATCAAAAACGAGTTAAATATCATAAAAATCCCTGCACTCCCCTGATTCTGCCGTTTTTTTCCGCTTTGCACTGCATCGCTCCATTGCAGAGATTCACATTTGTTTCTTGTGGAGAGCACAATGTGAAATCTCTGCTTTGTGGTCAAGCTGGGCATTTCTTCAGTCTATTCTGGCTGCACACCCAGTTGGGCTGTAGAGCAGAGATTTCACATAATGTTTTCCAGAAGAAACCGATGTGAATAGCTCTGTTCAGGAGCGACGCATTGCAAAATGGAAAACAGCGATAGAATCTGGGGAGCTTTGGGATTTTTACAATGTATTTAGCACAATTTTTTTAACCAAGTGACATGTCCTATATAATAGAATAAGATTGTTTGTGCTCATGAGGAAGAACCTTATTTATGGCCATTGTATGACTGATAGCCTGAATTATTAGAAGTTATTCCCTGTAAACTAGATACATCAGCAGTTTCTCTTTCTGCTTCTCCCCTGTCGTTAGGATTTTATAGCTCCAAATCTATTTTGATTCTTTACTGATTACAGATCTGTAGACAGATTAGAGCAATTTTTCAGGGTGAATAATTTAGGAAAGAATATTTTTTTTTTTTTTTTTCTTTGATCTATTACAAACTTTCTTCAGTTGTGGTGTTCGTTAAAAAAAATTGATTGAAACAGAAGTATCAGAATAAATGTCTAAACCTCTTCTGTCATGTGCAGGAAAAGTGACATGCCCAAATATACAGTTGAGTTAATCCTAAAATTCCAAGTGCTACTAACCAAAGCTTAGTGTTTGGTTGGTTAGCAAAGCCAACTAAAATGCTATCAATTTTCCAATTCTCCATGTCTTTTCAAGTGTTGCATGTTTTTGAGGTATGTTGTGGAAATATTGGCCAGTTGACCCGTCTTTTCTGTTGGTTTCCAAAGTTGTAGCTTCTCTAAAGTATGCGCTGCGCCCTCCCTTCCTCCTATTTCTGGCATGGATCGTGCTGGCGTAACAAAGCATGCTTTTGTTTCTATTAATCATCTGGAGCCTAAGGAGCCATAATCGCAATGTGACACTATGGCGTGCATGCAGCAGTTACAATAATAGACTGCAAGTGCTAATGGGGGTTATTCTTTCACCAACACAAATTGATTCACAGAGATTGTCTATTACTTTTTGGCTCATGACACTTAAAGGGAATCTGTCACCAAGTTTCTTCTTTACCCTAGGATGAGAAAAAAATGACTTTTGTTCTCATGGGGGGTAGGAAGGATTGACTTCTAGATAAGCTGACCTGGAGGCAATTGTTACTGCCTTGAAAATGGTTACCCAACAGGCTGCAGTGACAAAAAAAAATAATCTCTTCAGCAGGGAGAAAAATATTACTGGCAGTATAGCCTACAGGGCTATGAGGATGGAGGGAGGACTAGATCTAGCTGAAATAACCCAAGAAATGCAATATTGTAAAACTGAACCTTCTTTGTAATGTATACAGCAGACACGCGTCATATTCAGAATCTGGAGTAAGACGAGCTAGTGACATGCATTGTAAGCTCATCAATTTGTACATTTTTCTCCTAAACATATCGACCATCTTCTTTTCTATTATTTTCAACTGCTTTTTCTTTTTGCATACTTTACTTTGCCCAATTTTCACCTCGTTCCTCCTTCTGCAGCACTACCACCTTCCCATGAAACCACTCAGATTTGGGTCACTTATTTTCTTATGTTAGCAATTATTTGCTTGTATCTCGGTGTTCAAAAGCATTTTCCCCAAACGTTTCCTTTAATTATTGTGTAGGCCAAGTATGCTATTCTTTTTTTATTACAAAAGAACACAAATCCCCTCATTTTGGAGAGCTCCACCTCCTTCTCTTCTTGTTGGCAGGGTACCCCGACTGTCTCCTCATTTTCTTCTTGCCTGTTTGGCTGGAGCGGTTAGACATCAATCAGTGAAAGGTTGAATATAATACCTTGATATATGCAAACCAATGTCTAATTCCAGCGATAACTAAGTTTTTCTTAATATGTAAATGAGTTAAGATCTATGGGCCGGTCACAGATTTCCCTGAGAATCTGCCTTCAGAGCCTCTTCTAAATGAAAAGGGGCCGTTACCAGTGTGAAACGTGTAATAATTGACAGTCTGGCCACACTGCAGCGTTGTGTGTGATTACAACTAACACAGTACAGCAATGTTGAGCTTTACCTTATTACAAACACAAATCAAAAATGAAAAAAGAGCCAAAATTTAAGATGAAAAATGGAAGAGAAAAAAAAAAAAACTCCAGCGTGTAATCCAATAAAATCAATTATTTTATTCAAGACATATTAAAATGTATGTATCAAAAATACAAAGGAAAGGAAGGATGGGGTTCTCATAACAACCAACGCGTTTCACCCTCTTGCAGTCTTAGTCATGAGCAAATACCTGCTGTAAGTAAAATGTAATAGTTAATATAAATAACATAAGGTACTGTAGCAAGCAATGTTTTTGATTTAAAAAAGCATAAAGTCCATCCCACCGGTTCAAGGTGTACCCAAATGGGGACGGTCTTGTACGGTCTCTAATTTCAAAACCTTATCGTGTGTCAAAAATTACCTCAATGGGAATAAGGGCAGAGCAGGACTGAGGCCAGACTGTGAACACTCGGCTTAAGGTTTTAATATTCGAGACATTATAGAATCGTCCCAATTTGGGTACACCTTGATGTGGTGGGATGACTTTTTTTTTTTTTGTGCTCAAAATAGTGTTTACACAGTTCCCTATGTCATTTATATGTACTGTTACATTTTACTTACAGAAATTTTATTTTGTTTTCACCTTAGGTTTTGTTTTTTATTACATTACATTTTTAGATCACATGTGCAGCTCTCCTCGTGCTGTTAGCTTGCATATACTCCCACCCCCCTACACCCACACTGACTGCCTGTGAGATGGAGGTTGAAGACGTGTGTGTTGAAATCGTGCACAGCTCTGCATCAGAGCTGACAACACTATTAGAGGAGAGCTACAGCTGTGGATATGTTTTTAATGAGGCAAAGATCAGTTCTGCTCAGTGTGATTATAACTATCAGTCATTACATGTCTCACACTGGTAACTCCTTTTTTCATTTAAAATAATATCTGGTGAGTCTGTGTGATCTGTGTCTAGCCCAAAGATCTTAACAGCTCATGTAAATATTAAGGAAAACCATGGATATTTCTGGAATAAGACATCAGATCATAGATATCAAGGCATCATTTTATTCATCTTTTTATTTTCTGCATGCCCATATAGACGGCTAACGAGGGTCAATCCTACGGACTGGTTTCCTTTTAAATGGTTGGGCATTAATTTATTAGATAGCTGCCTCCAACAGAGACCATTGCTTAACCTGTAAAACTATTCTTCCTAACTGGCACGCTCAGGAAGGAGAAATTGTGCCCTTTAAAAAAACATATATTTTATTGCTGAAATGCTTTTTTTCTCTTTTATAAGTTTTTGGACATCGCTGAACTTTTGCATTTGTTGTAGAAAGATTTGAGGTTGTCAGCTTATGGTACTAAAACAAAATATAGAGGAGAAAAACCCACTTTTCTTGACACGTGCAAACAATATATCTGTCTGTTTCACTGTACCTTTTATCCAAATTGCTGCCTGAAGATAGGCTAAAAGGGTTTTTCCTTTTCCACTAATGAATGGTATTCTTTGTATAATGAAAAGTTGTCCAGATTTGCAAAATACTTACCCGACCAGTCATTCTTGTTTTTCAAGATCTCTGCTTGCCATCATTTAATAGAAACCTGTGTTTACAACCAGGAGCTAAAAAGAGGTCCTGATTACATGGTAGACCTACTTGTGTGACCTGACCTGTTAGGGTGTGTGCACACGTTGGCGGATTAGTCTGCGGATCTGCAGCGGATTTGGCCCTGCGGATCCTCAGCAGTTTTCCATGGGAGGTACAGTGCCATGTTAGCCCATGGAAAACAAAAAAACGCTGCGGAAAAATCTGCGCAGAAACGCAGCGGTTTATTTTCTGCAGCATGTCAATTCTTTGTGCGGATTCCGCAGCTTTTTTACACCTGTTCCTTTGTAGGAATCCGCAGGTGTAAAAACGCAGGCAAGATCCACAGGTAAAACGCAGGCCTGCGGATTCTGCAGACAAATCCGCAACGTGTGCACATACCCTTAAAGCGCTGATGCAAAGGCTCACAAATCGAGCATGGGTGTCACTCTCACATGACCAAGACAGATTTTTAGCTCCTGGAATTAAACCGTAATACAGAGTTCTTAATCTGCAGGTTAATGGTGTTCTGAAGCTGGCCGGTGCTGGCATTGAGAGCCCCGCTGCCAGGAGGAAATAAACTTTATTCCCCCTGGCAGCCTCGGGCTTTTAGTCATAGGGATGGGCCGGCACGGCTTCAGTCACTTTTTGGCACTGGCTGGCAGCTGGCTTTAATGCTGAGAAAGCCCTATGATGCCGCAGCGTTTCATAGTCAAAGAAACATGGCTGACATTGTACAGTCAGGGCCTGATACATGCTGTCCCATCCGTGAGCTGCACGTATCAGGTGTCAGATTCTCTTGAAATACTTTTCTAGTGCAGCTCTGACTAGTCATCTGGGCGGAGCTCCAGTGGGGACTAGTCATGGCTTCCTTTTTTAGCATGCCTACTCTGTTGATTGAAGTCAGACTCGGCACAGCTAGCCATGACTTTACACACAGGGCAGGATGTTGATCAAGGCAGAATGGGCACAATAATAGCAAGACCATGCCTAGTGCGTACTGAAGCCCCGTCCACCACCCAAATGGTGACATCGAGTGGAGCGCAGTAGTATTGCAAGTTTTAAAAGCTGCGATTTAAACACAAGGACTTCTAGAATTCTATGTATGAGGGTGGTTTAATGACTACATTTTTGATGTTAGGTTCACTTTAAGTAGAAGAATATCCGATGTCTGCTGGCTAATAAGCATTGGGTGCACTAGGAAGTTTGGCACGTCAAAATGGTAAAATTTGCAATTCAAAATAGTTTTAAACTGTTCCTCCGACTAGTTTGTGATGAGTTGCTGGGGTGAGAGCACAGAGTGTAGAGATCATGTTGCTGGTCGCATCTGATAAAGCCCAGTTATCAGCATGTTTTGGCCCCAGTAGAAAAAAACTAGAGAAGCCCTGTTTATTTTATTATTTCTATAGCACCATTGATTCCATGGTGCTGTACATGAGAAGGGGTTACATACAAATTACAGATATCACTTACAGTAAACAAATTAGCAATGACAGACTGATACAGAGGGGAGAGGACCCTGCCCTTTCGGGCTTACATGCTACAGGATGGTGGGGAAGGAGACAGTAGGTTGGTGGGTTGCAGCAGTTCCGGTGTTGGTTGAGATGATATGTCCGGTAGTGGTGAGGAGGCAGCAGGGTCATTGCAGGCTGTAGGCTTTCTTGAAGAGATGGGTTTTCAGGTTCCGTCTGAAGGATCCTAGTGTGGTTGATAGTCGGACTTGTTGGGGCAAAGAATTCCAAAGAATAGGGGCTATTCGGGAGAAGTCTTGGAGGCGATTGGGTGAGGAGCGAATAAGTGTGGAGGAGAGAAGGAGGTCTTAGGAGGACCGGAGATTACGTGAGGGAAGGTATTGGGAGATTAGTTCAGAGACATATGGGGGAGACAAGTTATGGATGGCCTTGTAGGTCAGTATTAAGGTACTGTCACACTTAGCGATGTACCAGCAATCCCGACCAGCGATATGACGCGGTCAGGATCGCTGGTACATCGCTAAGTGGTCGCTAGTGAGCTGCCACACAGGCAGATCTCACTAGCGACATCGCTGGGGACGGGGGTCGCTACTTACCTGTCACACCAGGCGATCCTGCGTCCTCCCGCCCGGCTCCACACGTCGCTCGTCCTCACAGCAGGAAGCGCCGCAGGAAGCTGACGACGAGAAACAGTCCAGGACGTTCTCGCGCGATCAGCGATAACCAGCGGGGGAGCCGGTCGTAGGTAAGTATCACACACACAGATATCGCTAGCAATATCGCTATAACGTCACAAGATATAGCGATATTGCTAGCGATATCTCTTAGTGTGACAGGCCCTTTAGTAATTTGAACTGGATACGCTGAGGGAATGGGAGCCAGTGAAGAGATTTGCAGAGGGGAGAAGCGGAGGATTAGCGAGGAGAGAGATTAGTTGGGTGGCAGAGTTAAGGATGGACTGGAGAGGTGCGAGGGTGTTAGCAGGGAGACAACAGAAAAGGATGTTGCAGTAGTCGAGGCGGGAGATGATGAGGGCATGCACAAGCATTTTAGCAGAGTGAGGGTTGAGGAAAGGACGGATTCTGGAAATATTTTTGAGCTGGAGGCGACAGGAGGTAGAAAGAACTTAGATGTGCGGTTTGAAGGACAGGGCAGAGTCAAAGGTTACTCCGAGGCAGCGGACTTCCGGTACTGGGGAAAGTGTCATGTCATTAATTGTTATAACTAGGTCGGGTAAGGAAGATCTGTGAGATGGAGGAAAGATTATGAGTTCAGATTTGTCTACATTGAGTTTGAGGAAGCGAGAGGAGAAGGAGGATATGGCTGATAGACACTCTGGGATTTATACAAGGTAGTAGTCCAATTTTTGTTTTTCCTACATTGTATTCCTTTTAAGATTTAGGACAACTTTAGGTTAACAATAACTTTAGAATTTTTGAGATGTATTTTATGATACTCTATAAAAAATAAATTTAAGTTTTAAACGATGTGTAACCTTTATATGTAGATGTCGAAAAGTTTGTCAACCTTTTGCACCTTGACGCAGTGTGATTTGCATTAGCATTTTTTTTTTTCTATTTAGCTGGATCTGAGTGGGTTATACAGAGCTGATCTTCTTGCGATCATTTGTAAGGAAAACAGCAGCACAGCCTTGTGAGTGCGAACAAAGGATAAATCCTTTATTAACAAAAACTGAGGCAGCACTTCAATCCAGTGAGAAAGTGGATCTGTTATTTGTTTTTCTGTGATAAATTTTGTTTCCATACTACTGGCTTCATTCACGAGCCTGTTTCTGCCTTCTTTGTGCATACTCACACGTTATAATCTATGGTCCTTTTGGAGCGATGGTCAGCAAAAAGAAGACAGATGTCTTACTTTGGTCAGATTGGCATACTAAACTAGCCCATTCTAAGGAATCAATCCTCTTAAAAAAAAAAAAAATTTAAAAAAAAAACCTCATGTCGATGCAACGTGGTAGCTGAGGCTCTTACTCTGAAGGGTGCCTGCACATTTTGTATAAAAATGTTTAAATCCAAATGTGGCACAGCTGAATTTGTCATTTGCTGTCCCTTGATAAGGCAGATTAAAATTCAGCATGCCCAGTCCTAATTTTCTTGACATCTGCCGCAAAGGGAGAGACTTGATTAAAATCGGTAGGCTCAGACACATAGGGGCGAATCCTTTAAGACTGGTGTCCATACCCATTTCAATGAAGCCCTCGATAGGAAGCTCACACCACTTAATTAAATCGTTGTATACCCTTTGCCAGAATTGATACTCCAGTTAGGAACTGGAGTAGCATCGCTAGAGTAAGAAACGCCAACGCTTTTGCTGAATTTGATGGGGGGGGGGGGGAAATGTAGCCGCACACCATCCTGCTCCAGCTCCATCTGTTTTTGGAGCTACTTCGAACTGGTGTAAAACCACCAAAAGTTTTGTGCAACTCCACATTGCATAATAATATAGAACATTCCCACTCCCCAAAGTGTTTTATGCAATTTTTCTGATTTTAAAAACCTCAATGAATCAGGCCCTAAATATCTTAACGTATGTGGTCAGCTTACAGGTTAACCTATTGATAATGTATCCTAATGTCATGAGTTGTGCCAGCTCTGGCTTTCTCCATCTGAGTTTGTTACATAGCGATGTTGGAATTAAGTGATCCAAAGAAGTTCTGTATGATCCACTCAGATAATGAAACTGTTTATGAGCAACAATGAGAACCACTGGGGGCAATTAAATGTAGCACCGTAGCTCCTGCTCTCTTGTACCCTTCTGACCACATTCTTTAATTGCTCTGTCAATGAGTTCATTGTAAAAAATCATTGCCTTGTCATGAACAGGACATATGTTAGTTGGACACTTTACAGAATTTTCTCTGACACCCTTCTCTCCAGAACCTCATCCGAAACACCCGAGTCCTGAATCTCCCGGGTCTCCTTTTGAAATGATTGCCAACAGCTCAGGCTTTGAGTTCAAGGACTGTGAAGACAAAGCTATTAGCCATGGACTTTCACAAGTTTCTTCCCAAAGGCCCTTCTATGACCAGTCTCCTGAGGCCGAACCATTCTTAGCTGGGTACAGAAACCCAGGTTTTTCTGATAACAAGGAACAATTTTTTAAGAAGTCTTGTATGCAGAATGTCATAACACATAGGCCAGAGGACTTTGAGTTTGGATATTTGGCTACCGTTGAAGCGCCCATTAAGTCATCCGACCATCGGATTATATTTTTGCACGAGGGCATAGAAAAAATTTGCAAACCGTCAAAAAACGATAGCTGTGTGGAACACAAGGTGGACACGTGCGAAGATCTCGATACTGTAAAAAATGAAGATGGGTCTTACGGTTCAAAAACTGATCTTCGGTGGCCAGATGTAGAGGAAGATCTGGACAGCTCTGGAGAGTCTGACGACACAGTTATAGATGCTGGATGGAGAGTAAAGGCTTCAGTGACAGATCAAAGGGAACATGCCGAGGATGGCTGGGTTGAACTTGGTGAGGCACAACATGGGAGCGGACTTAGAAGAGAAGACTTTACAAAATCTGAGACTGTGATCACCAATTCCAAAACATTGTCTTTAACCAGCAGTGTTTCTGAGAAGCTCAGTTGCACTATTTCAAAGACCCCCGACTCCCCACATAGTGAAGGTTTTGTTGACCTGGCAGAAACCTGTATTAATGACCCTCATACAGGAACAACAACACACCAGTCTGAGCCCATAGAAGACAAAGTGCAGGAAAGTTTGACAATTGAAGCACTTAAAGCATTGGCTGCTGGGGAGCAAGACTGGAACTTGGAAAGTCATGAGTCATCTCCCGAAATCCTGTCTCCTCATTTTTCCAGCTTTCAGAAAAGACCAGATAAAGAACACCTTGAATCTACCATTGGTATTACAACTATCAAAGGTAAAGAAGAATTGTTATCCAATGCACCGTTGGCATGATCCTCACATTTTTGACTTACACCGTCCATGCCCAGTCATCTGTTGTTGGCATGCACAATTGGCATGAGCCATGAACCACTGGCATGCGCTAGATGTCTTAATACCCATTGCAGATATGCCTCATAGATGCCCAGCGGCACACCTTTGACTCACCGCATGTGCAACTTACTCTTGGCAAAGCAATCTGCCCTCTCTGTACACATTGCTGCCATGCACGGCTATTCAATTTTTACCTTTACCTGCTTCTTGTACTTTTTATGTAAGTTTGAATTGGCATGTATGTATCCTTCCAGTGTACTTCTCCTTATCTACTGTGCATTTAATTGTATGTATATATGAATATATATTACATACATATTTCTCATTCTCTCAGGCTTTCTGTAAAAGAAAATGGCATATAAAACACAAAATTCCTTAAAGGGGTTGTCCAGTACTTTTTATATTGATGGCATATTCGTGTAGGATAGGTCATCAACATAAGATCGGTTGGGGCACCCCCACCAATCATCCGTTCCCAGTGTTATCAGCGACCGTATGTCAGCAGTTGTGGAACAGAACGGCGCAATTCCATCAACTCTACAGTGGCCGCAACAAGGTATTGTAAATCCAAACCTATTCTCTCGATTAGGGGCAGATGTGCAATACCTGGCCGCAGCCACTATACAGTTGGAGCTGTGCAGCTCCGCAACTGATCACATCTGTCCAGCATCAGGATCCGCTAATTGGTGGGTGGGCTGGGTTCGTTACCCCTCCAATCTCGTATAGAAGTCCTAACCCATTGGTAGGCCATCAATCTAAAAGTGCTGGTCAACCCTTTTTTTTTTTTTTTTTTTTTCTACCCTAAATATCTGGTTTATTTTGTTGACAGAATACTGAAATGCTCAAAATTCACAGTTCAGTTAGTGTTATCTATAGTGATTGTTATACATGTAGATTCTAGGATCGCTGCCCCTATAGTCATTGTCACTGAATAGTATTATGTAGTTTACTTAAAGCAATATAAAACCAACAATACCCAGTAGTCTGACAGATTTTAAGGTATTAAATTGAAGTCGTCATCAGAAAATGACCTATTGATTAAATTAGTTTTTTGTCTTACAAACATTTTGTCATTGTTCAACATTACACATAGCCACGATGGTCAGAAGGTAAAAGCCCATGTTTGTTAAATCCCAAAATATGATCAGTCAGAAACTGGGTAAAACGGGGCCAGTCTTGAACAAGTTAAGCAATAGGTCATTTTCTGCTAATGGCTACTTTTTTTTTTAACAGAGAAGATTTAGGCTATGTTCACACATTGCGTGTTTGCTGCATTTTTTTTAATGCACATTATCAGCTGTGATTTACAGTACCAGCAAAACCAATGCGATTTCAGAAATCTCATGCAGAAATTAATGGGAAAGCGTGGATTTGATCTGTGCTGCCGAATAACTGAAAGTCCGGAATTGATCATATACAAAACGTGATTTATTCAACGCGTTTCAAAGTACTATGACTTCTTCATCAGGAAATGCTACATACATGTGTGTGGCATTTCCTGATGAAGACGTCATAGTTCTTCGAAACGCGTTGAATAAATCACGTTTTGAATATGATCAATTCCGGACTTTCAGTTATTCGGCAGCACAGATCAAATCCACGCGATCCCATTAATCTCTATAGCTCTGTCATCCGTGACCGGTGGATCTGCTGCAGAGGATGATCTTATATGCTATAATTGTAGCTCCGTTTGGTGAGTGCAATTTGATTGTATTAACCCAATATATCCTGGATAAGACACTATTCTTCACTTTTTTTTCCTCTCTAACCAGAAATCTCATGCACACACATTGGGGTTTTTTCCTGACTGATTAGGAAAACGCCTGTTTTTGTAAACTGTAGCATGTCACTTCTTTCAACTTTTTTTTTTTTTTTGCATCGTTTTTTTCACCCAGTTATTGCAGTAAAGGCAGAGACAGACTGCCGTATAACTCGTCCGATAATCGCATCACACTGCACGGACTGGCCTGGCACCTCTCCTGATCTGAGCAAGACGGCGTGATGTATTTCTATGCAGCGGTCATGCTCAACTCAGGAGAAGCCGACAGCCAGTACGAGGTTTACAATGTGATCCTCGCACGAGTTATGCGGCAGTCTGTCTCTGGCCTTAGTGTAAAAAACGCAGGTATCCAGTTTTGGTACAAAAACTTTAAGGAAGTTGCATCATGATTTATTGGGGGGCGCTAAACTTTATCAGCATGCACAAGAGACAACAAAATCGCAGCAAATACGTAGCACAACCTTCCTTTTGCAAACAGCTGCTTTACTGCCAAGAGCAGGTTTTGTCATCGGGGGTGGGTAGGGCGCAGCAAAAATGCAACATGTGACCATAGCTTTAGGGAAGAACAGCTGGGATTTTTTTTTGCTGTATTTTTGGGACTTAGTGTTCCTCACTGTGGACTGTCTATGCAAATAAAACCCAAGGGATTCCTGTGAAGAAGAATGGGGTGGGGAGCACAATCTATTTTTTGGCCTCTGGTGCCTGTGCATATATAGTATTTAGATACAGATGGACCTTCCAGATAAGTTGATTAGTAGCTTTGTTTACTCAATCATTTGACCATACTAAAAGCCCTGCATTCCTCGATAGTGCTGTGTTTAGTGTCTCTTCAAGTAAAGGACAATCTTATCTTTCAGAACCATTTGATATTGAGGTTAAAAAGTGACCACTAGGTTAAACTAGTTAAGGCCCCGTCACACATAGCGATCTCGCTAGCGAGATCGCTGCCGAGTCACAACTTTTGTGACACAACAGCGATCTCACCAGCGAGATTGCTGTGTGTGACAGCGATCAGCGAGCGGCCCCCCTGCCAGTATCGCTGGTCGCTTTGGGAAACCTCTGGACATTTCTTTCGTCGCTGATCTCCCGCTGGCCAGCACGCATCGCTGTGTGTGACAGGCGGGAGACAACGATCAGCGATAAAATAATAAAAAATATTACTATTCTTACCTTCTGACGTCCCGCGCAGCATTCCCGCCTCTCTCCACGCTCCGGTCCCAGTAATCCTTTGCAAGAATGACCGCGAGACTTCGCGATCCAGCGAGAACGGACGTCATCGCGGTAATTCTCGCAAAGGATTACTGGGACCGGAGCGTGGAGAGAGGCGGGAATGCTGCGCGGGACGTCGGAAGGTGAGAATAACAATATTTTTTATTTTAATCTTATTTTTGACATGAATCAGCGCTGAACACGGCGATCACCAGCGATCACATAGCGATTCACCAGCGATCCTGACACGTCGATGTTGGGATCGCTGGTAAGTCGCTATGTGTGACGGGGCCTTTAGTCCGGTGTCCGCTAGCCTTGAATGAATAGATTTAGGCTGGAGTCACACATAGTGACTCACCAGCGATCCTGACAACGATATCAATGTGTCAGGATCGCTGGTGAATCGCTATGTGATCGCTGGTGAGCTGTCAAACAGGCAGCTTCACCAGCGATCAGCACAGCAGCAGCGCGGCGTCGCTGTGCACGTTAGTAACCAGCGCGCTGATGCAGGGAGCTGGTAACTAACGTACACATTGGGTATCCAAGGGACGCACATCCCTTGGATACCCGATGTGTACATTAGATACCAGCAGATCGCTGGTCTCCCACCTGTCACACGCAGCGATGCGTGCTGGCCAGCAGGAGATCAGCGACCAAAAAAAAGACCAGGCCTTTCATGCAGCAATCAGCGATACCGGCAAGGGGGCCGGTCGCTGATCGCTGTCACACGCAGCGATTGTGACTCAGCAGCGATCTCGCTAGCGAGATCGCTATGTGTGATGGGGCCTTTAGATCTCCTATTGTATTTCCAAATCTGCTGGGCCTTTATAGCAAATCACTTTAAAATAACTAATGACTCTTGAAATTCTTGCTAAAGTTTCTTTTTTTTGTTTGTTTTTTAATGCTTCCTTAGGTTATTAGGGTTTGATGTCGTGAGGACCACAGCGATCGCATCTCCGGTGCGCACTTCTCAGCCGGCAGAGCATCACTGAGTTTCTGTGGTGTAACTTCTCCATAGCAATGTATAAGTCCAATAAAAGAGCTTATGCAGCAGTTCAGCTCTTCTGCCGACTGACCTGCGCTATTCAGACCAATTTTTTAAAGTGGTGAATGGATGTGTCAGGACCTGGACCTCACTGATCTGAAAGAAGGATAATAATAATAATCTTTATATTTATTTATTTATATTTTATAGGGCAGCACGGTGGCTCAGTGGTTAGCGTTGCAGCCTTGCAGCGCTGGAGTCCTGGGTTCGAATCCCACCAAGGACAACATCTGCAAGGAGTTTGTATGTTCTCCCCGTGTTTGCGTGGGTTTCCTCCGGGCACTCCGGTTTCCTCCCACATTCTAAAGACATACTGATAGGGAATTTAGATTGTGAGCCCCATCGGGGACAGTGATGAAAATGTGTGCAAAAACTGTAAAGTGCTGCGGAATATGTTAGCGCTATATAAAAATAAAGATTATTATTATTATTATTATTTATATAGCGCTAACATATTCCGCAGCACTTTACAGTTTGCACACATTATCATCACTGTCCCCGATGGGGCTCACAATCTAAATTCCCTAGCAGTATGTCTTTGGAAGGATGTGTAAAATAAAAAAAAAAAAATATATATATATACCGTATATATTTTTTTTTTTTAATTAAAAAAAAAACTTGAGAGAATGGACTTGACAAAAATTGTAAGTGGTATGCTGATTTTCTATAAGTTCGGTGCTCCATTTCAACTTGTGTTGTGCTTCAGCTTGTACAGTACCCTAATGTGAAGAATAGATTTCTAGAGTTCTGGATATTTACTGGACAATGGATTAAGTAGCCAGTAAACATGTATTCCTAGTTCTTGGCAAAACAGCTTGAGAATAGCCTATCCTTTTTAGCATATTACATGCTGATGAGCTGCTCGTGTTCTAAATTTTGTTATATTTAACTATAGATTTGGTCTACATGGGTGTTGTTTCTTGTACCTTGATTGGCTTGGTTGTGATGGTAGTTCAGTTCCTGGAATCAATACTGCAAGTTTGTTTTTCTAAAGTAGTGAAATGTTTTAATCTCTTGATGAATGATTTGTTACATTACCTAGAACCACATAGTGTAAAGGGATTATCTGGGACGTTGCTTGTTTTTCCATGTGGGCTAAGAATTTTCAGGCAGGTTGTTGCTAACTACCTACCTGTTGTTCTGCCCGGATCGCTCCTGCCGGCAATTCCTTGACTTCTGTAGCCAAAGCAGCTGCTTCTCTTCTGCTGTGCTCTGTGCACGAGGCGCCACTGCCAATGTCATACTGCTCTAAGTGCAGGGAGTTGGCTGTCAATTAGCATCTTGCGCCATTGACAAAACAGGCCGAAGGAAGAAGAGCCGCTCTGTTGACGTAAGGTCAAATGATGCAGCAGAATATCCGTCAAGAGCGGTCTGTGACTACCAATGGGCAGAACAGGCAGGTAGTTAACTACCTGCCTGTAAATTCTTAGCCCCATAGAGAAAAATAAGCAAAGTCCCAGATAACTCCTGTAATCAAGACCTTCATATTTACACAATGCTTGCAATAAATGCAAGTCCATTTACTATGAAAGGGGTTGTCCGGTGCAAATCGATACATTTGCAGACTCCTGAATTTCCCCAGCGCACGCACTGTGCTCTGCTGTGATCTGCCGGTTTCTGAGCGGGGACCAAAGGGTATGTATGTGATATACATACTCCCGGGTTGTAAAGAGCGAGGCCGTGTAGTGACTCAGCCGTCAAGTGTATGGAAGTGAGGCCATGCCCACTGGCAACTGCCCACTTTATAACTCATACTTACCCTCCGATTCCGGCACAGAATTCGGCGGATCCCCATAGCGCACAGTGCCTTCACTGGGGGGGGGGGGGATTCATAAGGCTACAGGCACACAACGGGTCTGCAGACTTATTGATTTGGGCCGGACAACCTCTTTAAGTTATTTTGCCTTTTGGAATGTATTTCCATAGCAGACTGCTCTGTTAGACCATGCTTCCACATCTGTACGAATATATAGTGACTTAAATGGTTTATTGCGCGCTAAAAGTAATTGCTTTGTCTATGGTTTTAAACTCCATGCAGTTGAAGCATTTACCATTGAGGCTCCAGAAATTTTTCCAGATTGTTAGAAAGTAATACCTTTTTAATGACCTAAAGGTTTCTTTATAGAGGGTCACAGAAAATGTAAAGGGACTGTCAGCAGAAAATGACCTATTGTTTAAATCCGATTTTTATGTTAAAATGGTTTTGCAGTAGTGAATAGCACTTTTTATTAATGTATTTTCATTTTATTTTTTCCATTTTAAAATATATATATATATCTATATATCTTGCGATCTTTACACTGGCCACTAGACCTAATACTAGACTCCGACTTCCTATTCTGTACTCACAGATTTTCAGCAGTCTCATTGTCATACCAGACAGGATTACAAAGGTATATAACAACCAGTGGCGCTGCGTAGGGGTATAACAGCCGCAAATTGACAGACAATACCACCTTTTTGTCTGAATAATAAAACAATTAAAAATATAGATGTATTTGGGCTAGTAATACCCACATGAATAATTATTCTCACACTTAAAACCAGCTAATGATCGTCTGACAAATATAAATGGTCACTCTCCAGATTGATTATATTTAATCGCAGTATCCTCCATCAACTATAGGAGGTGATCACTGCTCACCCTAAAAGCATCAAGTAAAAGGGAAAAAAAGTATGACTCTAATATTAAAATGTAATATTAAAACACTGTTAAAAATTGCAAGATTTCTGTTATCTGCCAGCAGTGGCTATTTTCCTAGTCTGAGTGCAGCACTTACAACCTCTTTTCTAAAGAGCTTGCAAGCTCTGCTCTCATGCTGGCCAGATCACTGGATACGACCAGTATTAGCACCCCTGTGCTTCCCTTGGTGCTGCAAACTTAAAACGGACTCTACTTACAAGCATCAGAGAGCAGTGCAACGCTTGACCAGTCCGAATAGTCACACAATCAGCCGTGCACCGCTTTACCGGGAAACAGGTGCACTCCTGAAGACGGATGTTAAAACCCCCAACCCCTTATATAGTTGCCCACATGGGGAATGAGGAAGCAGAACAAGCCAGTGTTCAGCGTTACAGCAGGACGGCCCTGGAGCTTGGGGAGGTGGGTAGTGGCAGGAATTGCATTTTCTAAGTTGAGGCACATTGGAGTAAAGACTTACAATATCCCACTTAATAAAAAAAAAAAATGGTGGAAAAATGGCAAGCACGTTAACCTTGTATTTAGTTATTGTACTGTGTCCTGTGTGATACAGGCTTGGACAGCACCAAAGTGCTATGAACTACAATATTAAAGCATATTGTCCTCCGATATATTTTTTTTCACTTATCTATAGACTTGCATTGTCACGTTTGATCGGTGACTTGGATCAAAATTAGTGATGTTTCTATGTTTTGGTTCAGGTTACTTAATCTGCAAAAATGCACAGTTGTGATCAGCCGCTAACTCTTAAGTCCAAGTTCTATCCGTGAAAAACAGGCATCTGAATGATCACTGTAAGGCTGTGGTCACACTTGCGAGTGCAATGCGAGAAACTCGCGCCTCAATACCCGGCACTGCCGCCGCGACTCGGACCGGAGCGTTCAGCTACATCGAAAGACATGCAGCCGCACACTCCGGTCCTGAGTGCAGGCGGTAGTGTCGGGTATTGAGGCGAGAGACTCGCATTGCACTCGCAAGTGTGACCCCGGCCTAAGTGTTATTCCCATCTTCGTAAATGGATATTGTCAGATGGTGTGTGTTAAAGAAAAAAAGAACACTTTTGTAACGTACTGCTTATTAAAATTCAAATATGAACAGTTTTCTTATGTATACAAACTCATTGCCTAAGAGACCGACCATCGCTGCTCTCTAGCTTGTATACTTTGCTTTGAAGCTGTGCCCTCCAGCAGTCAAAATAGTGCACATGTTCTGCTGCCTAGCTGCGGTGGTCGGTCTCTAAGGTAACAAGCTGTACAGGGTTTATCTTAAAACCGGATGAAAATTTTAATAAGCAGTAAATTAAATAATTGCTTGTATTTACAGACACTGTCTGACAATACCCATTTATGAAGGTAGGAAAAATTCTTTAATGTTTAGTAGGAGAATTCTATGTCTGTTGCCAAATGTCTTTTGTGGGATTTTTTTTTTGTCGTCTTTAACCATAGTGCCAGTGAATGTTCTTATGAGGCTGGTGCATTGCTCCACACACTGAGCCAAATCCGTGCTTCCACCACTTTTGCTCCCGCTCCTGTCTGCTGTATCCCTCCTCCCCTCTCATTCGTGTCTTCTCTTTACCGCCCAGCGGAGTGTCTTTTCAGTGCAGTCCTCATATTGTGTAGTGATGATTTCCTTGGCAATGCCTGGGTGCTTCCATTAGAGTCGCTAAATCAATAATAAGCACGCACATCTCTATTACAAATCCTCTGTTGGGTCTTCTTCAGGACCAGATTGAAATATTGATGTAGACGGGTTTGATGGGAGGGGTGAAAGGTTTACAGAAAGCCTGCAGGCAGGAAGACAAATGGCCATTATAGGCCTCTAAAAAGTGTGGAATCTGCCACTTTTCAATTAGATGCATTGTAATGTCCATATATTCATATATATTATTGATTTATGTATACATTAACCACCTCTAACTCTTCATTACTGTGCTCATCTCTTTTGACCAACGTGGCAGTGGTGCTAAACTTCCCTCCCTATTCGCACATTCCATATTTCATTATTATTTCATGATCTGAAAACCTAATATACTAAATTCCTCCATACTGGCAAACCTTTGTAACACTGTCAAAGCAAAAAGAGTGTGTGCATTTATCATATTTTTTTTTTTTTTTTCTTCACCCAAATAGTAATTTTTTGCCAAAAGGTATAGGAAGCATCTGTTTCACCACTGCTTCTAGAAACTGCACGCTCCATCAGACGTTCCAGACAAGCTAATGAGAATGATCAAACAATACCGTGAACTCGTAACGGAGTCCACTTTAAAGCGCCACTCCAGCGGTTGCTTGGGTTTTTTATTCCAACGCTGGAGTGGTGCTACTAATCGAAGTTCCCTGCCCCCTAGTATTATACTTGCCAGACATTGTCTTCAGCTGCTGCCAGGAACTATTATTTTTTGTTTTTTTTTTATTAACTCCTCCCAAAGATTATTTAATTTGATGAGCAAGCATTTTGCTTATTCATCGGGTGATAGGCAACCTGTTTACACTGCACGATTGTCAGGAAAGAGCGCCTGTTCTTGATAATCATGCAGTATAAATTCAGCTTAACCCTATGTTCCCATAAAGAGTATTTGGTGCCTTTCTGATTATACAGATTTTTGGCAGCACTAATGCATTTTCTAAGTTACCGTATTTGACCATTTTGTTTTTTGTTTTTTTTTGTTTGTTTTTTTTTATGTCCCTTTTTTTGGTGTCCAGTTTTAAATAAAACTGCTTTGTTTCGGAAACTTCCTTTTTGCTCAGTAACCCAGCTATAATAAAACGTTCTCTACAAACTCTGCAACATCACGGACTAAAAATACATTTTAGTTTTTTTTATCTGCAAATTTTCCGCATATGATGCACAAAAAAAAATTAATCGAAACTTGCATATTTACTGAAAGATGAATTTGACACACCACAGGTCAATTTCCACACTGTTTCAAAAAAATAAATAAAAATTGCCAAATGTTCTATTTTTTTTTTTTTATTTATATTTTTATGAAATTGTGATATGCTGCATTTTTTTTTTTTTTTTTTTTTTTTTGTGCATGAGAATACACAACAAAAAACCGCACCAAATACTCATCACGGAAGCGTAGTTTAGACTGTGTGATACAATACTGACTTAAGCGAAGTGTACACATTTCTGCCTTGGAATTACACATCTCGGTTAATGCTGGCCTGTGCACACAGCATAAGGGTCTGCTTATATTGACCGACTGGCTGCACTATATCACCGCTGAGCGGTCAACTTTTTCCAATTGGCGATCATGTAACTGCCTGTTTACACAGGAAGACAGATGTTCCCTGATTGATCTGTACTAGATCTCTCACTGCACATAAGCTGCCACAGTTCTCAGCAGCGCAAGTCCTGTTTACACAGGATGACGCACTGCCGAGAGGGATGGTGTTTTTTTTTTTTTTTGTTTTTTGGCATTGCACAAAAGATCTTTTCACCCAAATGAACAGGTGATTTGCAGATTGTTTACTTGGCGAGAAAATTGTGAAATGAGCGTTTTTAACAACTCGTCCACACTTATTTTGCAGTGTAAGACTGTTTTCTGCTAATCTGTGCCTGCACTGCAGCCATCTGAAAGAAGCCTTAGGCTACATAAACCCTTATTATTTTTTCTAAAAATCTTAATTTTGATTTATTAATGTTCACAAAGCAGTTCTATTATGGCCAGACCTAACGCTGCTGAATTTCATGATGTGCACAGTGTTTCCTTTGAGATAATGTTCTCAATTTCTTTATTCTTAGTTCATGACCTGCTTTTCTGGAGGGATGTGAAGAAATCTGGAATGGTCTTTGGAGGGACGATGGTTCTGCTCTTGTCGCTTGCAGCCTTCAGCATCATTAGTGTTATTTCCTATCTGATCCTAGCCCTGCTGACCGTCACTATTAGCTTCCACATCTATAAGTCTGTTCTGCAAGCTGTCCAGAAGTCTGATGAAGGACATCCTTTCAAGTAAGTTTTTTTTTTTTTTTTTTTTTTTTATCCTTTTCGCTCTTTTGTCACGATTTGTTACATTTTTTAAGAGACCCTATGAATCCAATACTAAATGCTTTTTATAATAAAACCAATTAAAAAACCCTAAAACAGTGAATAGCCATGAAAGCCCAGACAAGGAGTATTCACTTAACCCCTTCACGACCTATGACGCCTACGTAGGCGTCATGAAAAGCAGTGCCCAAACGACCTATGACGCCTACGTAGGCGTCATGCTATAAATAGCCCCCCTGCGGGTCGGGTGACCGGGGTCACTGAAAGGTCACCCGACCCGCACACAAAGGACCCTTCAGAGTTAACACCTGGGGGTGTAGCTTAGCCCCCACGTGCCTACGATCGCTCTGATTGGCTGTTAAAAGTGAAACTGCCAATCAGAGCGATTGTAATATTTCACCAATGAAAATTGGTGAAATATTACAATCCAGCCATGGCCGATGCTGAAATAGCATCGGACATGGCTGGACACCGAGACCCGACCCCCCCCCCCACACCGACTGACGGCACCGATCGGCTGACGGCACCGATCGGCAGCCGCCGTCATGATCTGCCCCCCGCCTTCCCTCCGCCCCCCCAGCCCTCCGATCATCCCCTCTCACCCTCCGATCACCCCCTCACCCTCCTTTGTGCCTCCGATCTCCCGCTATCCGTCCCGGTGTCCTGCCGTCCAGCGTCATGGGCGCCGCCATCTTGCAAGATGGCGGGCGCATGCGCAGTGCGCCGAATCGAATCTGCAACGCTGCAGATTCATTCATTTATTTTGATCACTATGATAAACTTTCATAGTGATCAAAATAAATAAAAAGTAAATCACCGCCCCCCTTATCACCCCCATAGGTAGGGACAAATAATAATAAATTTTTTTTTTTTTTTTTTTTTTTTTTCCATTAGGGCTAGGGTTAGGGCTAGGGTTGGACTAAGGGTTAGGGTTGGACTAAGGGTTAGGGTTGGACTAAGGGTTAGGGTTGGACTAAGGGTTAGGGTTGGACTAAGGGTTAGGGTTGGACTAAGGGTTAGGGTTGGACTAAGGGTTAGGGTTGGACTAAGGGTTAGGGTTGGACTAAGGGTTAGGGTTGGACTAAGGGTTAGGGTTGGACTAAGGGTTAGGGTTGGACTAAGGGTTAGGGTTGGACTAGGGGTTAGGGTTGGACTAGGGGTTAGGGTTGGACTAGGGGTTAGGGTTGGACTAGGGGTTAGGGTTGGACTAGGGGTTAGGGTTGGACTAGGGGTTAGGGTTGGACTAGGGGTTAGGGTTGGACTAGGGGTTAGGGTTGGACTAGGGGTTAGGGTTGGACTAGGGGTTAGGGTTGGACTAGGGGTTAGGGTTGGACTAGGGGTTAGGGTTGGACTAGGGGTTAGGGTTGGACTAGGGGTTAGGGTTGGACTAGGGGTTAGGGTTGGACTAGGGGTTAGGGTTGGGATTAGGGATTAGGGATTAGGGTTAGGGGTGTGTTGGCGTTAGGGTTGGAGATAGAATTGAGGGGTTTCCACTGTTTAGGCACATCAGGGGCTCTCCAAACGCGACATGGAGCCACCATTTATTCCAGCCAATTTTGCGTTCAAAAAGTCAAACGGTGCTCCCTCCATTTCGAGCCCCGACGTGTGCCCAAACAGTGGTGTACCCCCACTTATGGGGTATCAGGGTACTCAGGAAAATTTGCACAACAACTTTAGGGGTCTAATTTCTCCTGTTACCCTTGGGAAAATAAAAAAATGGGGGCTAAAATAATTATTTTTGTGGAAAAAAAAGATTTTTTATTTTCACGGTTCTGCGTTATAAACTTCTGTGAAGCACTTGGGGGTTCAACGTGCTCACCACAGATCTAGATAAGTTCCTTGGGGGGTCTAGTTTCCAAAATGGGGTCACTTGTGGGGGTTTCCACTGTTTAGGTACATCAGGGGCTCTGCAAACGTAACATGACGCCCACAGACCATTTCATCAAGTCGGCATTTCAAAACGTCACTACTTCCATTCCGAGCCCCAACGTGTCCCCGAACAGTGGTCCCCCCCCATATATGGGGTACCAGCGTACTCAGGACAAACTGGACAACAACTTTTGGGGTCCAATTTATCCTGTTACCCTTGTGAAAATAAAAAATAGTGGGCTAAAAATCACTTTTTGAGGAAAAGAAAATATTTTTTTATTTTCACAGCTCTGCGTTATAAACTTCTGTGAAGCACTTGGGGGTTCAACGTGCTGACCTCACATCTAGATTAGTTCCTTAGGTGATATAGTTTCCAAAATGGGGTCACTTGTGGGGGGTTTCCACTGTTTAGGTACATCAGGGGCTCTGCAAATGTAGCATGACGCCCACAGACCATTCCATCAAGTCTTCATTTCAAAGCGTCACTACTTCCCTTCCGAGCCCCAACGTGTGCCCAAACAGTGGTCCCCCCCCACTTATGGGGTACCAGCGTACTCAGGACACACTGGACAACAACTTTTGGGGTCCAATTTATCCTGTTACCCTTGTGAAAATAAAAAATAGTGGACTAAAAATAATTTTTTGAGGAAAAAAAAATATTTTTTTATTTTCACGGCTCTGCATTATAAACTTCTGTGAAGCACTTGGGGGTTCAACGTGCTCACCACACATCTATATTAGTTTCTTGGGTGATCTAGTTTCCAAAATGGGGTCATTTGTGGGGGGTTTCCACTGTTTAGGTACATTAGGGGCTCTGCAAACATAACATGACGCCCACAGACCATTCCATCAAGTCGGCATTTCAAAACGTCACTACTTCCCTTCTGAGCCCCAACGTGTGCCCAAACAGTGGTCCCCCCCACATATGTGGTACCAGCGTACTCAGGACAAGCTGGACAACAACTTTTGGGGTCCAATTTATCCTGTTACCTTTGTGAAAATAAAAAATAGCAGGCTAAAAATTTATTTTTTGAGGGAAAAAAAATATTTTTATTTTAACGGCTCTGCGTTATAAACTTCTGTGTAGCACCTGGGGGTTCAAAGTGCTCACTATGCATCTAGATAAGTTCCTTAGGGGGTCTAGTTTCCAAAATGGGGTCATTTGTGGGGGAGCTCCAAAGTTTACGCACACAGGGGCTCTGCAAACACAACATGGTGTCCGCTAACGATTGGAGCTAATTTTCCATTCAAAAAGTCAAATGACGCTCCTTCCCTTCTGAGTCATGCCGTGCGCTCAAACAGTGGTTTTCCCCCACATATGGGGTACCAGTGTACTCAGGACAAACTGGACAACAACTTTTGGGGTCCAATTTATCCTGTTACCCTTGGGAAAATAAAAAATAGCGGGCTAAAAAATCATTTTTGAGGAAAAAAAATTATTTTTTTATTTTCACTGCTCAGCGTTATAAACTTCTGTGAAGCACTTGGGGGTTCAAAGTGCTCACCACACATCTAGATAAGTTCCTTCGGGGGTCTAGTTTCCAAAATGGGGTCACTTGTGGGGGAGCTCCAATGTTTAGGCACACAGGGGCTCTCCAAATGCGACATGGTGTCCGCTAACGATTGGAGCTAATTTTCCAATCAAAAAGTCACATGGCGCTCCTTCCCTTCCGGGCCTTGCGGTGAGCCCAAACAGTGGTTTATGACCACATATGAGATATTGATGTACTCAGGAGAAATTGCCCAACAAATTTTAGGATCCATTTTATCCTGTTGCCCATGTGAAAATGAAAAAACTGAGGCCAAATAAAATTTTTGTGGAAAAAAAAAAAAGTACTTTTTTTTTTTTACAGATCAATTTGTGCAGCACCTGGGGGTTCAAAGTGCATACTATGCATCTAGATAAGTTCTTTGGAGGGTCTAGTTTCCAAAATGGGGTCACTTGTGGGGGAGCTCCAATGTTTAGGCACACAGGTACTCTTAAAACAAGACATGGCAACCGCTAAACATTCAAGCATATTTTACATTCAAAAAGTAAAATGGCGCTCCTTGCCTTCTGAGCCCTGCCGTGCGCCCAAACAGTGGTTTATGACCACATATGAGGTATCAGTGTACTCAGGAGAAATTGCCCAACAAATTTTAGGATACATTTTATCCTGTTACCCATGTAAAAATGAAAAAACTGATGCTAAAATAAAATTTTGGTTGGAAAAATTAAAATGTCCATTTTTTCATTCCATGTTGCTTTAGTTCCTGTGAAGCACCTGAAGGGTTAATAATCTTCTTGAATGTAGTTTTGAGTAGCTTGAGGGGTGCAGTTTTTAGAATGGTGACACTTTTGGGTATTTTCTGCCATATAGACCCCTCAAAGTGATTTCAAATGTGAGGTGGTCCCTCAAAAAAATGGTTTTGTAAATTTTGTTGTAAAAATGAGAAATCGCTGGTCAACTTTTAACCCTTATAACTTCCTAACGAAAAAAAATGTTGTTTCCAAAATTGTGCTGATGTAAAGTAGACATGTGGGAAATGTTATTTATTAACTATTTTGTGTCACATAACTCTCTGGTTTAACAGAATAAAAATTCAAAATTTGAAAATTGCAAAATTTTCAAAATTTTCGCCAAATTTCCATTTTTTTCACAAATAAACGCAAAAATTATTGACCTAAATATACCACTATCATGAAGCCCAATATGTCACGAAAAAACAATCTCGGAATCGCTAGGATGCGTTGAAGCGTTCCTGAGTTATTACCTCATAAAGGGACATTGGTCAGAATTGCAAAAAATGGCCCGGTCATTAAGGTCAAAATAGGCTGGGTCATGAAGGGGTTAATATATTAAATACCTTTATTTGGTGATAGTGGCAAACAGTAGTGCTGTATTAAAAGCATGTGCAGATATCAGGAAAGAATGTAATATGAGAAGATATAATTATGTATATAAGCCTGATATAATCAATGGCAGATACAAAAACAAGTAATATGGGGAAAATCAAGGAGACCATCAAAAACCCCTAAAATTTTCCACAAAGGTACCCCAAAAGAAAATAGGGGTACAGTGTAAATTAAAAATCAAAATGAATTGTATATAACAGCCAAATAATAGATAACAATGTCCTAGATAATATATATATATATATATATATATATATATATATATATACACTCAAAGTTAGTGAAGGGGAAACTCCCCTGGTGAGGACAAATAGAGTGCATAAGTGTCAAAACAAGTTATAATGCTCAGTACAGTATGCAAAGTGCATAACTGCTAAAGAGACAATTTAGGAGGGGAAGGAGAGGTATATATTTCTAAGGTCCGCCAGGTCCTGATAACACACACCTCGATGTGCGTTTCGGAAAAAGATTCCTTCGTTGGGGGGGTATATACCTCCCCTTCCCCTCCTAAATTGTCTCTTTAGCATTTATGCAATTTCTGTTCTGCATTTTTGACACTCTTGCACTTTTTAGCACTTATGCACTTTGTGCACTGTATTGACTATTATAACTTGGTATGACATTTATGCATTTTATTTGTCGCCACCAGGGGTGTTTCCCCTTCACTAATTTTGAGTGTACAATTATATATAAATATTTTTTTCTAGGACATTGTTAACTATTCCTGGCTTGTGTGTGTGTGTGTGTGTGTGTATATGTATATATATATATATATATATATATATATATATATATATATATATATACATACATACATACATACATACATACATACATACATACATTTTGATTTTTTTTTAATAGATTTTTAATTTACACCGTACCCCCTTTTTTTCTTTTGGTGTGCCTTTGTGGGCCATTTTAGTGGTTGTTAATTGTTTGCTTGATTTTATCCATATTACTTGTTTTTGTATCTGCCATTTATTATATCAGGCTTATATACTTAATTATATCTTCTCATTACATTCTTTCCTGATACGTGCACATGCTTTTTATGGCAATGAGAAAAAACTTTGTCCAGCTCCACGATGTAGTGAAAAATATTCTTTATTCACTCAATAGAAATGAGGTTTAAAAGCCAGCATGAGTTACAAGGCATGCGATCGATGGCTTTTAAACCTCATTTCTATTGAGTGAATAAAGAATATTTTTCACTACATAGTGGAGCTGGACAAAGTTTTTTCTCATTGCCTTGGATTGTGCGCTTTGACACAGCGGTCTCGTGCTCCGATGTTGGAATGCCGTATCTGGTGAGCTGGATTTGTATCCTGATTTACATGCTTTTTATACAGTACTACTGTTTGCCAGTATTGCAAATAAAGGTATTTAATTTATTAATTGAATATTCCGTGTCTGGGCTTTCATGGCTATCCACTGTTTTACGGTTTTTTTAATTGGTTTTCTTAGTTTGAGTGGTCTCCATTCTTTTTACAGAGCACCAGGACTTTTCACTATATACATATATATTTATTTTCTTTAATTACTGTATGTGTTTGGGACCTAGAGGTGTTACTGTGTGTTGATGCTTTTTATAAAAAGTACCATATGTTACTTTAGGCTGTTAAATTAAAGGAGTTGTCCATGACCATGATGACTTCTAGTGGATACTTCTGGTATCTGGGACCCCTACCAATCAGATGTTGAAATGGACAACCCTTTATGATTAACCCTTATGTATGAGAACTAGGAAAACGAAATGTACCATTCCAAACAGGTATATTATTCTTTAAAACGCTCCAGCATTTCGAAAAATGTATACTTCGGAGATCCAGTCAAGGACCACAACTGGTCTAGAATAGTCCCACCACCCCCAGTCAACTCTTCCCGGTGCTGGTGAATGACATGTCTCTCCCGCATGGGTAGACTCCTGGCAGTCGCCTGCAGCGGTGCTGGGAAGAGCTGGATCATTGGAGTAATATACATGGCTTCAGTTGTGCCACTTTAGGTTTGAATCATCTGACATAGTTCCCTTTTAAAGTTTAGATTCTGCTTCTTTTTAAAGATACACAATCCTTTCTGTAGGTTACATCAGTGTAGTAACATAATTATTTTGCAGTCATCCTGATTTAAAGTCTGTATTAAAGCTTAAGGGCATGTCACACTAAGCGATATCGCTAGCAATATCGCTATAACTTGTGACCTTATAGCGATATTGCTAGCGATATCGCTGTGTCTGATACTTACCAACAACCCGCTCCCCCGCTGGTTATCGCTGATCGCGCGAGAACGTCCTTGACTGTTTCTCGTCGTCGGCTTCCTGCTGTGACGACGAGCGACGCGTGGACGCGGGCGGGAGGACGTCAGGATCGCCTCGTCTGACAGGTAAGTAGCGATCCCCGTCTCCAGCGATGTCGCTGGTGAGATCTGCCTGTGTGGCAGCTCACTAGCGACCACTTAGCGATGTACCAGCGATCCTGACCACGTCACATCGCTGGTCGGGATCGCTGGTACATCGCTAAGTGTGACAGTACCTTTAGAACTGGCTTTACAATTCTGTTTGGTGTTGACTGAAGCACTCCAAAATCTGATTTGGCCGGTCAACCATCTGATGTCTAGACCTTAATGGCGTGTGTCTGGGAAGGTGGGGTGGGGAGAAATTGGATCTTCACATACCCCATCCTTTTGTTTGCAGGGATTGATAAGCTGATGTCAGAGAGATCTGGCTGCCATTTAAGGCCCTTTTACATTTAGGGATGCACCAGCGATCCGACTCGCTCAGGATCGCTGGTGCATCGCTAAATGATCGCTAGTGAGCTTTCACACAGAAAGATCTCACAGCGATGCAGCAGCGACGCAGCGCATGATACTCACCTTTCACACACAGCGATCCTGACGTCCGCCCGCCCGCGTCCAGCGTCGCTCGTCGTCACAGCAGGAAGCTGACGACGAGAAATGGAGCCGGACATTCTCGCGCAATCAGTGATGGACAGCGAGGGAGCCGGTCGGAGGTAAGTATCACACATAGCAATATCGCTATAACGTCATAAAATCGGTGACGTTATAGCGATATCGCTATGTGTAAAACACCCTTTACTCTCATACCCTTGCTTCAGAGTTCACTCCATAGTGTTGGGGCTCAACAGAGAGCGTGGTGTAGGGGCTTGTAGTCTTTCTATTGAGCTCGTACTCCACTATTCCCTTTGTGTGGTTTACATGTACTTTAAAATACATGATTGGTTAAGATAAGTCCAGGTGGCCCCTACTTTGTCAGTACAGCCAGGTGTATGGAAACACAGGGATTTGTTGAATTTTCAGCCATTTTATAAACAACCATTGCTAAAAAAAAAAAAAATTTAATCAAATACTTTTTATTGAAGAAAGCATACAGGATAGTATTACATAAGTATACATTAGAGTACAAATTATAATACTTTTCCCATTTTTTAATAAATGCAAATACACCAAACACATCCCTCCCCCTTTCCATAACAAGAAACACCCCCCGTCACACATGTACAATCCTTATCCATGCATTACAATGTTGTACACTTTTTTTATAACCCTAATAACCTATTTTTCACGAGTTCTGCGGTAGCCAATCCGGGAAAGTCCAACCAGCCCCCCCAGATATTCTCGTAGTGGTTCATCTTGCCTCTTTTCACGTATACGCTTCGCTCCATAAGGATTACAAAATTAACTTTATCTACAAATTCCTTCCTAGTAGGAGGATTTTCATCCAACCAGTGCAATGTGTGAGTCTTCCTTGCAACATAAAGCAGTCTGGCTATTGCTAGCCTACCCCATTCATCCGACACCACCTCCTCTACATGTCCTAAAATACACGTCAATGGATCTCGAGTAATATTTACTTCCATCACTCTTTACACTAAATTTAGGACCCCAATCCAAAATGCCTGTAGTCTTGAACAAGACCATAGCATATGAAGAATATCCGCTTCATCCATCGTACATCTCAGATATCGAGAGTCTGCCCTTAGTCCAGCCTTTTTCATCACACAGGTGTCCTGTATACCCTATGTATAGTGTATAACTGTGACACCCTCCCAGATTCGCTTATAGATATTCTAGGGACATATTGTAAAACCGACTCCCACTGCTCATCCGATATGTCTCCCAAATTTCTTGTCCGTTTGGATCTAGCCATCAATGGGTGTCTATCCAAAAACGTACCCTGTAAACTATCGATATAAGACCCCTAGTACCCCTCTGGGGGCCGAGCATATTCAACATACGTTCATTCTGTATCCGTATCGGTGACCTTCTCCACTAACCATTGCTTAATTTAAAGAGGTTGCCCCACCATCTTCAGCAGGAGCACCGCTCTACAGTCTGCTGGCTTCCTGTTTGCTGAATAGGGGGTGCTCTTATTTGACAGTTCGTA
The DNA here is from genome assembly GCF_039654945.1 of Dendrobates tinctorius. Lineage (NCBI taxonomy): Eukaryota > Metazoa > Chordata > Amphibia > Anura > Dendrobatidae > Dendrobates > Dendrobates tinctorius. The sequence continues at coordinate 18,450,483 of NW_027361878.1, forward strand.
ATAACAAAAATCATTGCACTACTGTCTGAACTGCGCATTTTGCAACGCTGCTATATGAGGCCGCTTTGCCTCTGCAGCATTAAAGTGGCGCAGCCGCACAAGCTGTCCAGGATAAGGCGCCAGCCGTGCACTGCACCATTCCGCTTTTGGTGAAGTTCTTACAAACGCAGTAGAGAAGTCCTTGCAAGCACCAAGCTGTAAATAAAGTTGTGATTCTCTGGAGAACTGCACAACTTTAATAAAATGTAAGTTGGTATGTTGCTTGTTTTTACAGGCACTTTCCAAGTATTCCCCAACGCTTAAAGGGATAGCCTCAACTAGAAAACGCCTCCTTAAAAGGAAAATTGCCCCAGCGATCAATATTTTGCTACACAGCCTGCTGATGAAACCTTATGCCATGAGCCGATGTCACCGGGGAAAGCATGGCTCATGTTCAGCCTTTAAATGCCCTTTCCATATATGCATCAGGCAAATGAACGAATGGTGATGGTAGGATAAAGCCAGATACAGCACACGCAATAGATCATTACTTATTACCTGTAGCTGCATTTAAGAGCTATAATTTATGCCAAGAAGAATTTAGTTATTCTCCAAGCAAACCATGTTGTGTAATTTTTTTCTTAATTTGGGGGTTAATTACATTTCCACCCTCTCATACAGTAAAATATAAATAATTAATGGCAAATACGGTATATTGCTTAATTTCACAGGTCTCTGCTGGACAAGGATATCACATTATCTTCTGAAAGCCTTCAGAAAAAAGCGAATGCATCTCTTGCTCACGTCAACAGCGCCCTGAAGTACATCGTGAGGCTTTTCCTTGTGGAGGACCTTATAGATTCACTCAAGGTGAAAAATGCCATAAATTGTATTGTTCATTATGTGAAAGATTGGTCTGAGTGCCACGCCACTCCTGTGTGATAGAGGGATGATGCAGCTAGTAATCTCTTATTTTGCATGCCAAAATATATTTCAGTTATTTAGTAGCTTCGGTATGGAAATACTTGAAATGCTTTTGCAAATTTTCTCCGGCCAGTTTGCCCTTCTTATGTGGCTGATGACCTACGTTGGAGCCGTGTTTAACGGGATCACACTTCTCATTCTTGGTAAGAATCTGTTCTTGACGCTTATGTACCTAGTTATAGACCTCAGAGACTCATTGTGTGCCTTCACGTTCCTCTAGGAGTCCTGATTGCATTCACTGCTCCGATTGTCTATGAGAAATACAAGGTAGGTCCGTGTAAGCGATACTGAGCCTAAAATGGAAAGGTTTTAGTAAAACGTTCCAGTGTTATCACATCAATAAATCCTTTTGCCTATACCTAGTTGGGGCCTATGAATTTTGGTGTCTCCGATTCTAAAGGATTCAACTCAACCATTTAATGCATTTCCCTTGCAATGGCACATACTGTCCGTGTATTTTCTGTGTTTAGTGTTTCTTTCATGATGCATTTTGCTATAGACGGGGGGGGGGGGGGGGGGGTGCATAAGAAGTTGCTTTTACGGTTGGGAAAATTCTGTGCATGTTCCAGTAACTGTGTAAGAATTCTCCTACACGTGCAAACATGTAAATTAACCCACTCTGCTGATCTGATGTCCACAGTAGGTCAATTCATTCTGGAGCTGTTGCAATGAATTTTACTAGTGATAAAAGAACGTGCTGAGATCAGGTGTTATCCAAGCATGCTTGGCTCCTGAGTGTCTTCGGCTTGCTCACAAAATATGTTGGAGTCCCCACGGCTGCATGTCTCGCTGCTGTTCGACAGCTGCAACACAAGCAGGGATTGCCTGTGTTTGTTGAACAGCCGCGGGGACTCCAACATTTTGGCTGAAGACACTCGATTAGCACTCGAGCATGCTCGGATAATACCTTATCCAAACATTCTCTCATCACTAGATTTTACACTTTTCAAATCAAGCAGTGAACTGTTGGGCTTAACCGCAGTTTAAATCAATACCGCCGCCGTCTTTTCAGTCAGACCTTCCAGCAGCAGAAATACAGTGTTGCAAGTGCTCATACCCTTAGAGGGGTTGTCCGAGACGGATAAGACCGGTTTCACATTTGCGCTTTATAGCGCTGCGACGGCCTGCGCACGGCCGCCGCTAAGCCCCGCCCCCTGCCGGCTCCCTGCCCACCCCATCCGGTCATTGCTGCCTACTAGCGCACATGGACGCTTGCGATCTGCGCACTCTATCTTTAGCATAGGGTGCGCAGGTGTTGCGCTGGCCGTGCGCTAGTAGGATTTTGCCGTGCGCTGTTCACTTTTGAAGATGCGCCCGTGTGCGCCGAACGCAGCATGTTGCATTTCGGCACGCACCTTCAAAAGTGCGCAGCGCACGGCAAAATCCTGCTAGCGCACGGCCAGCGCACGATCTGCGCACCCTATGCTAAAGATAGGGTGCGCAGATCGCAAGCGTCCATGTGCGCTAGTAGGCGGCGATGACCGGAAGGGGCGGGGCTTAGCGGCGGCCGTGCGCAGGCCGTCGCTGCGCTATAAAGCGGAAATGTGAAACTGGCCTAAGAGATCAGCGAGAGTCAGACACTCAGCTGCAACAGTGACTAGATATAAGCAATGTTCAGAGCGGAATAACACAACTCCAAACATTATTTAGTGGCCTTTGCACTTTATATCCCATTCAAGTAAACTTTTTTTGTAGTGTGGTTTTCATGTTTGTCTCATTTTTGGTCCCCTTAGGTACAGATTGATCATTATGTATCTCTGGTACACAGCCATGTGAAGTCAATAACTGAGAAGTAAGTTCTTTTTTCTTTTTTTTTTTTTTTAAATCCGTTGGTGGCAAGATATTCTATATCTTACAATCGGAAAATTAAAAAAAAAATATATGCATGTAAGATATTGTGGGAAATGTATGATTATAGCCTTCCACAATGAGACACATGACGCATAAATACTGAGATGCATTATATTAAAGGAGTAAGAGCACAGTACTTGTCACAAAAGTATAGTACAATGCATGTGACTAGTTCTACAGAACCCTATATATACTCCGGAACATGACTTTTATGGCAGCTGCCTGCAGCACAAAAAAAACTTACATATGAAAGGTAGACTCACCAAACCCTGACTGATGCACTAGCAGGATGCAGCAGACCTCCATTGATAAAGGGTTTGGGCAGCACAGGTGCAACCCACTGATGAAGACAGCCAGTAACCCAACAAAGGAGGGGTTGGCTGCCTAGTGTGAAAAATGCACACAGATAAGGCTTGCATAGGACATCAGTCACACAGTGTGGTGCAAAGTGTCTGAACAGCCAATTGATCACGCCCATAGTATTAGCAGGCGGGCTGTTCTGCACTATATACATGCATCGCACAGAAAAAACCAAACCAACATAAAGAGGCCCAGCTGCATCCTGCAAAAATGATAAAAAGTGCAAAAAGATAAACATGGGGTATTAGTTACTATTTTGGCCAAGACAGATAAACTCGCAATCCAAACGTCAAGGATCCCCAGATTTTGCGAGTCCCTAGCACTAAATGTGAACAGCTAACATAAGAAAAATTAAAAAAAAAAAAAACACACATATGAAAGGTAGACTCACCAAACCCTGACTGATGCACTAGCAGGATGCAGCAGGCCTCCATCGATAAAGGCTTGCCTGCAGCACAACAAATCGCACCTGTAAAATATTTTATAGAGAAAAGACCCTACTGTAAAACAGGAATATTGCACTAAAATAAATCTTAAAAATTTGTCCTGTTAAATATTAGAGGGATGGTCCACACTACTTTGAAAACATTTAATTTTTTTTAAATGCAGTAGTGCCTTATGTGAAATAAAGCGTTATACTCCCTTCCCGGATCGGCACCGTTCAGGCAATGTCAGTGCTGCGTCTGCCAGCGCTTGTGTGCATGACATTCTCTCGCATGAGCGCTGCAGCCGATTAGCGACCTCTGATTGGCTGCAGCTTTCACCCTTTCATCAGATTAAACCATTGTATCTGAGAGAAGCATGAACGCTGCTGACGGATTCCGTTTATTGTTACATTATCATAGTAAAAATTCTTATTATTTGTGACTTTGTTCTTACATTAAAAAAAATTTTCTATCCTTTTTTTTCTTTGTAGGATTCAGGCAAAACTTCCCGCAGCACTGAAGAAAAAAACAGAGTGAAAAATCAATATGTAGGGTGGGTGGGCTGGAAGGGTCTTACAGTATACACACTGGCTGCATATCTCATTACTATTCCATAAATTGGCTGCCTTTATATAGCTCACAGGAACCTTTTGTATGCATGTACTTCATGTATACGTGTGTGTACATGGTTCCCCCTTGCAGGACGAGAGTGTCTGTGTCAGCATTGTCATGAATTGTAAGAAATGATTCCCGATTCACTACACCCTTAAAAAATTGGGTAAGGAGCTAGCAACCCATATCTGTAATTCCTACATCTTACACATTCACCTCTCTGCTTTCTGCCTCGCTCAAAAGTGGGTATTGACACCAGGCCGCTATATAATGTATACTTTTAGATTTGTTTTTCCTTCTGCTTTCATCATCCTGTGGTATTATGTCGCCTCTGTCCCGTCTCATTCCTACCTTCACTTGTAGAATCCCCTATATTTCACCCTTTGATCTTTCTTATTTGATCCTTAAACAGGTCATTCACCTTATTAAAATTATTTATTTGTCAGGTCTATGTCCACACCCTAAACATCCGCTTTTTCTGCCCTCACACCCCTCACCCTTCAAAAGCTCTTCTACTTAGTTTTATCACTGTTCTGTTCCACAAAATGCCACATTAACCGATATACTAGATTTTCTTACACCGCGATCCAAGTTTTTATTATTTAATAATAGAGAATTTAATTTATATTTCACGTCTATACTGAGAAATAAGTGTAGAAATGCATTAAAGTTACATAACTAAGAAAACAAACAAAAAAAATTTAACAGAGTCGCTTCTGTTTTCAGGAAAGTTGTCAGATCTCTAAAGTGTCCCTCTCCTCCACTCCGTGCTTGTGTCGTATCTTTTCCTTTTCCCTGGCAGCAGGAGACCTGGAACATTCCCTACACTGTAAAGAACAATGCAATGTCATCCCCCAACGAAAGAGAAATTCTGAAATACCGGCCAGCACTGGACGTGTACTGTAATGCAATCGTTGAAGTGAATTTCCCACCTTTTCTTATCCAAAACTCTGCTGCTTAATCTCCTAATAGAACTTTGTTTGTCATTTAAGCCCAAATTTACTGATCCAGAACTCCAAATCATCTACATAGACCTAAAAGCTGATGTGCTGGCCAATTGTGGCCGCCACTAACTGCATATTGTCTATTGTACTCAATTGCATGGTATGAAGTAAGGTCCATTAATGCCGAAGTGTTTGGTTCTGTCCGCCAGCAAGTAAGGATAGGTTTCCACCAAAAATACTGGACAAAATAGTGGTATTTTACCCGACACTGACTGCAACCCAATGAACTCCATGGGGACTGTTTGGCACTCCTCATGTGACTCATCCAGCACGGCCAACCCGATGAACCCCATGGGGACTGTTCGGCATTCCTCATGTGACTGATCCGGCACGTCCAACCCAATGAACCCCATGGGGACTGTTTGGCACTCCTCATGTGACTCATCCAGCACGGCCAACCCGATGAACCCCATGGGGACTGTTTAGCACTCCTCATGTGACTTATTTAGCTATTTGGCATCTATGGTGGAGCACAATACTGGAACGTCATTGTGAGCCCAGCATTATGTTATAGATCGATCTTTGAAGGAGATTTGGAGTTCTAGCTGCTTTTCTAGATACATTAGGGAAAAAAATAAAATGTAGAACATTTACTTTTAAGGGGTTTAATTTAACACATGCTAAACCAGCCACAGGATTTTAGTTTCTATTTAATAAAAGTACTTTAGACTCAATGCAACAATGGAGAACAATTTTGAGCAACATGAATTGGATGGTTATCTTATTAATATGCTTAGTTACAGTAATCAAACCTGGTAGTTTTATTTGGAGTATTGGGAGTTCTGTGTAAGTGAACTTTAGTTGGGAGCGCCCCGATTGTCCCACAGGATTAGATGAAAGCAGTAGCTTTGATTCAACATGCCCAATCATTTATTCAAGGGAGTAAAACAGCTGTCAGAGATGCCTGGCAGCAGCTTATTTCCCTCTTCATAGTCAACATATGGGTGCTCAGGTTGACCAAGCATGTGTCTAGAGGGGGAGGTGGAGATGGCTGTCAGCCAAAAAAAAAAATACCTATTTTTACGTGTATGGCTAGCTTCATTCTCAGCAAGCAGGTACTAAACCCCTTCAGGTGGACCAATATTTGCTGTGACACCTGCACTTGGTGAACTTGGATGATGGGAACTAGACCCTTTTGTACAGCTCTACATGTCGTATGTTCCACTGTTGTCGGGTGGGGGGTGATCAGGCTGGTGCACTTGTTCTCTCGCGGGGTGGGTTGTTTTTTAATGTGATTTGTGTTGCACTGAGCTTCTAACTATTCACTGTTTGTCACTATAAAATGTTGTGTAAAAGAGAATTGCTTTACTGTTACTTTTAGACTGGAGAAGGGAGCAATCTGATGAAGTATTCACATGGGCCTGTAAAGTAGTTGTTATGATGGGAAGAAGAGTGTTTTTGATTTGTATTTTATTTTGGGGATTGTTTGAAATAAACATTTCTTTTAATTTTTTTGTTTTCTTTTTAAGTATCTGTGGAACAAAATTCTATATAATGCAAATACATGTGGTATTAAAGAGTAGACACAATGAGCTTTGCTTGTTTTTCTTCCCCAGTACTTAGCACTTTTTACCACTTGTTTCAAATTTTCTATGCTGTGTGCCAAGGCTTGTGTAATACTCCAAGACTTGTCATATTTTGCAAAATACCTGCATAAACTCACAACCGCTATGAATTCCCCAATATTGGTCCGTATAACACAGATCTGTGATGCTGCCGTGTACATGAACCTCGACTGTGACGAGACTATGTATAACTGCCGTGTACATGAACCTCGACTGTGTAGAGACTGTATGTATAACTGCCTTGTACATGAACCTCGACTGTGTAGAGACTGTATGTATAACTGCCTTGTACATGAACCTTGACTGAAGAGACTGTATAACTGTTGTGTACATGAACCTCGACTGTGAAGAGACTGTATAACAGTTAATGTTTCTAAATAGTCCAAAATGTTTGTTTTTTTTTTTTATTAAGGCAGTAACTCAAAACTTAGATTGATGTAACTTTCTTTCTCCTTCGTCTCATTGGGGGACACAGATACTGTGGGTGTATGCTTCTGCCGCTAGGAGGCTGACAATAAGTGAAAAAAAGAGGTTAACTCCTCCTCCACAGTATACACCCTCGCCCCTATTGCGGGCGGAAATCAGTTTTTTGCTTAGTGTCTGATGGAGGCACACGCAGTCTGGGTCTCTCCAGACTGTTTTTTTTTTTTTTTTCTTTTTTTTATATTTTCTTGCTATGAAGAGGAGACAGGGGCGACGGACCCTATTGAAAGGGTCCGATCTCCCCAAAACATCAACGGGCGAGCACGCGCGAGTATCGCCTCCGCGTATCCTTTCCCGCACCAAGGGACATCTCTGGGACTTTTCCCCAGACATCTATTTTTATTTTTTATTTTTTTAAGAAGATATGACAGGGGCAACGCAACCTATTGAAAGGATCCGATTTCCCCAAACCAGCAACGGGCGACCACGTGCGAGTGTCCCTCCACGTTTCCTCTCCCGTGACGTGGGACACTATGCCAGACTTAGCCCTGTCCACCCCTAGGTAGTGAAACCATGTACTTGCACAGAGGCACAACACTAGTCTGTGCGCCCCCACTGCTCCACCAACGCATGACGACGGTCCATCTCCTCACCCCCTGAAGGGGTTAGATGGAGCTAGGGTGCCTGCACCGTCCGAAGATGGATTACCTCATGGCAAGGAGGTATGGTTGGGCTGGGAGGGCCCCTGGGCAGCGAGTGGCTCCAGGCTAGCGCCTGGGGAAGAGAAGCAGGCAGCACAATCCATATGCCCCAGCAACTTAGGGCTGGAGCCTCAGAGTTCCATAGTGCTATGATCAGCAGCCATCTCCCTCCTTCCTCTCTCCTTCCTCCCTCCCATACCTGTAGTCAAGGTGCGTGGAGGCCCCGCGCGGGGCATAATGGTTTTGCCGGGGAGATTCCCCAGCTGGGGAAGGAGGGCACGTCAGGGCGGTACCGGGGGAGCGCCCATGCTCGGGCGGGCAGTGTCAAATTTAGCCCGCGGCTTCGGCCTAGGCCGCGGGGGGAAGGCTCGGCCCCCTGCGTGACGTCAGACCCGGCGCCGCCCCCAGGTTCGGGGCGGGCGCTGGATTAAATCGAGGCCCCGGCTTAAGAACAGGGTAGGCCGCGATCAGGAGAGCATCGCAGCCTACCCAGAGAGGAAGGAACAGCAGGATCAGGAGCGCGGGGAGACAGCAGGAGCCGGGTAAGTGCGACCCTGTCCCGGAGCCACACTAGGGCAAGTATCCTCCTTCTCCTCATTCCCCCTTAGGCCTTAAAGAAAAAAAAAAAAGAGAGAAAATTGGCCTTTTTTCTGCAGTATGTCTGGGAAAGGGAAAAGGCACACGTTTTTATACTGCATGCGTTTCCTGTGGGCTTGTGTTCACGCAAGCGCAGACTATTAAGTTATGTGAAGCCTGTAGTTCCGAACGCGCCCAGGAGCCCTCCCCTGCGACCGCGACCAATGTGTCAAATCCCCCGGAGGGGCCCGATCACTGTTATTGTACATGGCGTTGCTTGCGAGAGCAATAGAATCCCTTCAAGCCCCAGATAGGGGCAGGGACAATGTCTCGCCGCCTTTAGAGGGAACCTCCACCTCACAGGAGCCTCCGGCCTGCAGGGGCCGCCCTCACTCCAGGCAGACCCCGGGGGGAAACGAATCCACACGGTGTCGCCCAGTCCATCCGGTGCCTTCGGCATCCGTAAGATCTGCTTCTCGCTCCCCGTCACCAGTGGTTGATAGCGACCAGATCTCAGATTGCGACTCAGACGAGCCCATTGACCTGGACACTCCAGAGTCACGTGAAACAGTGAACAGCCTCATAGAAGCCATCAATCAGACCCTGGGGTTTGAGGATGATACCGCAGCGGCTACGGGGCATAAAGTGGTATGTAAACGAGTGAAGCGGCCGCACAGAATTTTTTTTTTTTTTTCCTCTCACCCTGAGTTTGAGGACATAGTGCAGCGGCACAGAGAAAGTCCAAAACGGCATTTTTCTCGGGTTAAAGGGCACTTGAGACGCGTTATCCGTTTGCTCCGGACCTAGGTAAACAATGGATGGAATCCCCGATAGTGGATCCTCCGGTTTCACGCCTGGCCACTAAGACCCTGTTATCTGTCCCTAGGGTTTCCTCGATTAAAGAGCCCACGGACTGCCTTTTTGAGAGCCTATCTCGTTCAGTATATGAGGCGTCAGGGTCTGCACTCGCTCCCTCGTTCGCAGCAACTTGGGTAGCCAAGGCTATGATATCATAGTCAGAAACATTAAAACAAGGTCGCACAGGAGCAGGATCTACCTGCAGAGATCTCGGAGGTCACATGTCAGATGACGATAGCCGGAGATTATGTAGTGAATGCGTCTTTGGATGCGGCCAATTGTTCAGCACTTGCTGCCACTAATGCAAACTCTATCTGAAGAGCCCTATGGTTGAGGACATGGCAGGGATTCTACTTCCAAGAAGTCCTTGACTTCCCTGCCTTATCAGTGCGACCGCCTGTTTTTGGATCAACTTATCTCCAACTCCACAGGAGGAAAAAGCGGGTTTCTCCCTCAACAGAAGGTTGTCGTTTTTTCGTCACCTGGTTCAGGCACGTTTTTGAGCCTTTCGCAGTGCCACCGGCCTTCCTAGGCCGGGCGTGACGGCATTGGTCAGGTGGCGGCCGCTAAGTAGCCTGGTCCGGGACCCAAATAGGAGACCGGTCCGGGGTCATGCGTTAAAAGACTCCGGGTAGACTACAGGGCCCAATTCCGCCACCTCAGGCCGCCCCAATCAGGATAGGGAGCGGCAGGTCATATAGAGCCAACCCATTGGGCAGAATGCTTGCTCAAAAGGCCAGATTGAGGGGACCCAGAGCCTAAGGATCATCGGCCAAATGACTCGAGGTCTTTACCAGACGACACAGCAAGGTGGGCGGCCTCCTACTGTTTTCACCACGTCTGGGCCAACGTCGCTCATGACACATGGGTAAAAGAATTGGTGTCCTCAGGTTACAAAATAGAATTTGTCAGATACCCTCCAAGATGTTTTTTTCTTTCCCGGCTTCCCAGGGTGGATACCCAGTTAAGGGCTCTATTGGGGGCCATCAAGTCGCTCCTGCACAACGGAGTCATTGTTCCAGTGCCAGAACACGGAAAAGCTCAGGGGTTTTATTCCAACCCTTTTGCGGTTCCCAAAAAGGACGGGTCTGTCAGGCCTGTTTTTGGACCTAAAGCTTCTGAACAAATTCATCAAGATCAGACATTTCCGGATGGAGACTCCATTCAGTCATAGCGGTCATGGAGCAGCGAGAATACTTGGCCTCAATTGACAGCCAGGACGCATTTCTGCATATTCCCAGAGTGTTCACAAAAGTTATGGCAATTGTCAGGGCCACACTGCATTCTTGAGGCATAGTCGTCTTGCCTTATCTGGACGACCTCTTGGTCAAGGGCCCGTCAATACGGGCATGTGAAGAAGGTGTCAACATCACGCTAGATACTCTTGCCGCTTAGATGGTTGGTCAATGCAAAGAAATCATCCCTTGTGGCCAGCTCAGAGGATCTCCTTCCTAGGAATGATCTTCGACAATTGCTGAAGGTTGATAATTCTCCCTCAGGAAAGGGCGCTAGTCGCCGGCAGGGAGTCCGGACACTACGCCAACCAGTCCCTCACACCATCCGATCCGCGATAAGGATCCTAGGGAAAATGGTGGCAGCAATCGAAGCGATACCTTTTGTCCAGTTCCATCCTTCACCCCCTGCAGCATGTCTCGTGTCAGCCTGGGACAAGAATCCTTTCACGCTCGATCGGCGGTGCAAACTGTCCTCTCAAGTCCGGAAGTCGCTCGGATGGTGGATAACCAGTTCCTCTCTGGCCTAAGGGAAACCTTTCCCCCCATGTCATGGGCTGATAATGACAATCGACATCAGTCTCCTTGGTTGGAGAGCGGTGTTTCGCCACCACACAACCCAGAAACGGTGGTCGCCACAGGAGGCACACCTCCCGATCAACTTATTGGGGATACGAGCAATTCGGCTGGCTCGGCAGAAGTTTCATCACTTTCTAGCAGGCCACCCCGTCTGGATTCCATCGGACATTGCCACGGCGGTGTTTTACATAATTTGTCAGGGAGCACCCGCAGCAGAACAACCATGCGCGAAGTGGTGCACGTTCTTCAGTGGGCCGAAGCAAACCACTCGGTGATTTCGGCTGTCCACATCCCGGGCGTGGAAAATTGGGAGGCAGACTTCCTCAGCCGCCAGGGTCTTGCATCCAGAGAGTGGTCTCTACATCCCGAAGTTCTTCAACAGATTTGTCAACTGTGGGGGAGCTCCGGATGTGGACCTGATGGCTTCCAGAGTGAATGCCAAGGTGCCAACATATTTCGCTCGGGCCAGGGACCCGCAGGCATTCGGGTGGACGCATTGGTTCTGTCATGGAACCAGTTTTGCCTCCCATATCTATTTCCCCCACTGCCACTACTCCCGAGAGTCAGCAAAGGGATCAAGACAGAAGGGGGGCCGGCGATTCTGCTGGCCCCAAACTGGCCCCGTCGAGCGTGGTACGCAGATCTAAGGCAGCTGCTCGCCGATGTTCCTGGGCGCCTGCTAGAGCGCCCAGATCTACCATCTCAAGGGCTAATCTGCCACCCGAACTCGGGGACCCTGGGTTTGACGGCAGGGCCGTTCAAGCTTGGATTCTAACCCAGGCAGGGATCGGGAGCAAGGTGGGTCGCTACAACGATTAGCGCCCGGAGGCCTGCGTCAGCATGAATTTACCACCACACCTGCAAGGTATTCTTTGCTTGATATCGAGGCCTTTTGTGGCCCCCTAAATCCTTTATAACAAAGTGGGTCCCGCACAATGATACATAAGAATCAATGTTTTATTACACCATAAATAAACAATCATGAAAGAGATTATTTTACAAATATGAAAAAATTAAAACAGAAGGTGCTAGACCAGTGTGAGAGACCAAAATCCTTTTGAAGCACCAAAATCTATTTCCCATGTGAACATGGCTGTATAACATTATGGGGGAAATGAAACTCACTCCTAATTATATACGTGAGCTATCTGTCCTCAGACATGACTCGCTATATCTAGAGTAAAGAGCTCTTCAATATTCCCCCAGAAAAAATTCCCAACCTTAGCTCTGCAAAGCCTAACCATGCGAGAAAAAACATGTGAGAATCTACAAACATACCAAGTACCAATGGCGCTTCTTTGGAAGTCCCTCACGCCCCGACGCGCGTTTCAGCTCTCCCTGATGGACGTCTCTCCACTACCATCTATAGGAAACCCACATCCATAAATTCTTTATTACACGCTTCATCGGCCCATCCTAGGTCAACAATTTCTGGCATACCAATTGGCCAGTTTCTGCGAGCCAAACGGATTTGCTCTGAGGAGTCTCAGTTTGAAGAGCAGGCGAAGATTCTTAAACAACGTTTTCAGGACCGGGGATATGACCGAAGGATGATCCAAAGAGGGTATTTGAGGGCCAAGAGCACACCAAGGGATCATCTTTTACGTGGAAATTTTTCGATGTCATTACAAGAAGGGTCAGACCATCAGGTGAGATTTATCACAAATTTCAATAATAGATGGAATTAATTAAAACAGAGTGTGAATAAACACTGGAAGATCCTTTTCACAGATCCGATTCTCAAGAAATGTCTTCCTCCTTCCCAGTCTTTTGTAGCCAAGAGGGCCCCTAACCTACGAGATATCTTGGTTCACAGTACATATGATCCTAAGGGGAGGGACAAATTGCGGAGGAATGTAAAACGGGAGGGCTTCTCTCCATGTGGGTTGTGTAAGGGGTGTGCCAACATGAAGAGGAGTTCCAATTTCTTTAACTATGACAAGTCAAGGAGATTTGATATTAGGGCCCATATCACTTGTTCCTCAAAAGGTGTAGTTTACCATGCTGAATGCCCTTGTGGTAAGGTTTATATTGGCATGACTACACGTGAACTTAGGGTTAGAGTGCGTGAGCACTGGTTAGACATAGATAAAGCAAAGATAGCCAAGGATGAGACATCACTAAAAACCTTGCCAAGGCATTTTAAGAGGTTTCATAAGTGCAATTATGAAACATGGGAACTAGATTTTGGTGCTTCAAAAGGATTTTGGTCTCTCACACTGGTCTAGCACCTTCTGTTTTAATTTTTTCATATTTGTAAAATAATCTCTTTCATGATTGTTTATTTATGGTGTAATAAAACATTGATTCTTATGTATCATTGTGTGGGACCCACTTTGTTATAAAGGATTTAGGGGGCCACAAAAGGTTTTTATTGTTGTTATGTGGTACATTTCCCAGTTTGGGAATGTTGATTGGGCAAATTTGGTGAATTTGATATCGAGGCCGAGGTGTTTCTCGGCTAAGATTCTCGATCTCCAACATCTTGGTTTTTCTCCAGTTGGGCTCAAAGAGCCCGGATAGCTCAGTCGGTAGAGCATTAGACTCGGGCTTTGCCCCAGGTTTCCGCAGGAGACAAATGTCAGCCTTATCCATCCTGTTCCAGTGCAGGGTTGCTACCAATTTGCAGGTGAAAACTTTTCATCCGGGGAGTGTCCCACTTGATACCTCCCTATATGGCGCCGATGGACGCCTGGGTTCTTAACATAGTCCTAAGAGTTCTGCAGGAAGCTCCTTTGGAACCGCTTCAGGATATCGCTTTGAGGTACCTTTCCTGGAAGGTTGTTCCCTTAGTGGCCATCACTTCCATCAGGCGGGTTTCAGAGCTGGCGGCTCTATCCTGCAGAGCTCCGTTTCTCACTTTCCATAGGTATATGGTGCTCCTCAGACCAGCCCCTCCTTTTCTGCCGAAGGTCGTATCCTCTTTTTCTCATCAATGAAGATGTTGTTTTGCCTTCATTTTTGTCCAACACCGGTGCACCATGTGTAAGAAGGCTCTTCATACGTTAGACCTGGTAGGAGCCCTCCGGAGGTATGTGTCGCGGACGGCACCCTTTTCTCAGACGGACACGCTGTTCGTGCTCCCTGAAGAACACAGGAAGGGACTCGCCTCAAAGACGACCATAGCCAGATGGATTCGTTTGACTATTCAGGAGTCCTACTGCATTAGAGGCACGCCGATTCCAGCAGGGATCAGAGCGCACTCTACCCGGGCGGTGGGCGCCTCTTGGGCGCTTCGGCATCAGGCTTCGACAGAACAGGTTTGCAAGGCAGCAACCTGGTCCAGCCTGCACACATTTGCCAAACATAATATCCATGCTCAGGCCTCGGCGGATGCAAGCCTGGGTAGAAGGATTCTCCAAGCAATGATGGCGCACCTTTAAACAGAAGGTGCATGTAGCTTGGATCGGTGAGTCAACTTCCCACCCATGGACTGCTTTAGGACGTCCCACAGTATCTGTGTCCCCCAATGAGACGAAGGAGAAACATGGATTTTTGTGAGTACTCACTGTAAAATCCTTTTCTCCAAGATGCTCATTGGGGAACACAGCACCCACCCTATTAGCCAGTTGGCTCTTTTTTAAATGAATATGTGTTTACTTATTTGATATACAGTCATATGTAAAAGTTTGGGCACCCCTATTAATGTTAACCTTTTTTCTTTATAACAATTTTGGTTTTTGCAACAGCTATTTCAGTTTCATATATCTAATAACTGATGGACTCAGTTATATTTCTGGATTCAAATGAGGTTTATTGTACTAACAGAAAATGTGCAATCTGCATTTAAACAAAATTTGACCGGTGCAAAAGTATGGGCACCCTTATCATTTTCTTGATTTGAACACTCCTAACTACTTTTTACTGACTTCCTGAAGCACTAAATTGGTTTTGTAACCTCATTGAGCTTTGAACTTCATAGCCAGGTGTATCAAATCATGAGAAAAGGTATTTAAAGTGGCCACTTGCAAGTAGTTGTCCTATTTGATTCTCCTATGAAGAGTGGCATCATGGGCTCCTCAAAACAACTCTCAAATGATCTGAAAACAAAGATTATTCAACAAAGCTTTTCAGGGGAAGGATACAAAAAGTTGTCTCAGAGATTTAACCTGTCAGTTTCCACTGTGAGGAACATAGTAAGGAAATGGAAGAACACAGTTACAGTTCTTGTTAAGCCAAGAAGTGGCAGGCCAAGAAAAATATCAGAAAGGCAGAGAAGAAGAATGGTGAGAACAGTCAAGGACAATCCACAGACCACCTCCAAAGACCTGCAGCATCATCTTGCTGCAGATGGTGTCACTGTGCATCGGTCAACAATACAGCGCATGCATAACGCCTTTTTGTATGACCAAACAACTCAATCTTTGTTTCATCAGTCCACAGGACCTTCTTCCAAAATGTAACTGGCTTGTCTTAATGTGCTTTTGCAGACCTCAAGCGACTCTGTTTGTGGCGTGCTTGCAGAAACTGCTTCTTTCGCATCACTCTCCCATACAGCTTCTCCTTGTGCAAAGTGCGCTGTATTGTTGACCGATGCACAGTGACACCATCTGCAGCAAGATGATGCTGCAGGTCTTTGGAGGTGGTCTGTGGATTGTCCTTGACTGTTCTCACCATTCTTCTTCTCTGCCTTTCTGATATTTTTCTTGGCCTGCCACTTCTGGGATTACCAAGAACTGTACCTGTGTTCTTCCATTTCCTTACTATGTTCCTCACAGTGGAAACTGACAGGTTAAATCTCTGAGACAACTTTTTGTATCCTTCCCCTGAAAAGCTATGTTGAATAATCTTTGTTTTCAGATCATTTGAGAGTTGTTTTGAGGAGCCCATGATGCCACTCTTAATAGGAGAATCAAATAGGAGAACTACTTGCAAGTGGCCACTTTAAATACCTTTTCTCATGATTTGATACACCTGGCTATGAAGTTCAAAGCTCAATGAGGTTACAAAACCAATTTAGTGCTTCAGGAAGTCAGTAAAAAGTAGTTAGGAGTGTTCAAATCAAGAAAATGATAAGGGTGCCCATACTTTTGCACCGGTCAAATTTTGTTTAAATGCAGATTGCACATTTTCTGTTAGTACAATAAACCTCATTTGAATCCAGAAATATAACTGAGTCCATCAGTTATTAGATATATGAAACTGAAATAGCTGTTGCAAAAACCAAAATTGTTATAAAGAAAAAAGGTTAACATTAATAGGGGTGCCCAAACTTTAACATATGACTGTAAGGGTGGTGTTTTCCTTTGGACATGTTGTACCTGTATTAAGGCTGATTTTTTGTCCTCCTACTGCTTTTGCACCAAACTGATTTCTGCCCGCAATAGGGGCGAGGAGGAGCTAACCTCTTTTTTTCACTTAGTGTTAGCCTCCTAGCGGCAGAAGCATACACCCACAGTATCTGTGTCCCCCAATAAGCGTCTCTGAGAAAAGGATTTTACGGTGAGTACTCACAAAAATCCATGAGACATCACTAAAAACCTTGCCAAGGCATTTTAAGAGGTTTCATAAGTGCAATTATGAAACATGGGAACTAGATTTTGGTGCTTCAAAAGGATTTTGGTCTCTCACACTGGTCTAGCACCTTCTGTTTTAATTTTTTATTACACCATAAATAAACAAAAATCCATGTTTCCTGCCTGTTGGGCAGTTGCTTCAGCAGAAATGGCTCAAAACATCATCCATTTTTTTCTGGTTTTGATTATTTTTCTCTCCGTTACTCATTGGGGATAAGTGATCATTCAGGCAAGTTTGTGTATGGTCAGCGGCCTGTGTGCTGAAGGGCCCGCACACTGACCCAGTTATTACCAAAGTGCGAGTGCACAAGTGAATTTTTATGCAAAGTGATGGCTCACGTGCAAAAAAAAAAAATTGCATCACGACATAGACTTTATTGACCAGTCTATTGCTTGTCAAAAGTAGGCATCTTCTGTTCTCTCCTGCTTTGCGGGTGAACAGATGGAATCACTCACATCTGAAGTTTGCCAATGTTCCCGAACCGAGTTTTAGTACGGCAATGTGAAGCCAGCCTTAGGCCTCAGTGATACGGCCATGTTTAAACATACGTCAAAAAATGGTACCAATGTCATCCGTGTTTTGGATCGGTGTACAGTTCGTGTCCATTTTTTACCATCTGTGTGTCATCAGTGTTTTTCACGGATTGATAAATTTCTAAGTTACTCCTATATTTTGCAAAGTTAAATACGGACAGGTCATCTATGCGGTAAATGTTTATTGATTTGACCCCCTGGGACCTCTCCTACCCTTAAGAAGAAAAAGTCTTCAGCTCTACATACCCTTCCATTTACCCTTCTACAGCTGCATACCTGGCTCCACAGGGAATAGCAGTTGGCCCCATTCACTATAATGGAGCAGCAAGCCGCCAGGAATATCCGGGAAGTGGACAGTCATTCTCTGGAGCGGTGGTCCCTTAGTGTTCATCAATGCGTAGTCCTCAAACTGATATATTTATAGGTATCAATATGAAATGGTTGGAAAGCCAACACTACCCACACACCTTTTTCTCTTTGCCATGACAGCACCCACTGAGGGGATCGGCCCGTAGGAACAGGAAACCTACAGAGATAAATGGGGGCGGGCTCCCTCAGTTTGGTTTCCTGTTCTTAGAAGGAACCCACAGAGAAGAGGATTCCTGGCTTGGTAGCAGCCCGCAGCATTATATGAGCAGCGGGGGCCCCAGAGCTGGAAGCAGCGACGGGTGGATCAAACGTTGGACTCCCCCTAAGCTGGTAATGCGGGTGAGGCCTTGGCGAAGGTTGCCTGGCTCACCTAGGGGTGCATTGGGAGCGGCACCTGGAGATTTCCCTTGGAGGGATACCACATTACTGAGTGCACGGGGATGCACAGCGTCGGAGCACCCCTCCTCCCCCGAGCATGGCGAGGCTAGGGAAGGAATCCCTGAGCTCGTACAGGATGGGGTAAGTGCCGGGAGCATTGAAGGGGAGAATTGACATACCTGATGTCAGCGGTATGTCGCTCCGGCGATGCAGGGGCAGAGGTCGGGAGGCGCGAGGCGGCCATAGGAAGTGAGGTTGGCGCTATTGTACGGAGACCAGGCGGGCCGGAGAGAACATCGCGGTATCGCCGGGCGCAACTGCGCATGCGCGGTTAAAAAAGGAAAGGGGGGGTGAGAGAAAGCAACACCAGGAAGCTGCATAAAAGCACCGGTGCACGGCCATGTCGTCAGTAAACGACCTGCTTTCGCTCCAGGAGGGACAGCCAAGGGAATCCCCACATGGCGGTGCAAAGAAAAGTGGCAGCACAAGAAGAAGCGATAGCACTAGAAGAAGAAGCAGCTCCAGGAGGGATACTAGCGGACGCTCTAGGCAGAGCGAACCCTCTGAGAAAAAGTGGAAGAAACCATCTCGCGCCTTGCCTCAGCCTGAGTCTCGAACCCCGCAGTATGCTGACAAAATTCACGAGTGAGCGTTTTGGAGTCAAGCTCCTAGCTGATGGCGCCCCTTTTTTTTTGTCTGTTTGTATACCCTTAGGCCAAAAGAACAGAGAAAGCTAAACATAGGGAATGTGCCTTATGTTCCCAACCCCTCCCGGATTGTCACCCTAAGAGGCTGTGTCAGACCTGTATTGAGCAGACCTTGCGGGAGAAGTCCTCGGGTAGAAAGGAAGATATCCGTACAATAATCAGAGAACTGTGAGCCTTAGGCGGTTCCAGTAGTCAAGGAGGGAAGACCTCCGTTAGGGGGATAACTTCACCGGCGTCTAGGTCGCCTTCAGAGGCTGGGGAACTGGACTCAGATATATCTCAGGAATACCCATCCTCAGAAGAGGAAGAGCAGACTTGCTTCCCCACAGACAGTGTGAATAATTTGGTCAAGTCTGTGCGGAATACCATGGGGTTATCCGATATTAAAGAGCCCAAAACCCCGCAGGAAATAATGTTCGCGGGTATCTCCCGAAAGAAGGTCAGGGCTTTCCCAGTAGTGCCAGCAATAAAGGAGCTGGTAAAAAAAGGAATGGGAGAAACAGGGGCAAAGAATCTTCATCCCCTTAGCTTCGAAATGGAAATGCCCGTTTGACGATGACGAATTGGCGTCTTGGTCGAGAGCCCCCAAGGTGGATGTGGCAGTGGCCTCCACCTCTTGCCGATCTTCCTTGCCAGTAGAAGACGCGGGAACATTATCTGACCCGTTAGACTGCAAAGCGGATACTTTCCTCAAGCGATCTTGGGTGGCATGCACAGGAGCCTTTAAACCGGCTATAGCGGCCACGTGCACGGCAAGGTCCATGATAATATGGTTAGATGAGTTGGAGGAGAAAATAAAAAACGGAGCATCTAGGGACAGGCTCCATTCCTCTATTCCCCTGATTAAGGGTGCAGCCGCCTTCCTATCTGACGTCTCAGCTGACTCCCTCCGTCTATCTGCCAGAGCGGCAGGATTAACCAACGCAGCCCGGGAGGCCTTGTGGTTGAAGGGGTGGAGAGGCGATATGCAGACAAAAACTAAATTCTGCGCTATGCCCTGTCAGGGTAAGTACGTATAAGGGGGTGAGAGGAAAAGGATTCCCTAACCCAGGGTTCCCCAACTCCAGTCCTCAAGGCCCACCAACAGATCATGTTTTCAGGATTTCCTTTGTATTGCACAGGTGAAGCAATTATCCCTGCCCTAACCCATACATTCCCTTCTACAGGAGAGCCTTCAGGAAGCCTCCATTTGGTAAAAAGAAAGATTTCAAACCCCAGGACCACTGGGGCAATAAAGATCCCAAGCAGAGAGGCAGCCTATTTGGGAAACGTCACTTCAGATCGGGGGACAGGTTCCGGTAGTGACAAATCACCGGTAGGTGGCAGGCTACTAAAATACAGCCACCAATGGGAAAAAAGAACATCCAACTCCTGGGCCATTAATATTGTGTCAGACTCATCAGGCCTAAGGCTAGAATTTGTTCGGTACCCACCGAACTCCTTCCTATTGACTTCCCTGAAGTCCCCAACGCAGCAGGAAGCTTTGAAAATGGAGATAACAGGGCTCTTGTCCAAACACGTGCTGGCAGAGGTGCCAAGAAATGAATGGGGAATGGGATTTTATTCTCCCCTGTTTCTAGTCCCTAAGTCGAATGGTTCTTTTAGAACAATAATTAATTTAAAAAGCTTAATACATTTCTGAGGCTGCATTCCTTTAAGATGGAATCATTACATTCGGCAATAAAACTCTTGTTTCCTAGGTGCTATATGGCAGTCTTGGACCTAAAGGATGCCTATTACCATCTCCCTATATGCAGAGAGCACCAAAAATTCCTACGAGTGGCAGTCTCGTTAGAGGGCCGGATACATCATTTCCAGTTCACGGCAATGCCGTTCAGGTTAGCCATGGCACCCCACGTTTTTACCAAGCTAATGCTAGAGGTGATGTCATATTTAAGGCTGAAGGACGCCCTGCTCATAGTAGGGAATTCGGTTTCCCAAAGCAAGAGTAGGATAGATGATATTATCTCATCCCTGCAGACACTAGGCTGGCTGATCAACTGGGAAAAGTCCAGACTGCAACCGGTAACCTGTCAGACATTCATGGGCCTTCAAATATACTCTGTAAGTCAAAATTGCTTTCTGCCAGAAACAAAAACACGAGCTATAATTAACAAAGTACAGATGGCGAGTGACAAAAACACGATGTCCTTGAGAGAAGGCATGTCCTTGTTGGGGTCCCTAATATCATGCATTCCGATGGTGCAGTGGGCCCAATTCCACTCCAGAAAATTGCAATGAGCCATTTTGCGAGAAGCAGATAAGCTGCAGGGGCGGTTAGAGGGGAGACTGAGCCTATCACCAGAAGTAATCAGCTCCTTGGAGTGGTGGTTGAACCCAAACAATCTAACAGGAGGGGTTCCATGGTGGATTGTCCCCTCTAGAATAGTCACCACGGACGCTAGCCCCTCGGGGTGGGGGGCCCATCTAGATGAAGATATGGTGCAGGGTCAATGGTCCGAGCTCGAGGCAGGGAATTCGTCTAATATGAGGGAACTAACAGCGATATATTATGCTATATCTAAATTTCTTCCGCAGCTAAGAGGTACCCACACGAGAATCCAAACAGACAACACCACCTCAGTGGCATACATAAACCAGCAAGGAGGTACGCGATCAGGACCGCTCGTGTATATCGCGGAGAGAATTCTAGAGGTGGCCGAATCACATCTCCGCTCCTTGTCCGCTATCCACATCAGAGGAGTGGACAATTCCAGGGTGGACTATATCAGCCGCCAAACTTTACATCAAGGAGAGTGGGTTCTCAGTCGGCACATCTTTTAGATGATAGCGGCCAGATGGGGCAGACAAGACCCAAATCTGTTCGCGACAAGAGCCAACAGACGTGTAGAAAGGTTCGCTTCGCTATACAGAGCGGACAGTCCAGACATGCTCGATGCCCTCCAAACACCCTGGACATTCCAACAAGCCTATGCCTTCCCTCCAATGGTGTTGTTGCCAACAGTGGTCAGACAAATAAGGGAGGAAGGGGCGAAAGTCATCTTAATAGCCCCGTTTTGGCCCAAGAGGCCGTGGTTCTCATGGTTGAGAGCAATGTCGATAGCCGACCAATGGATTCTCCCACTACATTGGGACCTTCATTCACAGGGACCCTGTCACCAACCCCGGGTCAAAGCCCTGCGCCTAGCGGCATGGAATTTGAAAGGGGGTTATTGAAATTGAGAGGATTCTCAAATAATCTTATTGACACTCTACTACAGAGTAGAAAAGAATCCACAACGAGGATTTATGTTAAAATATGGAAAATAATTTTAGCTTTTCACCCTGCAAATATTTCCAGCAAAGTACCTATTAGAGCTATTCTAGAATTCCTGCAGAAGGGCCGAGAGTTGAGACTCTCCGTTAACACCCTAAAGGTCCATGTATCGGCTCTAGGAGCTTTATATAGCCACAACGTGGCAAGTAATAAATGGGTGGCCAGGTATATTTCGGCTTGTCAGCGAGCGAATCCAGTCCACATCCCTCAGCTACCAACATGGAACCTTAGCTTGGTCTTAGATGCCTTTACTCAGGCCCCATTCAATCCCATGCATTTAGCATCAATGAAATGCCTTTCATTGAAAACTGCTCTACTAGTAGCTCTAGTCTCGGCAAGAAGAGTAGGTGATCTCTAAGCCCTGTCGGTTGATCCCCCATTCCTGCCAGTGAGCCAGGACAGACTAGTATTAAAAACACCCGTCTTATCTCCCCAAACGCACTACTAGGTTTCATAGATGCCAGGAGATCTGCCTCCCCTCCTTCTATGAGAACCCGGTAACACCAGAGGAGGTTAAATTCCACACCTTAGACGTGAAAAGAGCAGTCCTAGCCTACCTAGATAGAACCAGTCCCTGGAGGTGGAGTAGGGCTCTTTTTGTCTCCTTCCAGGGTAACAAGAAGGGGTCAAGTTATGAAAAACATGCTGTCCAGTCGGATCCGGGATGCGATCACGATGGTATATTCGGCAAAGGGAGAAGACCCTCCACAGGGTATAAAGGCGAACTCTACTCGAGCCATATCATCCTCCTGGGCAGAGAGGGTGAACGTCCCAATTGAGCTAATATGTAAGGCTGCGACTTGGTCTTCTCCATCTACGTTTTATAGTCACTATAGACTAGATCTATCCTCCGAGGATTTGGCCTTTGGTAGATCAGTCCTTAACACAGTGTGCCCACCCAAGTGATTATCTCTGAAAGTCTCTCAGTGGGTGCTGTTGTGGCGAAGAGAAAAAAACGGATTACTTACCAGTAATACTCTTTATAGCGTCCACGACAGCACCTGTTCATTTCCCTCCCTTAATTTAGAAGTTTACACGTGGTTCTCTTTGGTGGGGGAAAATAAGAATTAGGGGTTAATATGTAGATATGTATAGCAAACGTATAAATATGTATAGGTGTGAATCGCTCACCTAGCAAATTGACTAAAACATGTATGGCGGTTCCTCTTTGTTCTCTGTAATCCAAACTGAGGGAGCGAGGGGGACCGCCCCATTTATCTCTCTGTAGGTTTCCTGTTCCTAGGGGCGGATCCCCTCTCTCAGTGGGTGCTGTCGTGGACTCTACAAAAGAGTATTACCGGTAAGTAATCCAGTTTATTTCAGTCACAGCTTATTCTGGTGAGAGGGGAATGCACCTTTAAAGGGTTTCCAGACAAAACTGATAAGCAGACTTATGGTTTTGACCGGTTAACCCCTTTAAGACTCCTGCCATTGTTTTGAACCAAATACATACTTGTTAAATGTTTTGTTTCAGCCAACTTCAGGATTATGCAGTGTGATGAAACACCTAGCTCCTTGGTGCAAGACTAGAGAATGCTATATCAAAAAATGCACTGAGCTGTGCATATTACGTGAACACTGGCATTTGCAGAAGAAAAATAGCTTGAAACATTAACTGGTTCTCATATGCAGACAGCCCTTGTGCTGAAGTGGATCCTGCCATCCCAATCAGTGTCATCTTTTGTTTTTATTGATTTCATCTCTAGTTTCTAGCAGTCTGATAGTATTAGATTGGGTGCTTTATTGCTCCCAGAGGCCAGCCATGCTTTCTGCTTCCATGGGGATAGGAAATGTATGCAAGGCGGCAGAGCAGTAGCTGAACGCATTAGGTTTCCACCCATGAATATACTGCTGGGAGGAGCTACAGTACATGAAATAATGTGCTTTTTCTAGCAGTCCCTTAGAAAATTATTTCTCCAATAGATCTTTCAAATAATAAATGGATTTAAAATGTTTCTTCCCTTTTTATATGACCATATGTGAAGTCAACAATAAGAATGAGTCCCTCTGTAGGCAAGAAGTGAGCCTTCCTTCAATGTCAATCACTGTAGATTGGGAAGGGACCCGTAGGCTTTGCAGTGCAAAAATACAAAGCAAAAAAAAAACTTTATATCCCAAAGAATTGACATGTCCTTTATGCTATGTTAAAGGAAACCCAACCGCCAGATCAACACCTGTTAACTAAATACATAGCCCGTTGTGCAAATTTCACAATATTTAGCGATTCTCAACTTTTCCAAGTTTTTTTTTTCCTCTGCATATTCTAATAACTAGTCCAAAAGATGTGCACTACGCACTGACCAGTCCTGCCAAGCCTCCCACTAGCACTACGCACTGACCAGTCCTGTCCAGCCAGCGCTGGCACTACGCACTGACCAGTCCTGCCACCCGCTAGCATGACGCACTGACCAGTCCTGCCCAGCCTCCCCCTAGCATTACGCACTGACCAGTTCTGCCCTGCCTTCCGCTACATACTGACCAGTCCTGACCAGCCTTTCAGTAATGCTTTGCACTGACCAGCCCAGCCTCTTGCTAGCTCTCCCACTGAGGCGTGACTGGGATCTCAGATCTGTTCTTATATTCTCCTCCCTGGATTCTATATCCTGCGGATGTTGGTGAACACTGCAATTTTGGCCATGCAAAGTGGACCTCAGAGGCTTGCAGTCTTCTGCACATGCAGGAAGTTGGGGTGTTTACGAGCATCTGCAGGATTTAGAATTCAAGGAGTGTAAAAGAGAAGATCTGAGATCTCGGTCATATCTCAGTGGGAGTGCCTGTGGCAAACTGGATAGGACTAGTTCTAATTTTTAGATTCACTAGTAGGATTTTTTATGGATTAAACGTGCGCTGCCATGTCATCCCCTGAAGAAGAGGTTTTTAACTTCGAAACGCGTTGGGAAATAAATGTATTAAGCACACAACTTGTGAGGAGTGATGGTCTGGCAGCGCACGTTTAATCCATAAAAAATCCTACTAGTGAATCTGAAGATTTATGGCCACAGCGTGGTCATTTGGATGTGCAGCAAGCTGACCTTGTTCCTTTATGCCTGCTACTCTCCTACATAGGGTGAGTATAATTAATTGTTTTACTTCTCGATTTTCTCAGATAAGACCCTATTGCGCTCTTTTCCTTTCAGTTTCCACTAGTTCTAATTTTTGAAACAAGCGGATAAAGAACTTTGGGCAAAGATCAGTAAGTGGTGAGTTCTCCTTCAATGAAAGTCTTCACACAGAGGCTAGACAGATATCTGTCTGAGATGGTTTAGCGAATCCTACATTGAGTAGGGGGTTGGACATGATGACTCTGGAGGTCCCTTCCAACTCTTCAACATTCTTTGGTTCAGTATGTAGTGATTTTTTTTTTTTTTCTTACAACTTTTCAAACAATAGTTTGTTTAACCCCCTCCCGACCTTTGACGCCACGTAGGTGTCATGAAAGTCGGTGCCTATGTGGCGTCATGAATTGACAGCCCCCCTGCGGGTCGGGTGACCGGGGTCACCTGACCCGCACATACATGACCCTTTGTGCTTCACTCCCGGGGGGAGGCTTTGCCCCCCCGTGGCTACGATTGCTCTGATTGGCTGTTGGACGTGAAACTGCAAATCAGAGCGATAGTAATATTTCATCAATGAAATTTGATGAAATATTACAATCCAGCCATGGCCGATGCTGAAATAGCATCGGGCATGGCAGGAGACACCGATCGGACCCTGCCACCAACTGACAGGGGCGATCGCCCCCCGCCACCGAGTGACGGGGGCAATCTGCCGCCACCGTCATCATCTGATCCCCCTTCCCTCCGCCCGCCCCGAGTCCCGATGTGAATCATGGGCGCCATCTTCCAAAATGGCAGGCGCATGCACAGAGCGCCCGTGGAATCAGCCAAACGGCAGATTCCACTCAATCATTTTGATCACTGTGATAGATCCTATCACAGTGATCAAAATAAAAAAATAGTAAATCACCCCCATTGGTAGGGACAAATAATAAAGTAAATAAAATATTTTTATTTTTCTATTAGGGTTAGGCTTGTGGTTCGGGTTAGGGTTGAGATTAGTGTTAGTGATGTGTTGGGGTTAGGGTTGGAGTTAGAATTGAGGGGCTTCCACTGTTTAGGCACATCAGGGGGTCTCCAAACGCGACATGGCGCTACCATTGTTTCCAGCCAATTTTGCATTCAAAAAGTCAAACGGTGCTCCCTCCATTCCGAGCCCCGACGTGTGCCCAAACAGTGGTTTACCCGAACATATGGGGTATCAGCGTACTCAGGAAAAATTGCACAACAACTTTGGGAGTCTAATTTCTCCTGTTACCCTTGGGAAAATAAAATATTGGGGGCTAAAAAATTATTTTTGTGGAAAAAAAATGATTTTTTATTTTCACTGCTCTGCGTTATAAACTTCTGTGAAGCACTTGGGAGTTCAAAGTGCTCACCACACATCTAGATAAGCTCCTTGGGGGGTCTAGTTTCCAAAATGGGGTCACTTGTGAGGGGTTTCTTCTATTTAGGCACATCAGAGGCTCTGTAAACGCAACATGACGCCCGCAGAACATTCCATCAAGGTCTGCATTCCAAAATGGCGCTCCTTCCCTTCTGAGCTCTCCCATGCGCCCAAACAGTGGTTCTCACCCAAATATGGGGTGTCGGTGTACTCAGGACAAATTGCACAACTTTTGTGGTCCAATTTCTACTGTTAGCCTTGTGAAAATAAAAAAATAGCTGGCTAAAAAATCATTTTTGAGGAGAAAAATTATTTTTTATTTTCACTGCTCTGCGTTATAAACTTCTGTAAAGCACTTGGGGGTTCAAAGTGCTCACCACACATCTAGATAAGTTCCTTAAGGGGTCTAGTTTCCAAAATGGTGTCACTTGTGGGGGGTTTTCACTGTTTAGGCACACAGGGGATTTCCAAACATGACATGGTGTCCGCTAAAGATTGGAGCTAATTTTCCATTCAAAAAGTCAAATTGTACTCCTTCCTTTCCGGGCCCTGCCGTGCGCCCAAACAGTGGTTTATGACCACATATGAGGTATCTGTGTACTCAGGAGAAATTGCCCAACAAATTGTAGGATCCATTTTATCCTGTTGCCCATGTGAAAATGAAAAAACAGGCTAAAAGAAAATTTTTGTGAAAAAAAGTTCTTTTTTTGTTTTACGGATCAATTTGTGAAGCACCTGGGGGTTCAAAGTGCTTACTATGCATCTAGATACCGTATATACTCGTGTATAAGCTGAGATTTTCAGCCCATTTTTTGGGGCTGAAAGTCCCCCTCTCGGCTTATATGTGAGTCATATACCGGGGGGGGAGTGGGGGTGTCAGAGATCATACTCGCCTCTCCTGGCACTTCTCTGCAGCCTCTGCTTCTTCCTCTGCCGTCTGCTTCCTGCATTCAGCGGTCACGTGGTACCGCTTATTAAATCATGAATATGCGCATATTTGAGTTTAATGAGCAGTACCACATGACCATCTGAATGCAGGAAGCAGACGGCAGAGGAGAAGCAGAGGCTGCAGAGAAGTGCCAGGAGAGGTGAGTATGACGGGGGCAGAGTGATATTCACCTGTCCCCGTTCCATGCCGTGCACCGCTGTGTCTCCAGGTCCTCCTGCTTTGACGGCAGAGGGCGCGATGACGTAGTCAGTGTGTGCCCTCTGCTGTCACTGCAGAGAGCCGGGAGACAGCGGCGGATGGCAATGGAACAGGGACAGGTGAATATCGTCTGTGCCGGGGGCTCAGGACACCGGCACCAGGCCCCCCAGCGACGGAGAGGTGAGTATGTTATTTTTTTTTAAATTGCAGCAGCAGCAAATAAGGTATATATGGAGCATCTTATGGGGCAGCATTAACCCTTGTGCAGCAGCATATGAGGGGTATTTATGGGGCAGCATTAACCCTTGTTTAGCAGCATGAGGAGTATTTATGGGGCATCATTAACCCTTGTGCAGCAGCATATGGGGGGTATTTATGGAGCATCTTTTGGGGCATCATTAACCTTTGTGCAGCAGCATATGGGAGTATTTATGGAGCATCTTATGGGGCAGCATTAACCCTTGTGCAGCAGCATATGGGGAGTATTTATGGAGCATCTTCTTGGGCCAGCATTAACCCTTGTGCAGCAGCATATGGGGGGGGGTTTATCTATGGAGCATCTTCTTGGACCACCATTTATCCCTAGGCTTATACGCGAGTCAATAAGTTTTCCCAGTTTTTTGTGGCAAAATTAGGGGGGGTTGGCTTATACACGAGTATATACAGTAAGTTCCTTAGGGGATCGAGTTTCCAAAATGGGGTCACTTGTGGGGGAGCTCCAATGTTTAAGCACACAGGGGCTCTCCGAACGCGACATGGCAACCGCTAAATATTCCAGCATATTTTCCATTCAAAAAGTCAAATGGCGCTCCTTCCCTTCTGAGCCCTGCCGTGCGCCCAAATTGGTTTATGACCACATATGAGGTATCGGTGTACTCAGGAGAAATTGCCCAACAAATTTTAGGATCCATTTTATCCTGTTGCCCATGTGAAAATGAAAAAATTAATGCTAAAA
Source organism: Dendrobates tinctorius (assembly GCF_039654945.1). Lineage (NCBI taxonomy): Eukaryota > Metazoa > Chordata > Amphibia > Anura > Dendrobatidae > Dendrobates > Dendrobates tinctorius. The sequence goes on from NW_027361878.1 coordinate 18,478,958, forward strand.
TAAAATTTGTGTTGGAAAAATTAAAATGTCCATTTTTTCCTTCCACGTTGCTTTAGTTCCTGTGAAGCACCTGAAGGGTTAATAATCTTCTTGAATGTAGTTTTGAGTAGCTTGAGGGGTGCAGTTTTTGGAATGGTGTCACTTTTGGGTATTTTCTGCCATGTAGACCCCTCAAAGTGACTTCAAATGTGAGGTGGTCCCTAAAAAAAAAAAAAATGGTTTTGTAAATTTTGTTGTAAAAATTAGAAATCGCTGGTCAACTTTTAACCCTTATAACTTCGTAACAAAAGAAAGTTTGTTTCCAAAATTGTGCTGATGTAAAGTAGACATGTGGTAAATGTTGTTTATTAACTATTTTGTGTCACATAACTCTGGTTTAACAGTAAAAACCCAAAAGAAAAGTAGGACAAAAGAGCAGTAGATAAAATATATGAATTTTATTTTTGCAAAATTTATTAATAAATATAATGTGTAATATGACAATGGAAAGACAAGGGAATCAGCGACAGCTAGATACCACACTCAAACTGGGTTCGATACAAATAAATTGGCAAAGTCTGTGTGCATAGCATATAACCCTGGCAATAATAAAAATTATTCACAATTGGCCATATATATGGTGAACCACCAATATGAAAGTACAAGTAGGGAATTGCCACCAGATATAAAGTGCAATGAGGTATATATGTGTGTGTATATACACTCACTGGCCACTTTATTAGGTACACCATGCTAGTAAGGGGTTGGACCCCCTTTTGCCTTCAGAACTGCCTCAATTCTTCGTGGCAGAGATTCAACAAGGTGCTGGAAGCATTCCTCAGAGATTTTGGACCATATTGACATGATGGCATCACACAGTTGGCGCAGATTTGTCGGCTGCACATCCCTGATGCGAATCTCCCGTTCCACCACATCCCAAAGATGCTCTATTGGATTGAGATCTGGTGACTGAGGAGGCCATTTGAGTACAGTAAACTCATTGTCATGTTCAAGAAACCAATCTGAGATGATTCGAGCTTTATGACATGGCGCATTATCCTGCTGAAAGTAGCCATCAGATGTTGGGTACATTGTGGTCATAAAGGGATGGACATGGTCAGCAACAATACTCAGGTAGGCTGTGGCGTTGCAACGATGCTCAATTGGTACCAAGGGGCCCAAAGAGTGCCCAGAAAAAATTCCCCACACCATGACACCACCACCACCACCAGCCTGAACCGTTGATACAAGGCAGGATGGATCCATGCTTTCATGTTGTTTACGCCAAATTCTGACCCTACCATCCGAATGTCGCAGCAGAAATCGAGACTCATCAGACCAGGCAACGTTTTTCCAATCTTCTACTGTCCAATTTCGATGAGCTTGTGCAAATTGTAGCCTCAGTTTCCTGTTCTTAGCTGAGAGGAGTGGTACCCAGTGTGGTCTTCTGCTGCTGTAGCCCATCTGCCTCAAAGTTCGACGCACTGTGCGTTCAGAGATGCTCTTCTGCCTACCTTGGTTGTAACGGGTGGCAATTTGAGTCACTGTTGCCTTTCTATCAGCTCGAACCAGTCTGCCCATTCTCCTCTGACCTCTGGCATCAACATGGCATTTCCGGCCACAGAACTGCCGCTCACTGGATTTTTTTTCTTTTTCGGACCATTCTCTGTAAACCCTAGAGATGGTTGTGCGTGAAAATCCCAGTAGATCAGCAGTTTCTGAAATTCTCAGACCAGCCCTTCTGGCACCAACAATCATGCCACGTTCAAAGGCACTCAAATCACCTTTCTTCCCCATACTGATGCTCGGTTTGAACTGCAGGAGATTGTCTTGACCATGTCTACATGCCTAAATGCACTGAGTTGCCGCCATGTGATTGGCTGATTAGAAATTAAGTCTTAACACACAGTTGGACAGGTGTACCTAATAAAGTGGCCAGTGAGTGTATAGTGTATATGGTCACAAAAAGACCTTCATAAAATATATATATATACGCAAGTAAACCAGCAAATATCTCTCAAGAAGTAAATAATGTCAAATATAAAGTGCAATAGTGCAATACATGTGGACCAAAAACGGACCTACTAAAGATGTATAAAGAGATATATATAAACTGACAGCGGCATTTTCAAATGAGATTCAGTGGTTCAAAAGTTCAAAGAAATATATTCTGGCCATGATACATAAAATAGGGTATATGTAGACATGAAAAGAAGAAGCATCAAAGCGAAACGCGCGTTGGGGTCACCCTGCCCGCACTCTAGCCAGGTTGGTCCTTGATATTATATGTCTATATTGTTTAATATGTCTACATATACCCCATTTTTTGTATCATGGCCAGTATAGATTTCTTTGAACTTTTGAACCACTGAATCTCATTTGAAAATGCCGCTGTCAGTTTATATATATCTCTTGATACATCTTTAGTAGGTCCGTTTTTTGATCCACATGTATTGCACTATTGCACTTTATATTTGACATTTACTTCTTGAGCGCTATTTGCTGGTTTACTTGTGTGTGTATATATATATTTTATGAGGGTGGCAATTCCCTACTTGTACTTTCATATTGGTGGTTCACTGTTATGAATAGGTCACCGAGGAGGATAGCAGGCCCAGGCTAAGCCACAGAAATCCAGAGAGGTTGGTAACTACGCGGATTGCAGACCCCTGATCCTATCCACACAACTAGCAGTAGCCGTGGAGCGTGCCTACGATGATCCTAGATGCCTCTGCACAGCCAGAGAGCTAACTAAGCCTAAAGCAAGAAAGGGGAAATCTAAACTGCCCCAGAGCAGACCCCAAAGGAATAGATAGCCCCCAAACATATATTGTCGGTGAGACAAGATGAAAACACAAACGCAGGCAGAAAAATAGACTGATCAAACAATGGGGCCCACACTGACTAGACCGAACAGGAAAGGAAAGACACTGTCTGCAATCACGCAAAAACCCTGTAAAAAGTCCAACACATCTGATGCACAAAAAACACAGAAGTCGCACGACTTCACCCCCCACTATATCAGCAAAGCAAAAAGAGACCAATCTAACAGGGGACAAAACAAACTGGCACAAGCAGTAACATATGGGCGGTGATTCAGCACAGCCCCAGCCGGCTGACCCGCACAAAGCTGAGATAGACAAAACCAGATCAAATGCAAACAGAATAGCAAATGAACCACTTAGCTGAACCATGCAGGGAAAGAGCTGGAGACATCAGACCTCAGAAGGAACAGGAAGAAAATCACCAGCAGGGATAGAGGGAGTCAGCTGTCTAAAATCCCAATCAGAAACCCCAGATCTCCAATCGTCTTCCTCATTATCAGGTGGCAAGCCTCTGTCAATCAGATCAGCTCCACTACCTCCAGTAACCACCAGAGAGAGACCAGAAAGAGAACTTGCAACCCCTCTGTCAATCTGACCAGCTCCACTACCTTCAGTAAAACCAGAGAGAGAGAATTCACAACAGTTCACCATATATATGGCCGATTGTGAATAATTTTTATTATTGCCAGGGTTATGTTATGTACACAGACATTGCCAATTTATTTGTATTGAACCCAGTTTGAATGTGATATCTAGCTGTCGCTGATTCCCTTGTTTACATTGTCATATTACATATTTTTTATTAATAAATTTAGCAAAAATAAAATTCATATATTTTATCTACTGCTCTTCTGTCCTACTTTTCTTTTGGGGTTTTGCTGTATTACTATGGATGAGCTTTTGTTTATTTAGCCTTTTTGGGGATTATCTCTGGTTTAAAAGAATAAAGATTCAAAGTTGGAAAATTGCGAAATTTTCAAAATTTTCGCCATATTTCCGTTTTTTCCACAAATAAACACAAAAATTATCGACCTAAATTTATCACTAACATGAAGCACAATAAGTCACGAAAAAACAAGATCAGAATCACTAGGATCTGTTGAAGCGTTCCTGAGTTATTACCTCATAAAAGGACACAGGTCAGAATTGCAAAAAATGGCCAGGTCATTAAGGTCAAAATAGGCTGGGTCCGGAAGGGGTTAACCCCTTTACCCCCAAGGGTGGTTTGCACGTTAATGCCGGGCCAATTTTTACAATTCTGACCACTGTCCCTTTATGAGGTAATAACTCTGAAACGCTTCCATGGATCCCGGTGATTCTGAAGTTGTTTTCTTGTGACACATTGTACTTCATGTTAGTGGTAAAATTTCATTCATATAACTTGCGTTTATTTGTTATAAAAATGGAAATTTGGCGAAAATTTTGCAATTTTCCAACTTGGAATCTTTATGCTCTTAGATCACAGCGATATGGCACACAAAAAACTTAATAAATAACATTTCCCATATGTTTACTTTACATCAGCACAATTTTGGAACCAAAATGTGTTTTTTGTTAGGAAGTTATAAGGGTTAAAAGCTGACCAGCGACTTCTCATTTTTGTAACACCATTTTATTTTTACGGACCATATCACATTTGAAGTCACTTTGCGGGGTCTATATGATGAAAAATACCCAAAAGTGACACCATTCTAAAAACTGCACCCCTCAAGGTGCTCAAAACCACATTCAAGAAGTTTATTAACCCTTCAGGTGCGTCACAGGAATTTTTTTTCACAAAAAAATTACTTCAGATCCAATTTTTTTTTTTTATTTCACCAAGGGTAACTGGAGAAATTGGAGGCAAAAGTTATTGTGCAATTTGTCCTAAGTACGCTGATACCCCATATGTGGGGGTAAACCACTATTTGGGCGCATGGCAGAGCTCGGAAGGGAAGCAGCGCCATTTGACTTTTAGGGCTGGAATTGAGATCGGACGCCATGTCGTGTTTTGAAAGCCCCTGATGTGCCAAAAAGGTGGAAACCCCCCACAAGTGACACCATTTTGGAAACTAGACCTCCCCTAAGGAACTTATCTAGATGTGTGGTGAGAACTTTGAACCTCCCAGGGCTTCACAGAAGTTTATAATGTACAGCCATAAAATTAAAAAATCAAATTTTTTCCACAAAAATGATCTTTTCACCCCCAATTTTTATTTTCCCAAGGGTAACATGACGCCAAAAGTTATTGTGCAATTTGTTCTGAGTACGCTGACAACCCTACATGTGGGAGTAAACCACTATTTGGGCGCATGGCAGAGCTCGGAAGGAAGCAGCGCAATTTGACTTTTTTGGCTGGAATTGGGATCGGACGCCATGCCGCGTTTGGAAAGCCCCTGATGTGCCTAAACAGAAGAAACCCCCCACAAGTGACCCCATTTTGGAAACTATACCTCCCAAAGAACTTATCTAAATGTGTGGTGAGCACTTTGAAGCCCCCAGGGCTTCACAGAAGTTTATAACGCCGATGGCGTGAAAAGTCTTAGTTACTCACCGGTTAACGGTGTTTTTCGGAGTCCATGACAGCACCACCTGAGAGGGGATCCGCCCTTCAGGAACAGGAAACCTACAGATACAAAAGGGCGGCACCTCTCCCACGCATCAGTTGGATTACAGAGCACAAGAGGACCACAATGGTTAATAGCAAAATTATATACAGTACTTTACACAACTATTCTTTACCAGTGTACATACAAGAGGAAGAAGTGCACACCCAAATTTAAACTAAAGGGAGGGAATATACGGGTGCTGTCATGGACTCCGAAAAACACCGTTAACCGGTGAGTAACTAACACTTTATCGGTCGTCCATGACAGCACCACCTGAGAGAATTACAGAGAGTAAAACTATTTAGGGAGGGACTACAGCCTGCAGTACCCTTATACCAAAAGAGAGGTCTGTGGAAGCACCCAAGTCTAGCCTATAATGACTATAAAAGGTGCTCGGAGAGGACCAAGTAGCCGCCTTACATATCTGGTCAATGGACACTTCTGACCTTTCGGCCCACGAGGTCGCCATGGCTCTGGTGGAATGCGCCCTCAGCTTCCGGGGTGGCGACCTGCCTTTTGAGGTGTATGCTATTGAGATCGCTTCTCTAACCCACCTGGCTAGTGTACTTTTTGACGCTCTACAACCTTTCCTAGGGCCATGATGAGAGACAAACAGAGCATTATCTTTTTTCCAGGGATCGGTAACTGCCAGATATTCTATGAGGCATTTCCTAACATCCAAGGTGTGAAGCTTCTCTTCCTTCTCATTAGCTGGATTAGGGAGGAAAGATGGAAGGACTATCTCCTGTGTCCTATGAAAGCTGGAAACTACCTTAGGTAAATATGCCGGATCAGGTCTGAGTATTACCCTATCGTCCTTGAACTGTATATAAGGAGGACGTCTAGATAATGCCTGGATGTCGCTTACCCTACGAGCTGAGGTTAGAGCTACCAGGAAGGCTACTTTGAGGGACAGGTTTTTTATGGAAGCTAATGAGATAGGTTCGAATGGGGCTTCTGTCATAGCCGTGAGGACTAGGTTCAAGTCCCACGGCATGAATCTATCCTTCGCTATTGGCCTGGATCTACCTGCTGCCTTAATGAATCTACTGATCCAGTAATTACCCGCGATGTTGCAGCTAAAGAGGGCCCCCAAGGCTGATACTTGTACTTTAAGGGTACTAGTGGAGAGCCCCATATCCAGACCTTTCTGAAGAAACTCTAAGATTTGGTTTACAGGTACTGAAGCGCCAGCAACCACTCCAGAGTTCTGCAGGAATTTTTTCCAAATTCTGACAAATTTTGGTGGTGATGACTTTTCTACTTTTAAGTAGGGTGCTAATCAGGTCTGGGGAGAAGCCTTTTTCTCTCAGTAGTGTCCGTTCAAACTCCACGCCGTCAGATGTAGGCCAGCCACCTGAGGATGGAACACTGGGCCCTGGGATAGGAGATCCGGGATGTCCGGAAGGACCCAAGGGTCGGACACTGACATGGTCCTGAGGCAAGAAAACCAAGCCCTCCTGGGCCAAAATGGAGCGATAACTATCACCCTTGCTTTGTCTCTCCTGATTTTCTTCATCACCAGGGGTAGTAGCGATAGGGGAGGGAAGGCGTATGCTAGCCCGAAGTCCCACTTTATCAGAAAGGTATCTACCGCCAGGGGGTTCTCTCTGGGATTTAGGGAGCAAAATTGTTTTAATTTTCTGTTTTCCCTGGTAGCGAAGAGGTCTACCTCTGGATGTCCCCATCTTTGTACAATCAGGTCGAAGATCGAGGTGCTTAGGCACCATTCTCCTTGTTTTAGTGGATTGCGGCTTAGGAAATCTGCTGTGATATTTTCCTTCCCTTTTATATGTAGAGCTGTTAAAGATTGAAAATGCTGCTCTGCTAGCCGGAACAACCGTTCTGCCACATTCATCAGGGGTTTGGAACGAGTCCCGCCTTGGTGGTTGATATAAGCCACGGTGACCTGATTGTCGGAGAACACTCGCACATGATGGCCCTGTAGATACACAAGTAGCTCCTTAGCGGCCTGCTCTACCGCTGTCAACTCTTTCAGATTAGATGACATTTCTATCTGATGATGCTCCCATAGGCCCTGTACCAGAATCTCACCCATATGGGCCCCCCAACCGGAAGGGCTAGCATCCGTGGTGATTATGCGGGATATGTCATACTCCCAGGGGACCCCTTTGGATAAATTATCTTTGACTAGCCACCACTCTAGGGACTCCATTGTGTTTCGGGACAAGGTTAGCTGACCCTCCAAGTAACCCCCAAGGACTCTCTGATGCCTTAAAACCTCACCCTGCAGTTTTCTTGTATGAAACTGTGCCCACTGGACTGCCGGGATACAGGACGAGAGGGAACCCAGAAGGGACATGGCTTTCCTGAGGGACATGGTAGGGTTATTGCAAGCGTTCAGGACCTGATAGTGTAGGCGAACAAACTTCTCCGGGGGCAGACGGCATTCCTGTTTCTCAGAGTCTAGGATCAGGCCCAAGAACTGTTGGACTCTCACCGGCTGTAACCGAGACTTTTTAATGTTAAGCAGCCATCCTAACCCCTCTAGGGCAGACATTGCCCTTTGTAGTTGTTCCAGACAATGTTTTGCTGTTTTCCCTACGATCAGGAAGTCATCTAAGTAGGGGATCACAAGAATGTCCGATTCACGTAGATGGGCCATAACTTCCGCTACAACTTTGGTAAACACACGGGGAGCGACTGCCACCCCAAAGGGGAGGGCCGCATATTGAAAATGTTGGACTGACCCATCTAGCTGAACCGCCACTCTGAGAAACCGCTGATGGGCTGCATGAATGGGAATATGGTAGTAAGCGTCTTTTCATAGAATCATAGAATCGTAGAGTTGGAAGGGACCTCCTGGGCCATCTGGTCCAACCCCCTGCTCAAAGCAGGATTCGCTAAATCATCCCAGTTAGATGTCTGTCCAGCCTCTGTTTGAAGACTTCCATTGAAGGAGAACTCACCACTTCTCGTGGCAGCCTGTTCCACTCATTGATCACTCTAACTGTCAAAAAGTTTTTTCTAATATCTAATCTGTGTCTCCTCCCATTCAGCTTCATCCCATTGCTTCTAGTCTTTCCTTGTGCAAATGAGAATAAAGTTGATCCTTCTACAATGTGACAGCCCTTTAGATATTTGTAGACAGCTATTAAGTCTCCTCTCAGTCTTCTCTTTTGCAAACTAAACATTCCCAAATCCTGCAACCTTTCCTCATAAGACAGGGTTTGCAGACCGGTCACCATTCTGGTCGCTCTTTTCTGAACTTGCTCCAGTTTGTTGATGTCTTTTTTAAAATGTGGTGCCCAAAATTGGACACAATATTCCAGATGAGGTCTGACCAAAGAGGAGTAGAGGGAAATAATTACTTCACGTGATCTAGACTGTATGCTTCTGTTAATACATCCTAGAATTGCATTTGCCTTTTTTGCTGCTGCATCACACTGTTGACTCATATTCAGTCTGTGATCTATTAGTATACCCAAGTCTTTTTCACATGTGCTGTCACTTAGCCCTATTCCTCCCATTCTATATATGCTTTTTTCATTTTTATTGCCCAGATGTAGTACTTTGCATTTCTCCCTGTTAAAAACCATTCTGTTAGTTGCTGCCCACTTCTCCAGTTTATTTAAATCTTTTTGAATCCTCTCTCTCTCTTCTCTAGTATTAGCTATCCCTCCTAGCTTTGTGTCATCAGCAAATTTAATCAGTTTACCCTCAATTCCTTCATCTAAATTGTTGATAAAGATGTTGACCAATACAGGGCCCAGGACAGAGCCCTGTGGTACCCCACTTGAGACATTCTTCCAACTGGATGTGCAGCCATTTACAACCACTCTTTGGGTCCGATCACTAAGCCAGTTATGAATCCACCTAACAGTTGCCTTGTCCATTCCATACTTAGTCATTTTTTCAATAAGGATTGTATGAGAGACTTTGTCAAATGCTTTGCTGAAGTCAAGATATACTATATCTACAGCATTTCCTTGATCCACCCAATCAGTAATACCATCATAGAAGGAAATTAAATTAGTCTGACATGACTTATTAGTTACAAACCCATGCTGACTCTGTTTAATCACTTCATTCTTATCCAGGTATTGACATACATGTTGTTTAATAATTTGTTCAAAGATCTTTCCTGGTATAGAAGTCAGACTCACCGGCCTATAGTTGCCTGGGTCCACCTTCTTCCCCTTTTTGAAGATAGGAACAACATTTGCTCTTCTCCAGTCTTCTGGCACTTCTCCTGTTCTCCAAGAATTTTCAAAGATTATGGAGAGGGGTTCAAAAATTTCTTCTGCTATCTCCTTCAGTACTCTGGGGTGTAATTCATCTGGACCTGGAGACTTGAATACATTTAGGTTAGCTAAGTGTTTCCTCACTATCTTTCTGTTTATAGATATCCTGGATTCTTCTATTCCCTTAATAGGACAGTGAATAACAGTTGATGTTACATTTCCTTTCTGAGAGAAAACAGATGCAAAATAGGAATTTAAAAGTTCAGCCTTCTCAACATCCTGTCTTACCATTTCATCATTTTCATCCTGTAAAAATCCTATAGCATCTTTGACTTTTCTTTTACTTTTGACATATCCCCAAAATCCTTTATTATTGCTTTTGACATCTCTTGCAAGCCTCAATTCATTTTCAGCTTTAGATAATCTGATTTGTGCCTTGCAGGTTCTGCAGACAGCATTATATTCTTCTTTAGATATGCCTCCTTCTTTCCATTTTATAAACATTTTTTGCTTCCTTTTTAGCATGTGCTTAAGTTCTGTGTTCATCCATCCTGGTTTCCTTAAATGCTTCCTATTCTTCCCTCTTTTCGGAATTGTTAACAACTGTGCTTTGAGAATTTCATTTTTCAAGATTTCCCATCCTTCCTGGACATTTTTGTCTTTAAGGATATCCAGCCATTGGATCCCTCCAATTCTCTTTCTGAATCCCTTAAAATCTGCCTTTCTGAAATCTAACCTTAACGTCTGAGTCTTCACAGGTCTTCCGCCTCTAGTTATCCAAAATTCTAAAATAGCATGGTCGCTACCTCCTAGGGTCCCAGCCACTTTTACCTCCTCAACCATTTCCTCCGTTTATAAGGATTAGATCCAAGGTAGCAGTTCCCCTTTAAATCTAAGACCACCATAAAACAGTTTTGAAACAGTAATTTTATTGTTGATTTAATTGTCTCCATCTTAAACGGCCGTACGATCAGGAATTTGTTGAGGGATTTAAGGTTTATTATAGTTCTGAAGGACCCGTCTGGTTTGCGGACCAGGAACAGGGGGGAGTAAAACCCTTTCCCCATTTCTCCCTCTGGGACCACCGTCAGGACCCTCTTACGGCAGAGATCATGCACCTCGGCCTCCAGGGCAGCTTGTTCTGGTGTGGAAGACCTGAGCGGGGTGACCTTAAATCGATCTTGGGGAACCCGGGCGAATTCTAGGCGTAGACCCGCAGCTATCACCCCCAGTATCCATTTACTATTGGAAATCAAGGACCAGGCTGGGTAGAAGGCAGCTAGTCTCCCCCCTACCGGGGCAACTAGTCATTGGGGAGGTTTTTTAGTGTCATGTGCTGGACCTTCTTGACGCCCCCCTCCTCCGAACATGAAGCCTGTACCTCTCCTTCTTCTGTCCTCCCATCTGCCCTGATCTCTGGACGGCCTTCTACAGAAATAGCCTTTCCTGGTAAAGGGACGTCTGTAGGAAGGATTCGGTAGACTGGGGAACTTCTTTTTATCATCCCCGGCTTTCTCTAAGAGTTCATCCAAGACTGGGCCAAACAGATATTCGCCCTCACATGGAATGGAGCTGTCATGATCTGACAGTTTTAAATTGCACTGGGTGAACTTTTTTTACTTTGGAAAGTTCCAAGGTGTCTTGACTGTCCCCGGTGGTGGTTAGTGGTATTGCACTTTAGGTTTTTGTGCACTTAATTATGGATCAGGTGTGACACCCTATAAAGGTGTGCTAGGGGTGTGCAATCACTGCCTGTGATATTGTGAGATTGTTTTCACTCTGAGTTGGAGAGCCTGGTGGAAGGATGGAGCTGAAGAGGAGTCCTGCGCAGCTTAGCCAGGGGGGAAGAGTGTCAGCGATGGTGTCTGGACGAAGGGCTGGCATGGCGTGGTGGGGCCGCAGTGATGGTGTCAGCGGGAAGTGTCTACATGGTCTGGTGGAGTGGCTACTATGGAGAGTGGCACTCACCATGTGGGACTTGGCTGCAGAGCTGGACTCAAGCATGCTTGACTTCGTGTCAGAAGCTGAACTCATCCTTGGGACTCTGTTGCTGAGCAGCTGCAACTGGTGGTGGACTCTGCTCCAAGGCTGCACTAAGGTGAAGGATCCTGTTATGGTGATGGATCCGGGTGGAGAAGACGCACGCAGGTGGTGGGCTCTGTTGCTAGGAGCGCACGCAACAGAGCAAAGCTAAGTAGTGTTTCCCCTGTATTGTCTCTTTCCTCATGTGTGTTATTAGTGCAATGGTGGGATTAGTCTCCGCACCGACCCATTCCCTAGTGAGGGTTTAGGGTCAGGGTGAGCAAGGGCGTTAAGGAACGCGTGCGGCGACAGGTGCGGAGCCTGTATAGGGAATGTAAGGAGTGCAGGGACATTGGCTCAGGGGAGCTTAGGAGGTCTCCACGTCCCCCATTCCCTATCGCAGGGCCCACCATTGTTAAAGTTTCCCAGGTTCCCCCTTTATTATTTAAATTCGCCTTTCTGGAGGCGGGATTTCCAGATTGTATGTATAACGTGTAATACCCAAATTCGCCAGGTGGAGGCGGCGTATCCACCTGCACGTTTTATTATTTAAATGCGCCCCACTGGAGGCGGTGTATCCAGGGTCACGTGTGTCACATGGGTTCGCCTTGCGGAAACATCTGCGTCCTGACACACATGATCATGACATTATCACAGGCCCTACTTTTTTTTCTGGTGAGCCTTGGCCAAGTGGAGACCTGTGAGTAATTGCTGCCGGGCCTCACTGAGGTGAGTGGGGAGCGGCAAGGTCTGTTAGTGCCGCTGCAGCAGCAGTTATCAGGGTCTGGGGCTTCTGCTCAGCTAACCAGAAAATTAAAAAAAAAAAAAATGGCGGCTGCGGTCTGGCTAAAAGCCCCCTAGAGTCGCTGCTGGGGAGCGGGACTGGATCATGCATGCGGGCGCACCCAGGCAGGTGGGAGGAATGGTGCCCCACGGAGCTGCCTGGTATTCCCCGAGGTGAAGGGGTACGCCCCTGTGGTGAGCTGACTGGTGTGATAGTCCGCGGGGTTTACGCCAAATCTTCTATACCATCGAAGAAGCCGCCCCTCCTGGTCGTATGGAGGCGACCAGCGAGTGTATATATTTTCCTCCATATTCCTGCGGCTCTGGTACTAAAGCCCCCTAGAGTCGCTGCTGGGGAGCGGGACTGGTTCATGCATGCGGGCGCACCCAGGCAGGTGGGAGGAATGGTGCCCCACGGAGCTGCCTGGTATTCCCCGAGGTGAAGGGGTACGCCCCTGTGGTGAGCTGACTGGTGTGATTGTCCACGGGGTTTACGCCAAATCTTCTATACCACCGAAGAAGCCGCCCTCCTGGTCGCTTGGAGGAAGGCGACCAGCGAGTGTATATTTCATCCATCTTCCTGTCCCCTTCTCCTCCAGGTGTGTGCAGCAGGTGCGCTGCGGGGGAGTAGGGACAAGTCTCAACCCTCGCCATTAACCAACCCTGGGAGGCGTAGATCTCATGGTAAAGAGGGTTGGAGGGTGGTGTCCCGTGGTGAATAGCGGGGGTGTGAGTGTGGTGACTCAGGGGGACGCCTCTGTTAGAGTCCAGAATGAGTTCACCAAATTTATGACTGTTCTGTCCCCACTTAATGGCGATTAAAGGTATGCAGACATGTAAGCGAGAGAAGTTCCTACCTTTGTGTATCCAATAAGCGAGGCAGACATGACCCTTAGCAGCTTCTCAGATAAGCATACACGCGTTGTGATGAAGAACAATGTTGGTTTATTCCGTAGATAACGATTCAAACATTACACTGAGTCTCTTGCATGGAGCTTGTCTCTGGAGTCGCTACTTGCGGGTCAAAAGACTTTGCTTCCTCAGCTCATGAGGGAGAACAGTTCTCTCAGGTAAGATGTCTGCCGATGACTGACCAAACAGGAAGAGAAGAGGCTGAAGAGAAGCCCCTCCCCATAGGCTGAACAAGGAAAGACCGAGGAACTAAATGGTCTGGCCAGTAGATGGCAGCAGAGACAAGCGAAAAAACATAAATACATTTCTTTAACTAGAAACATGCATGGAACAGCACACTCCCCGTCTGGAATTCACTATGGGGATTCCACTATTGTCCATAATAATAATAAACCTAAAAGAAAGGGCATGTTAAATGCAACAATTAAAGTTCAAAAAATCAGAAAAACGGCCAAACTTCGGGTGCAGAACGCTCATCCCGTAGTGGCGCTCTCGATAGGCAGTAAGAGGACGAGTTCATGGATTGGCCTGGTGTCGATGTTCAGCTCTCTACATGCACCGACGAAGTTGCTGCCGCGGTCGGACCTCAGCTGCTTTACTGGTCCTCTGATGGCGAGGAATCTTCTCAAGGCGTTAATCAGGCAGGAGGTATCCATGGACTCTAACACCTCGATGTGAACGGCTCGGATGCTCAAGCAGGTGAATAGCACAGCCCACCGCTTACTGTCCGCACGGCTGCTACGAGTTCTGCGTGTGGATACCATCCATTGTCCGAAAACGTCTAGGCCCACATAGGTGAAAGGTGGTTCCATGGAAAGTCTATCTGTAGGTAGGTCGGCCATTTGTTGGCACAGTTGCTTTCCTCTCACTTTGCGACAGTGCACACAATCGTGAAGTATTTGTGCTACACGTCTCTTGATCCCGACAATCCAGAGGCCTGCAGACCGTAGAGTGCCCTCTGTAATTTGCCTGCCTTGGTGTTCAGCCCTTTCATGATGATGACGGATCAGTAAGACTGTAACGTGGTGTTTGTTGGGAATGATGAGAGGATTTTGCTCTGCGACACCGAAACGAGCCTGGCTTAAACGACCGCCAACCCTCAGTAAGCCGAAGCTGTCCATTACTGGGTTTAAATTGGCGAGGGGGCTTCTTAATGGAATCTGCTGTTTGTTATTTAAGCACTTCCATTCGGTGGCGAATTCGCTCTGTTGGAGGTGGCGTATAATGAGGGACTCACTACGGGAGATGTCCTCAGCAGAAAGAGGTCTGTGGCATACATGCCAGCGATGACAGTCCTTGTCTTTAAAGTCTGCACGATAACATCTGGCGATGTGCACTAACCTGGCAACAGTCCTGACGAGTCTTAACCAGCTGGAGAAACGTTCAAAACGTTGGCAGCCGAGGTAGGATGTTTTCTCAGCACTGGTGGTCAGGGTATGGACCTCAGTTCGGACATCTGGATCGTTGTCTGGATCTAGGATGCTGAAGTCTTCCTGGACACCTTCTTCTGACCGTCTCAGCAGGAATTCTGGACCTGTAAGCCAAGAAGAGTTAACGAAAGAAGATATAGACATGGGTCTGGTTGCAAGATCTGCTGGATTCAGCTCCGATGGTACGTAACGCCATTGTTCCGGTTTGGAGGATCTCCTGATCCTTTCGATGCGGTTACTGACATACACGTAGAATCGTCTCGATGTATTGTAGATGTAACCCAAAACGACCTTGCTGTCGGTGTAGAATTGGACCTCATCTATTTCGATACACAGTTCTTGTAGTATGAAGTCAGCAATTTCCACTGCCAAGACGGCTCCACAGAGTTCGAGTCTGGGGATGGTGTGGTCGGGCTTCGGGGCTAGCTTCGCCTTGCCGAACACCAATCCGACGTAGCTTTGCCCGCTGGCGTCCATCACCTTCAGGTATGCAATCGCCGCTATGGCTTCTGTGGAGGCGTCTGAAAAGACGTGGAGTTCTTTCCTTCCGCTAGAGGCAAGGGAGATTTTGGTGTAGCATCTCGGGATGTGAATATTGTTCAATCCGCACAACAACTGTTTCCAAGTTTCCCATTTTTTCTCTTTGTCGGAGGGGAGCGGGGTATCCCAATCCTTGACAGTTTCAGATAGTTGTCTCAACAAGGATTTGCCTTGTATGGTGATGGGCGCCACGAACCCCAGCGGGTCAAATAAGCTGTTCACTATGGAGAGGACACCACGTTTTGTGAACGGTTTGTCCGAGCAATTCACTTGAAACCCGAAGGAGTCGGCTGCGAGATCCCATCTGATGCCTAGGCTCCTCTGCACAGGTGGGCTGTCTAGCCCCAAGTCAATGTCCTTGAATCCAGGGGAGTGATCACCCGAATCAAAGGCTCTCATTACGGTCGGGCTGTTTGAAGCGATTTTATGAAGCCTGAGCCTTGCCTGGGCCAGCATACCTTGGGTCCTCTTGAGCAAATCAATGGCTGCTTCTTCAGTGGGCAGTGATTTGAGCCCGTCGTCTACATAGAAGTCTCTTTCAACGAAGTCTCTTGCGTCTGTGCCATACTCAGACTCTCCCTCTGATGCGGTCCTTCGGAGACCGTAGGTTGCTACTGCGGGTGAAGGGCTGTTCCCGAAGACATGGACTCTCATTCGGTATTCCACCATCTCTTTGTTGGTGTCGTTGTCCTTGAACCACAGGAATCTGAGGAAGTTCCGGTGGTCCTCCCTGACTAGGAAACAGTGGAACATCTGTTCGATATCGGCAGTGATGGCGACGAGTTCTTTCCTGAACCTCAGCAACACTCCTACTAAGTTGTTCGTCAGGTTGGGACCTGTGAGGAGGACATCGTTGAGTGATACGCCTCCATGTTTGGCGCTGGAGTCAAAGACAACCCTGATTTGGTTCGGTTTCCGTGGGTGGTAGACACCAAATGAAGGCAGATACCAGCACTCTTCGTTCTTCTTCACGGGAGGAGCGGGTTCCGCGTGGTTGTTGCGAAATATTCTGTCCATAAAGGCGACAATGTGCTCCCTCATTTCAGGTTTGTGGTTCATTGAACGTTGAAGAGAGTTGAATCTGTTCTGAGCTTGGTCTCGGTTGTTTGGCAGTCTTACCCTGGTGGATCGGAAGGGTAATGGAGAGACCCAGTGGTCGGTTTTGTCCTTAGAGAACTCACAGTCCATTATGTCGATGAATTATCTGTCCTCCACTGACAAGGCTACTTTATCGTCGTCCTTGGTGATGTGAAAGACTGATCTTCCCAAGTTGTCGGTACGCAGAGAAGAAGCGATGTCAGGCAGCTGTATTGAGTCTGGGGGCTTCTCTTTCACTTCATAGTGATGAGGACATGGCCTTAGGCAGGTTGTGCGTCCGTCTCCATGGACGTAGGTCCTGAAGGAGTCGATTTCTGATCGATCAACGCACACGTTTCCTATGACTACCCATCCGAGGTCCAGTCTCTGGGCGTATGGTGCGTAGTCAGGTCCGTTGCACTGTTGTCGCACCTTGTGTACCCTCAGGTTGTCTCTGCCGAGCAGGAGTAGAATCTCCGCGTTGTTGTCCATAGGTGGGATGACGCTTGCGAGGTGCTTCAGGTGCGGCTGATGAAGTACAGCTTCTGGGGTAGGAATTTCACTCCTATGGCTGGGTATTTGGTTACATTCAACTAGCGTTGGCAGAGGTATTTCAGTCTTCCCGTTGATAGGAGAAGCGATGAATCCCTGGGCTCTTCTGCCGCTAGTCTCTATGCGGCCTGAGCAGGTGTTCAAGGTGTAGGGCTCTGATGGTCCACTAATTCCGAAGGCTTCAAAGAATTTGGCTCCTGCCAGGGACCGGTTGCTTTGGTCGTCTATGATGGCATACACCTTCATTGCCTTTTCTGGATGTCCTTCGGGGTAAACCTTGATGAGGCATATTCGGGCGCAACATTTCTCCATGCGGCCCTCTCCACATACTTCTGAGCATGAGCAGGAGACAGTTGTGGCGGTGTCGGTCTGATTCTGTGGCTCCCCGCCATGACTTGGAGCGGGAGCAGTGGTGACTGCAGCCGGTGTGTCTCTAGCTATTCGGGTTGAGTGCATGGCTGAAACATGCTTTTCGCTGTGGCACTCCCCACACTTGACTGTGGATTTGCAGTCCTTGGCCATGTGCTCAAGTGATGCGCAGCATTTGAAGCAAACCCCGAGCTCTGTGAGGATCTCCTTGCGCTCCTGTAGGGTTTTGGATCTAAACCCTTTGCACTTGGTCAACGAGTGTGGCTTCTTGTGGATGGGACATTCACGATTAAAGGATTTATCTCGTGTTGAGACGATGTTCTGTTCGTCTGTGGGCGTTGCAGGTGACGGTAGCTCGGTCTTCCTAACGCTCACAGCTCTCTTAGTGTCTCTGCGTTTGTATGTGGTGTTTTCATACCTTGGCGCAGGAGTTGGTGCGGCTGTCGAAGCGTTGGACTCTAGGAAGTCGAGGCTGGGGTCATTCCTCATCTGGGCCTGTTCATCGATGAACCTGCAGAAGTGGATGAATGGAGGGAAGGTAACGTCGTTCACTCCTTTGTATCTTGATACTGACATTGCCCACTTTTCCTGCAGGCTGTATGGCAGCTTCACCACGATCGGGTTTACTCCATGGGCTGAATCCAGATAGCACAGCCCAGACAGACGAGGGTCTCTTTTGGCGAGCTCCAGCTCCATTAGCAGGTCACTTAGGTCTTGCAGCTTGTGGACGTCTTTAAGGTTGATCTTTTGGAAATCCTGCAGTCTCTTGAATAGGGCTTTCTCTATTGCCTCTGCGCTGCCAAAGGTGCGTTCCAGCCTTTGCCATGCGGCAGCGAGACCTGCTTCTGCTTGTCCCACGTGGACCGCTCTGAGGCTCCTGACGCGGGTTGAAGAGCTTGGACCTAACCACTTTATCAGGAGGTCAAGTTCCTGTTCTTCAGTTAGGTTGAGATTGGCGATGGCTGCCTTAAAGGTTGCTTTCCAGGCCCTGTAGCTCTCTGCACGATCATCAAACTTCGTAAGACTGGTGTTGATTAGCTCTCTGCTCACCATGAACCTGGCGAACTCGGACATATCCGACTTCTCACCACTCGTTGCCACGACGACTCGTGATGCCCCTGGGGCGTATGGGCCGCCTGGTGTGAATGGATGAGCTGTTCCCGGATAGAATGATGTTGCTGCAGGGTTGAGCTGTGGTTTAGCCCTTGAAGAATCTGACGAATACCGCTTGAGCTGTAAAGGTGGGTCAGGAAACACTTGGTTGCCATCTTGTGGTGACTGTGTTTGAGAAGGTATCTCTGGGAGTACGTTGGAGGTTTTGGTGTCGTCGACTTGGACGGTACTGTAGACCGGGGTTGCTACAGGTAGCTGGTTTAGTACATAGTCTTTCGTGCGATTGACTGGATCGTCTGATTCCAGTGGTGGCAAGTTAGCTGAATCAGGACCTTGGATCAACGCCTGCTCAAGTAGTCTCACTTTAGCTAGTGCGACCTCCTCTTCCATCTGTGACCGAAGAATCTTCAGCTGAGCCTCCGCTTCTGCTTCTGCTCTCTTGGCTTCCACTTCTGCCCTTTTTGCTTCCACTTCTGCCCTTTTTGCTTCCACTTCTGCTCTTTTTGCTTCCATGTCTGCTTCTGCCCTTTTTGCCTCTGCCTTAGCTTCTCTCTCAGTGAAAGAACGTCTCACTCTGGATTCCTCTGCCTTTATGCGGGTCTCTAGTATCCTGTCGCTCATGGTTGAACTTCTTGAGGACGATGCCCTGGATGACCGAGAGGAACGTTTAGATGAGGTCGATCGGTGTGACCTGGTTTCTTGCAGGTGAGAGATACGGTGTTCAGCCTTGTTTATGGCATGTTGGACCTTGGCGTCTCTCTCCTTGTCCGTCTCTAGCGCCTCACTGAGGTCTGGAAGAGCTTCATCAGAATTAAAATCTTTTAGAAGAGCGATGTACTTTGCTGATAGTCTCTTGTACCTTTCACGGGCGGTGTTCAGCCGCTCCATGACGGATTGCAAGCTTGCGGCGTTGCTTGATGAGGATTCGAGTCTTGACATATAAGAGGTGACGCATTCCCACTGTTCTTCCAGGTGATCACATAGCTCATCTTTCATATTGTGATAGTTTTCAAGCACCTTTATAGTTGGTTTGGCAGAACGTTTTGGTCGGGTGACTTGGTCTGCTTGAGATGTGGGGTCTGCCTCCTGGGCTTCATCGTGGACGGTATCAGGTTGTATTTGCACTGTTTCATCAGTAGGGACCTGTCCGAGGTCTTTTTCGGCCATTTTGAATAAAGGTGTACTGTCTCTTTAAAAAATTCAACTTTTGAATTGGGGTCCGAAAATCGCTGTGCGGCCCTGCGGGAGGTCCCGGATGAGATTCCCAGAGTGGCTTTGGCGAAACTTGGGGGTTCGCGGATCGCTGATGCGCGGTAATGAGGTATGGAGTACTGCAGGCCTTTAGGAGCGATGTGGCCAGAAGGAAACAGCAGGTGCATAGACAGTCCCCATTAACAGTACGAGCAGAGTTATTGCAAGATGTGGCAGGTGGTGGAGCTACTTCTAGGCTTGTCCAGACGTGCACTGCTGCAGGCAGACTGGTGTGCGAGGCTTGTTGCTGGGCAGATTACACATAGGGAGACGGGGCAGATGGAGATCTGTAGCTGGGGTGCTGGGCTATAAGGAGGTTTTCTAGCTGCTTATGAGCTTTAAAAGTAGTCTTCTGACTTGTATGGGCCGACAAGCTAGTCTTTTGACTTGTATGGGCCGACAAGCTAGTCTTTTGACTTGTATGGGCCGACAAGCTAGTCTTTTGACTGTTCTGTCCCCACTTAATGGCGATTAAAGGTATGCAGACATGTAAGCGAGAGAAGTTCCTACCTTTGTGTATCCAATAAGCGAGGCAGACATGACCCTTAGCAGCTTCTCAGATAAGCATACACGCGTTGTGATGAAGAACAATGTTGGTTTATTCCGTAGATAACGATTCAAACATTACACTGAGTCTCTTGCATGGAGCTTGTCTCTGGAGTCGCTACTTGCGGGTCAAAAGACTTTGCTTCCTCAGCTCATGAGGGAGAACAGTTCTCTCAGGTAAGATGTCTGCCGATGACTGACCAAACAGGAAGAGAAGAGGCTGAAGAGAAGCCCCTCCCCATAGGCTGAACAAGGAAAGACCGAGGAACTAAATGGTCTGGCCAGTAGATGGCAGCAGAGACAAGCGAAAAAACATAAATACATTTCTTTAACTAGAAACATGCATGGAACAGCACAATGACAAACGAATGTGTGCATTAAACGTTCAGGTCCGGACCTGTGTGTGAACGAGCATGTATGTGTGCCACCAAAAAACATCCTGTGGAAGTGTGTTGTGGAGCCTGATCAGCTCATAACAAACAAACATACACATACATAAACTCGTTCCCCAGGACGGCGCTGTGGAGATGAGTGGTGCCTCCAAAATGAACTTTATTGCCAATACCAGCGCTGCGTTTGTGATAAACCTGAAGTGTCAGGTAATGGTGGGGTGAACTCAGGGTCTGGGCGTCCCCGCTGTAGGTGTTTCCCTAATGAGGGGTGGTCTTGAGGGTCCAGAGGCCCCTCATTAAGGAGGGGGTACTGTCATGATCTGACAGTTTTAAATTGCACTGGGTGAACTTTTTTTTTACTTTGGAAAGTTCCAAGGTGTCTTGACTGTCCCCGATGGTGGTTAGTGGTATTGCACTTTAGGTTTTTGTGCACTTAATTATGGATCAGGTGTGACACCCTATAAAGGTGTGCTAGGGGTGTGCAATCACTGCCTGTGATATTGTGAGATTGTTTTCACTCTGAGTTGGTGAGCCTGGTGGAAGGATGGAGCTGGTGAGGAGTCCTGCGCAGCTTAGCCAGGGGGGACGTGTGTCAGCTATGGTGTCTGGACGAAGGGCTGGCATGGCGTGGTGGGGTCGCAGTGATGGTGTCAGCGGGAAGTGTCTGCATGGGCTGGTGGAGTGGCGACTATGGAGAGTGGCACTCACCATGTGGGACTTGGCTGCTGAGCTGGACTCAAGCATGCTCGACTTCGTGTCAGAAGCTGAACTCATCCTTGAGAGTCTGGTACTAAGCAGCTGCAACTGGTGGTGGACTCTGCTCCAAGGCTGCACTAAGGTGAAGGATCCTGTTATGGTGATGGATCCAGGTGGAGGAGAAGATGCACGCAGGTGGTGGGCTCTGTTGCTAGGAGCGCACGCAACAGAGCAAAGCTAAGTGGTGTTTCCCCTGTATTGTCTCTTTCCTCATGTGTGTTATTAGTGCAGTGGTGGGATTAGTCTCCGCACCGACCCATTCCCTAGTGAGGGTTTAGGGTCAGGGTGAGCAAGGGCGTTAAGGTACGCGTGCGGCGACAGGTGCGGAGCCTGTATAGGGAATGTAAGGAGTGCAGGGACATTGGCTCAGGGGAGCTTAGGAGGACTCCACGTCCCCCATTCCCTATCGCAGGGCCCACCATTGTTAAAGTTTCCCAGGTTCCCCCCTTTATTATTTAAATTCGTCTTTCTGGAGGCGGGGTTTCCAGATTGTATGTATAACGTATAATACCCAAATTCGCCAGGTGGAGGCGGCGTATCCACCTGCACGTTTTATTATTTAAATGTGCCCCACTGGAGGCGGTGTATCCAGGGTCACGTGTGTCACATGGGTTCGCCTTGCGGAAACATCTGCGTCCTGACACACGTGATCATGACAGGAGCAGAGCCGTGATCTGGCCTGGATATCTCCCGGCCAGCATTTTAACCAAAGGGTTAAAGGGCCCTTTGAGCTGCGTTAGATAAACTCGCAGTTCTGGCTGCCATCCTCGCAGAGTCCGCTGAAGCATCCGCCAAAAAAGCTGCCGCACTTTGGATGATTGGCAGCGTTTTCCTGATAGAAGCACTTGACACTCCGTCCTTTAGTTGGGAATCCAATTGGTCTAGCCAGACCATCATGGATCTGGCCGTACATGTGGCAGCTATCGCTGGTCTTAGAGCACCTGCTGACATCTCCCAAGTTCCCTTCAAAAAGGAGTCTGCTTTCTTATCTAACGGGTCTTTTAAGGAGGCCATGTCGTCGAAGGGAATGGAGGATTTTTTGGAGGCTTTGGCTACTGCCGCGTCCAGTTTAGGGGCTTTATCCCATCTGTTTACCACTGGGTCGTCAAACGGGTACCTCCGTTTGAAGGCCGGAGGTAAGGAGCCTCTTTTTTCAGGTCTCCTCCATTCCCTATCTATTAGGCTCTGAACTTTATCATTTAATGGAAAGGCCTTCCGCTTCCTGGGATCTAGACCCCCGAACATCACGTCCTGAGCTGAAAGTTCCGGTTTTGTATCTGCTACCCCCATGGTGGACCTTATTGCTTTAACTAGCTTATCCATCTGGTCTAAGGGGAAGCAGAATCGACTCGAGTCTTCCTCTGAAGATGATGAAGTGGAGGCCGGGGAATCTGAAGAGTCATCGATCCTTAGGGCGGTCAAGGACTCTGAACCTGAGAAACTACATTCTCTTCCCCTAGAGGAATCCTTTTTAGACAGGGCCTTTATCTCTGTCCTGATTATGTCCCTCAGGCTTGCGGTGAAGTCCGGCGTTTCTTCCGCTACCTGTATGGACGGGGGAGAGTGTAAGGGCCTGTCAATCTACCCCAGGGCCAACGTCCCATTCCACCCCTACCATTTGTCTCACGCATGGCTGACACAACTTTTTAGGGTGGCCGTCCGGCAAGGGGCAACTACAGAGGGCACATTCCCTGTGCTTCTGTTTTCCCGTAGCTTTCCTCCCCTGCGAACAAAACATAAGGGAACACTGCATCAGGGTACATTCACGAAGATCTCTTACCCATGCAGATGAGGCAGGTACCGGATCACGGAGGGAGGCAGGAGGATCCTTTAGCCTGGAGGAACTTCTGTGGCTTTGTTCGCCCATCCATTTCTGTTTTTTCTGCTGGCCACTCGCATGCGGCTTCTCTGTGGCCTGTTTCTGTGGGTGCTCCTGCACCTCGTCCAGCTGCTCTAAGGGGGCTTCTGTCGTATCCATCGCTGGCCTTCAGAAGCACCCCAGCAGCGTCACCTCCTGCCTTTTAAGGCCTCCTTGCCCGGGTCAGCAGGGTTCTCGTGCGCACCCCCCACCCGGGACCCCCCCGCGACCCTCCCCCGCCAGCTCCGGTCCTCCCCCGGCCACCGCGCGCCGCCCAGGACTGCCGCGCACACGCGGCGCGCGCCGGAAGCCGGCCGGCACCCGACTTCCGGTTTCGGCATCCCCGGCCCCGCCCCCTCCGCCGCCCGTCTGAGGCCTGCGGGGGACGCGCAGAAGGAGCAGGCACGGCGCCCCCCCGGCTCAGGCCAGGCTACAGCCCCCACACGCGCCGACCTGCGCCGCCGACCAGGCACCACGCCAGGAGAGAGAGCGGCCACGAGGAGAGCGCACCAGGAGGGGCCCAGGTCATACATACCTGGTGCGGCAATATGGAGGCGGCTGTCCACCGGACCCCTGGCTCCCACCTGCTCTCACCACCGTCGTGGAGACCTGCCCGGCCCCACCGTGGCGCTTCCAGGGACCCGAGCTTGACCGAGGTAGGAGACCCCCTCGCTACCTGGGTCGGTCAGCCGGCCTGGGAATCCCTCGGCGACTCCATGATGGACGATCTGAAGGAAGTCCCGTCCTCTAGGAACAGGAAACCAACTGATGCGTGGGAGAGGTGCCGCCCTTTTGTATCTGTAGGTTTCCTGTTCCTGAAGGGCGGATCCCCTCTCAGGTGGTGCTGTCATGGACGACCGATAAATATTATTTTTTCCACAAACATGTTCTTTTAGTCCCCAATTTTTTTATTTTCCCAAGGGTAACAGGAGAAATTGGACCCCAGAAGTTGCTGTCCAATTTGTCTTGAGTACGCTGATATCCCGTATGTGGAAGAAAACTACTGTATGGGCACATGTCAGGGCTTGGAAGGGAAGTAGTGACGTTTTGGAATGCAGACTTTGATGGAATGGTCTGCGGGTGTCATGTCGCGTTTGGAGAGCCTCTGATGTGCCTAAACTGTTGAAACTCCCCACAAGTCACCCCATTTTGGAACCTAGACCCCCAAGGAACTTATCTAGATGTGTGGTGTGCTTCACAGAAGTTTATAACGCCCGGGCGTGAAAATAAAAAAATCATTTTTTTTCCACAAAAATGATATTTTTGCCCCCAATTTTTTTATTTTCTTAAGGGTAACAGGAGAAATTGGACCCCAAAAGTTGTTTTGATATTTGTCCTGAGTAGGCTGATACCCCATATGTGGGGGTAAACCACTGTTTGGGTGCATGGCAGAGCTTGGAAGGGAAGGAGCGCCGTTTTGACTTTTTCAACGCAGAATTGGCTGGAATTGAGATCAGACGCCATGTTGCGTTTGGAGAGCACCTTATGTGCCTAAACAGTGGAAACCCACCAATTCTGACTCCAACCCAAACCCCAACACACCCCTAGCCCTAATCTCAGCCCTAGCCCTAACTCTAACCCTACCCCTAATGGGAAAATGGAAGACGAAGGTCCGTGCACCTTTGAAACGCGTAGGCGATTGGCCTCTCAGCCTCCGTTCCCCCTGCGTTAGGTAACGTCACCCAGACCATTGCCCTCCGACACTCCGGCACTGACAGCGGCGTCTCTCGGCCGGTGCACGCTGCGCGCCTTCCACCCTTGGTGAGGCTTCAGTTGGGTTCCACCACTCAAGGGGGGACGCTCCCCTGTCCCCGCTTGTCCTCTACCAGGGGTGTACAGCATTTCCTCTCGTGCCGCTGCGGTCTTATGCCAGTACCTGCATATTTACGGGTTCCCACTCCCATGCTCCAGCGCACAGAATCCTTCTGCTGCAGCCACTTCTGTGGATCTTTTTGGTGGATCAGGAACCTCCTTCACAGGATCACTTCATTCACACTGGACTATTTACTCATCGTAAAGTAGGCAGACGATTTTTTTCATCCACTTGTTATGCCTCCATGATTTTTAGCCACTGCTTCTGAGATATTGACTCATTTAATTGCAACTCTAGCGCGGTGCTCTCTTGTCTTTTCTTTATAAACTTCCTATTTGACAGCCACCAGCACAGAGGCTGTCTCAGTGCCTGCAGCTCTAGTTTGCATTAGGTGGAGCGCCGGTGTATATCTTTATATCTATTTCCGGAAAATGGAAATACATTTTTTTTAATGTTATTATTTTTCTCTAACTAAGGGGGTGATAACGGGGGGTTTGATTTGCTATTTATGGCGGTTTTTTTGTTTGGCAGCTGTCACACGCTAAAAGATGCTTTTTATTGTAAAAATAGTTTTTGCATCACCACATATTGAGAGCTATAATTTTTCCATATTTTGACCCAGAGTCATGTGAGGTCTTATTTTTTGTGGGATGAGTTGACGTTTTTATTGGTACCATTTTCGGGCACGTGACATTTTTGATCACTTTTTAATTCGATTTTTGTGACGCAGAATGAACAAAAACTAGCATTTCATGAATTTCTTTTGGGGGGTGCTTTTACACCGTTCCGCCTGCGGTAAAATTGATAAAGCGGTTTTATTCTTCGGGTCAGTACGGTTACAGCGATACCTCATTTAGGTCTTTTTTTATGTTTTGGCGCTTTTATGCAATGAAAACAATTTTATATGAAAAAATTATTTTTGCATCACTTTATTCTGCGAGCTATAACTTTATTTTTTCGCTGATGACGCTGTGTGGCTGCTCGTTTTTTGCGGGGCGAGATGATGTTTTCAACGGTACCATGGATATTTATATGCGTCTTTTTGATCGCGCGTTATTACACTTTTTATTCAGCGGTATGATAATAAAGCATTGTTTTTTGCTTTGTTTTTTATTTTTTAAGGGGTTCGCTAAGGAGTTAAGTAATGGGACAGTTTTATAGGGCGGGTCGTTACGGACGTGGCGATACCAAATAGGTGTACTTTTGTTGGTTTTTTTTATTTACAAAAAATGAATTTATTAGGGAATTTTTTTTATTTAGCGATTTTTTTATAAATTATTTTTACACTTTTTTTTTTTTACTTTATTACATTGTCCAGGGGGGGACAACACTGTCATGTGTCAGATCGCTGATCTGACACATCTCACAGTGCTGTGACAGATCAGCGATCTGACAGGCGCTGCACAAGGCTTCCTCATGCCTGCTCTCTGCAGGCACTGAGGAAGCCGCCTCCCTGCAGGCCCCTGCGGCCATATTGGATCTGGGGACCTGCAGGGAAGGAGGCCCCCAGAGCAGCGCAGCACATCGTGCTGCGCTGGGGGTCTCAGGGAAACACGGAGGGAGCCCCCTCCCTGCCAATGCTTTCCTAAGCCCCCGGTACACTGCAATCATGTTTGATCGCAGTGTGCCAGGGGTTAACGTGCCGGGGGCGGTCCATGACCGTCCCTGACACATAGTGCCGGTTGTCAGCTGACACCCGGCCGCGATCAGCGGCACTCCCCCCATGAGCGCCGCTGATCGCTATGACGTACTATCCCGTCCATAGGCATAGGGGCCCGTGGACGGGATAGTACGTCAGATGTCAAGAAGGGGTTAAAATGACCTCTAAAAGACAAATTTCGTCTTGGAATTAAAAGGCGTCAGGTCCCCTTTAATGGTGTTGTATAGGACAGCCCCTTTAGTTTACTTATAGTTAGATGAACATCCACTCTCCATCACAAACATTTATTAGTATTTTGCACCTGTGCAACCTCCTTTATATTACACTGGGCTTCGTCCACACAGGTGGGATTGTGTATTATATGTTACCAGGGTTCTGTAGAAGATTTTACAAAATCTCATCCTTGCACTGTGGATTTAACATCTGCACCCAATTAGTTTATGGATTTTTCCTAGAGATGAACTATGCAGTGAATGTTCTGCATATTTAGAGCCATAGCTTATGCATTATCATCATTATGCACGTTATTGTAGAATTGATCACCCTTTCCTCGTCGTATGCAGCATATTCCTAACCACCAATACTGCGGCCGTGGCCTCGGCTTTATACTAAGTGTAGAATTAGAGGAAAAATAGGTAGCAATGTCCTGTGACAAAATGTTTTCTACCCGAGAACGGAATGGTTTTTCTTGGATATAATCCAAAAGGGAGCCTGGGCCTCTGCTATACTTGGTAAAATCAATACTTCCATACATTCACACAAGTTTTTTTCGGTCTATGCACAAAGGACCGACTGTAGTGCACGTGCTAGTGCACATGGACGATTTTCCATAGAAATCTCAGGTCTGCAGGGAAAAAATCTGATTTATGGATCAGACCTGTGCATATAAACAGCAGGCAGCTCCTGCACTAACCCACTGTGAGGACACGGAGCCAGTCCTATCACAATTCGCATGTGACTAGTCCAACGTTTGCTAGCCCTAGGCTGTGTGGACACGCTGCGGAAACTCATCAAAAACCGCAACATTTTTGGACGCGCGGAATTGCATCAAATCCGCACTGTAGTACAGTAACAATGATAGTCAATTGGAATTTGAGATTTGCTGTGCACATGCTGCGGAAAAATCCGCACGGATTCGCTGCTTTTTTTTTCCGCAGCATGTCAATAATTTGTGTGGAAATGCAGCGTTTTTGCACCCAGTGACTATACATTGAGTAAGGCAAATCTGCACATCAAAAAACGCATGACAACCAGCCATAAATCCGCATAAATTCCTCAAGCATTTTGGCCTGTGCTTTCTGCCAAGAGATGCAGATTCTTTGCGGAAAATTCCACAGGCCAATCTGCAACGTGTATGTACCCTAAGGCTACGGTCACACTATTAGTATTTGGTCAGTATTTGTAAGCCAAAATCAGGAGTGAAACAATCAGAGGAAAAGTATATTAGAAACATGTCACCTCTTCTGTACTTGTAACCCAAAACCAGGAGTGGGTGATAAATTATGGAAAAGACTGAACGTGGCCTTATACAGAAGAGTCGGATTAATACACTCCCTTACATTGAAATTGCAGCCCCAAGAAACAAAGGTCGTGGAATTACGGAAATCACAAAATGGATAGAAGTGTCAGTGATATGGAAATGAGGGGAGAAAAAAAACAAACAAAATTTTGGAAACAACTCAATGTATTCAGTATCGAATATTATCGACACACACAGAAATCCCCACACTTATCATCTAGATCTGTTGGCAGCTCCTGTGCAATTGCTGACCAATGGAATCCTAGATGTGCTCGATGGGAAACAAATCTGGAGACGCTGCAGGCCATGGTAGCACATTTAGGCTACGCACAGACGTATGAGCCAGGGCCGACGTCAGCACCCGGCGTACCCGGGCAAATGCCGGGGCCCTGGCGAGACGGGGGGGGCCCACTCGGCACCTGAACAAGTGTTTTTTATTTATAAGTCCGGGGTCGGTCTCCCGCCCTCTGCCCAACATCATACTCATCACTATGTTTTTTCCTGAGGGCGCGCGGTCCACATGTTACCGCTCACGAAGGTCATGAATATGGATGCCACTCCACTCCCATAGGCGTGGCACCCATATTCATGACCTTAATGAGCGGTACCACGTGACCGAGTGCTCTCACAGGAAAAAGTTACCGGCACCTGGACTCAGGTGAGCGACGTTGAGAATGAGCAGCGCGGGGCCGGGGGGAGAATTAGCCCAGCCCCCAGGGGAGATGAGAGTGAGCGGTTGGGGGGAAATGAGCCCAGCGCGGGAGATGAGAGCGGGTGGGGGGAAATGAGCCCCAGCGTGGGAGATGAGTGAGCAGGGAGGGGGATTGAGCGCAGCGGGGATGAGAATGAGCCCAGCGGGGGAGATGAGCCCATTATTTTCTATGGGGCATTATATGGGGCCCATTCTATATGTATGGAGCATTATATGGGGCCCATTATCCCGTATGGAGCATTATATGGGGCCCAATATCCTGCATGGAGCATTATATGGGGCCCATTATCCAGTATGGAGCATTATATGAGGCCCATTATCCAGTATGGAGCAATATATGGGGCCCATTATCCTGTATGGAGCATTACATGGGGCCCATTGTCCAGTATGAAGCATTATATGGGGCCCATTATCCAATATGGAGCATTATCTGGGGCCCATTATCCAATATGGGGCCCATTATACTGTATGGAGCAATATATGTGGCTCATTATATTGTATGGAGCAATATATGGGGCTCATTATTCTGTATGAAGCAATATTTGGGGCTCATTACTCTGTATGAAGCAATATTTGGGGCTCATTATTCTGTATGAAGCATTAGTAGAGGCCCATTATTCTGTATGAAGCAATATTTGGGGCTCATTATTCTGTATGGAGCATTATATGAGGCTCATTATTCTGTATGAAGCAATATATGGGGGCCAATAAACTGTATGGAAGACTATGTGATGCCCAGAATACTGTATGGAGTTCTATACTGTCCGGTCTTAAATTAAAACTTTTGAAACCACACTAGGGCACGCACTGTGCTCTGCGAGGATTTGCTGGTTTCTGAGCTATTGTAGAATTTACAATAGAGATCACTCATGTAATGAGTGATATCTTTGGCATTGTACTATACCAATATTTCTTTGCCGTATCTGTGCATCATGAATTGTGGTATGTGTTAAAGGGGCCCACTGAGGCACTTTTGCCCGGTGCCCACAAAAACCTGGAGCCGGCCCTGGTATGAGCAACATGCAGCCTGGCATTGTGACGTTGAAAACGGACTCCTGTGACATTCGAGAAATGGCAGCACCACTGCTTCTACAACCAAATCAATGCAGAGCTGAGCATGCACCTGGAATTAGCACTAGCGTCTTCATACCAGAAATTATGCCATTTGGCATCCTAATCCATGAGTAGGATTAATATGACATTCCCTTGAGAAGACCTCTCGCCACTGCTCTCAAACTCTATCATGGTGCAGCGCAAGACTACAATGGAGGCTGAAAAGGATGTCTATGCTTTTCATCGGTGAGTCCTGCTTTTGTCTTGAATACAATGATAGCAAAATATTGGTTTGGAGACCATATAGGCAATGCAATGAGGAGACCTTTAACATCTCCAAACTGGTCTTTCTTCAATCACATCTGCATTGGTCAGCAATTACACAGGGAGCTGCTAGCAGCAGATCTCGATTTCGCCAAGCGTATTGAGCGAGGCAGACAACCCTTAACCTCATGGATAGCAGACGCTATCTGAAAGAGAAAAAGGAGTTATATTATACTCACCCAGGGGCATTGCGGGTCCGGAGGGAGTCGCAGTCCGGTCCAGCGCCTCCCAACTTGTAGCGATGACGTCCTCTTTCCTGCCTGTCGCGGCTCCAGCGCAGGCACACTGCTCTGCCTCGTTGAGGGCAGAGCACAGCACCGCAGCGCGCAAGCGCCAGAAGAGGTCCAGCACCTGCGCACTGCAGTACTCTGCTCTGCCCTCAACAGGGCAGAGCAGTACGTCTGCACCGGAGCTGCAACGGGCAGGAAAGAAGAGGACGACATCGTATGAAATGGAAGGCGCCAGACCTTACCCGGAACGCCCCTGCGTGAGTATAATATAACTCCTTTTTTTTTCTCTTTCAGGGTACATAGGGGGCTTATCTACAGCATTCTGTAATGCTGTAGGTGAGCCCCTGATGGTGGTGCCGGCAGCTTATAGGCAAACAAATAGGTGACAGATTCCCTTTAAAGGGACTGTCGGCACAGAATGACTGTTTAAGCCGGGACTGTCGGCACAATATGAGTGTTCAAACCAAACACAGGCACTCAGTGTAGCCAAAATCTAATTTTCCCTTTATTTACGCCCTCCCCAATTCTTTGTCTGACAGCTCTGGCTTTAGAGAACCAGATAAGAGCAGAGATATGTGCACTGAACTGTTTGGACATGATAAGGGTGCACCAAGCACCTGCATTTGGTTTGGACGCTCATTTTTGTGCTGACAGATTTCTTTCTTTTAAACATTTAATTGACAGTTACCCATTAAAAACTCCCTATACAGATATGCATGCTCACCCAAATTGAGAGGGCATGTTTTCAACGAGGTGAAGAGAGTAAGGGCTCATGCTGATGTCTGGACATGGACTGGCTGTGGTTCTCTCGAAAAGAGCGTGACAGCCTCATAAAAGTAAAAGAAGGGGTCATGTGTGAGTAGGGAGAACTGCTATGGGTCTGTGCACTGTGGTCCAACACCAGACTAATTTGCACGGACTTCTGAACAAGCACTAAGAGTATCTATACTTTTTTAAAAAATTGTGATCAGTGGGGTCTGGATGTATCAAGATCCTCGCCTATTGCAAAATCGAAGAGGCTTTCGCACTCCAAACATTGTCTTTTTTTTTTGGCCTGTAAACAGATTTTTATCATGAGACACAAAACAGGAGCAGTGAACGGTTTACAGAGTCATGATAAGCAAAAGTGTGCGGAGCCGTCACTGCTAGCGACCAACAGGGTGAACTGCAGAAGACATGCACAATATCGAAAAAAAAATAAGCCACAACCTCCATGAGGAAGCCAGGTTTATCTGCAACGTACA
Source organism: Dendrobates tinctorius (assembly GCF_039654945.1). NCBI lineage: Eukaryota > Metazoa > Chordata > Amphibia > Anura > Dendrobatidae > Dendrobates > Dendrobates tinctorius. The sequence goes on from NW_027361878.1 coordinate 18,510,711, forward strand.
ATTAAAAAAACAGGATTTTTGGGTTGCTTACCGTAAAATCTGTTTCTCGGAGCCTTCATTGGGGGACACAGAGACCATGGGTGTATGCTGCTGCCACTAGGAGGCTGACACTATGCACAAAAAAATGTTAGTTGCTCCTCCGCAGTATATACCCTACCAACCGGCAGGAATTTCCTCAGTGAGAAAGAAGTAGAAGTAACAATAGATTGAAACAGGACAAATCAACTGTACATAACCAACAACATAAGAACAGGAGTTGTAGAACATGGGAGGGTGCTGTGTCCCCCAATGAAGGCTCCGAGAAACAGATTTTACGGTAAGCAACCCAAAAATCCTGTTTTCTCTATCGCTTCATTGGGGGACAGAGACCATGGGACGTCCCAAAGCAGACCCTGGGGAGGGAAAACAAACTTCCATCAGGCCAGCGGACTCACCACAGCTGGCTGCAGGATCCTTCTACCTAGGCTGGCATCCGCCGAAGCGTAGGTGTGGACCTTGTAGAATTTCACAAACGTGTGAACAGATGACCAGGTTGCAGCTTTGCAAAGTTGCAGCGCGGAAGCTCTGTGGCGCACTGCCCAGGAGGCACCCACTGCCCGGGTAGAGTGAGCTCTAATTCCAGGAGGGGCCACTCGATGCTTGATCCGGTAGGCCTCCAAAATTGCCGATCTGATCCAGCGAGCAATAGTAGCTTTGGAGGCTGGCTGACCTTTCCGCGCCCCATCTGGAATGATGAAAAGTGAGTCTGACTTCCTCAAAGGAGTCGTTCTAGCTAGGTAGACCTTCATCGCCCTCTTGTTCAGTAACTTGAGATCCAGGATGGGACGAACTGCACCGTCTTTTTTTGGCACTACAAACAGGTTTGAATAAAACCCTGTGAAACGTTCTGATTCAGGAACGGGTACAATCACCCCGGAACTGAGGAGAGAGGCGATGGATGTAAAGAAACCCGGAACTAAGGCAGGGTCTTTTGGAGGTCGGGACTCGAAGAAACGATCCCGGGGCCGAGAAACAAACTATCTTGTATCCTGAGGATACAACTTCCCTGACCCAAGCGTCCTCTACTGAGGCAAGCCAGACGTCTCTGAAGAAAAGGAGTCGACCGCCCAGTTGGGAAGGACCCTCGGGACTTCGTTGATAGTCATGCTGATGTGGACCGACCAGATCTGGCCTGGAGGATCTGCCCTAGGAGGAGTGAGATCGCTAGGAGGGAGTGGATCTGAAGGAGACCTTCTTTCTATCCTGGCGTGCCTGCGGCCTCTGTTGGTTAGAAAAGTTTTCTGCCGTAGCGAAGCGGCGGAAAGACCGAAAGGGCCGAAAGTGACGTCTTAGCAGAGGCCTACGAGGCTTGGACTGAGGGAGGAGGGAACTTGTGCCTTCAGTGGCATCCTTAATAATCTGGTCCAGCTGGGATCCAAACAGACGCGCTCCCTGAAAAGGCAGATTGGTAAGGGACTTTTTTGAAGACAAATCCGCCTGCCAAGCCTTGAGCCAAATTGTACGCCTGATTGCCACCATGTTGCTGGACGCCTGAGCCGCGCAAGACGCGACATCCAAGGAGGCAGAGAGCAGATAATCCCCTGCATGGGAGATCTGGTTAGCCAGTTTGGCCAATTGCTCTGGTTGGGCTTTATCTAGGATGTCCTTGCGGAGATCCTCCGCCCAAGTAGCTATGGCCTTTGCTACACAAGATGAAGCGAAGGCTGGGCTTAGCGCCGCCGCAGCCGCTTCAAATGCTGACTTTGCTAAGGATTCTATTATTCTGTCATTAGAATCCTTTAGCGACGCCACATCTGAAATTGGGAGGACCGTGTTGTTAGATAGTCTGGACACGGGAGCGTCTACAGAGGGGGAAGCCGACCAGTTGTCGGTGAGCTCTTTTGAAAATGGATACAGCACGCCGAGGCGCTTCCCTCTTTGAAAGCGTCTGGTCGGATTTTCTCTCTCCCTGGTAAGGATCTTGCCAAACTCAGAGTGGGAGGCGAAGACTCTGGAAGGTGTTTCTGCCTGTCTGAACGAAACCTCCTGATCTGAGGGTTTTGCAGGGGAGTCTGTGATTTTGAAGGTGTGGTTAATCGCAGCAATGAGGTTCTGTACCGTAACCTTCATGTCCGTGTCCTGGTCCGAATCCAGCTCTAAAATCTCTTCGGATGACGCATCCGAGAACGCTTCACTTGACTCGGGTGAGGAGGCACGGGAAGGCGACTACTGGGATGGACTATGTGGAGAGACCAAGTCAGGAGGATTCCGGCCGGAGATCCTGCCTGGGTCTTTTGCGGCTTCTGCTGGCTGACTCAGATGGAACCCCTTGCGACCTGCTGGACCCTGCAGAAGTGTCCAGGGGCAACTTATCAAGAACGGCCACTAGGGACTAAGACACCCTGGTGAGGTCCGCCACTGATTGTGATAGAGAAGAGGCCCAGCCAGGAATGGGGGTTCACGCTCACGTGGCGCAATAGATGGTTCCTGGACAGCATCAGGCTGAATGGGATTACTGCAGTCTAAGCAGAGGGGAGTGGGCTGACCTGAGGGAAGTTTGCGATTACAAGAGGAACTTGACCAAAGTTCCAGTGGGTGCTGGTGGATGGGCACATTCCGGCTTGGGTTTAGACATAATGAAAGAAAAGAAAGAACCCCGAGGCGATGCCGGAAGGTTGGGGGACAGAAGGCAGAGGGTGTCAGTCTGCCGTTGCAGAGCTACTCACGGTCCGGTGTCCCGAAAGGCGATGTGCCCAGCTCGTCTGAGATGCAGAACCGCAGTAGAGGAAAACGAGGGACCCCTTTCCGCTGTCCTCAAAGGCGTCCGGCTGACAGGCTACAAAGATGGCGGCAGCCTGAGGTAAAAGGAACGCGCGGTTCAGGAAAGAGCGGAGCTAGCCGCCTGACCCGAAGAGAAGACCGCCCGCTGCCCAGCTACAGGCTAGGAGTGTGGGTGGTCCTAGAACGGGCGGGAGAGCAGCCCGCCTATGAGGGTGGGGGGCGTGGCCGCGATGGCCGATTAGGCCCGAAATGAAGCCAGGGACTAAATTAGTATCGGCAGCCGCTTGTCAGCGCAGGGCGGCGCGTAAGTCCTGCAGCGCTGCCGCGGCCACCCAAGAAACCGCCACCTGAAAAAAACCCTCAGGATACACCCGCATAAGAATGAAGACGGGGGGGGAACAAGGCCCGCACCGCAGCCAGGGCCTGGCACGTGGCGCAATAGAAAGTGCGGCGGCCGCCAGGAGGCGCAGGCAGCTGAGGACCCTGCGGCACTGCCTTGTGCCGTTCCGAAGAATCCTCCAGTGTGTCTTCAATAAAGGTACCTTGTAAATCCAACGCTCTCTGAGTCTATTTTCCCCCGTGTCCGCGCCTCGTCCGACCGACAGCCTCTGGTAGGCGAGTGGGTGGGAGGTGGGGGGCAAGGACCATCCGTATAGCTGGCACACACCTGTGCAAAGCTCCTGGTCCTGCTGCGGAGAGCTATGAGGATACGGGGTGGCAGTACACGCCGTACTCATAGTCTCTTTGTGGGAGTACAGTTGTGACTGATCACACTGTATCCCTCCGGGACCCTGAAAAGGAACGACGCACACCGAGGTAGATATGGGTCTAATAAAAGACCCGTGTACACCTCCTACTGATACTAAGCTAAACTGAGGAAATTCCTGCCGGTTGGTGGGGTGTATACTGCAGAGGAGGAGCTAACCTTTTTTTGTGCATAGTGTCAGCCTCCTAGTGGTAGCAGCACACAGCCATGGTCTCTGTGTCCCCCAATGAAGCGATAAAGTTCATTTTATAGAGCAAGATCGTTTCTCATAATTATAAGCAAAAAAAAAAAAACTGAAAACTAATGAATTGGTCCCAAAATGTTTTTTTTTTCAGTATGAAATTTAACATTGGGAATGTTTCCATATGGACAAAAGCCGAAGGAGGCAAATTGATAAACGGTTTAAGAATTCCAAAAAATCCCTTTCGAAGACACGTAAATACATGTTCGATATATTCTTTATTCCTCTTAGGCTGCATTCACACAGTGATACCATCCAAGATAAACAAACCGATTTTTTTTCTCTGGCGTCATCCTTCTTATTTTCCGTTTTTGGGGAGGTTTTATACGAATCCTCATATAATTTAACGGCCGAGTGTGATCCGCCAAAAAAAGGATGAGAAGAGGTTTTGTTGAGTCTAAATTCCCCGTTACACACAGCGAGATCGCTGGCAATATCGCTGAAACGTCACTGGTTTTGTGACGCAGCAGCGATATCGCTATGTCTGATACTTACCTCCGACCGGCTCCCCCGCTGGTTATAGCTGATCACGCGAGAAGGTCCTGGACCATTTCTCGCCGGGCGCTTCCTGCTGGGCTTCCTGTGGCGCCGACGAGCGACGCGGGCGGGAGGACGACAGGATCGTCTCGTCTGACAGGTAAGTAGCGACCCCCGACCGCTGCTATGTCACTGGTGAGATCTGCCTATGTGGCAGCTCACTAGCGACCACTTAGCGATGCACCAGCAATCCATATCGTTGTCGGCATCGCTGGTGCATCGCTTAGTGTAACGGTACCCTAACGTATCTTTTTTTTTTTCAAAACTGCTGCAAGTATTGATCAATGAAATGATGGATCGGTGTCCTGTACGAGAAACAAAAATAAATAAATAAAAAATCGGCAGCACTATGACTCTAGGTCACGAGTGGCTTTTTTTCAGTCCGCTTTTGGTATTTTCATAGACAAAAATAGACCATAGCGTGTGCGTGGGGAAAAGAAGGTAACACAAATAATAAATAAATGCAGTTAGGCTATAAATTTCAATGGGTGCACCATTTGCATCCTTGTGGATGTAAAAAAAAAAAAAAAAAAAAATTAAAGTTTTTCTGGATAAAAATGGCCAACATTTCATGGTGTGAACTTAGTCTTAGGGTACCGTTACACTTAGCGATGCACCAGCGATCCCGACAACGATATGGATCGCTGGTGCATCGCTAAGTGGTCGCTAGTGAGCTGCCACACAGGCCGATCTCACCAGCGACATAGCAGGGGTCGCTACTTACCTGTCAGACGCGGCGATCCTGACGTCCTCCCGCCCGCGTTGCTCATCGGCGCCACAGGAAGCCCAGCAAGAAGCGTCCGACGAGAAATGGTCCAGGACGTTCTCGCGCGATCAGCGATAATCAGCGGGGGAGCCGGTCCGAGGTAAGTATCACATGTAGCGATATCGCTAGCAATATCGCTGCTACGTCACAAAACCAGTGACGTTACAGCGATATTGCTAGCGATATCGCTATGTGTAACGGGGGCTTTAATCAGAGATATTGAACCTGTCACTCAAGCAAGTATTCAGCAACAATCTCCTAATATGCTCACGCTTATCATGGGGGGAGGGGGAGCGTCCTGATTTTGATAAGGAGGCGAGATGTGTTAAAGTTCCAAATTCATAAAATGTGTGCATTAAATTTTCCATGAACATTATGAATATCCAGTCAGAGAATTGGAAAAACATTAAAACCTTTACTGCCGCAGACTTCTAGCAACAGAAGGTGACGCTTATTTGGGGGAAAGGTGTAAATACATTGGCCAGGATTAATGCATTTAGTTTAATATATCGAATAAAGTTCATTGCTGACCTATGTATTTTACCCCGGGCGGAGGGAAAAAAAAAAAAAAAAAAAAAGGAAATTTTTTGTGGACCATAATTTCACAGTCTGGAACACGTGGCCTTAAAATACAAAGCCACAAACGTGTAAAATATGGTATATGCATAGTTACAGCCTGCTCACAAAAGGGAAATTTAGACAATATATAGATTTCAGGAAGCAACTAAAGGATCCACGGTCATGGAGAGCGAAGAAGGAACTATGCGGTGGCCCAATGCCGACCCAAAATGCAAGTCTTACAATGGGCAGTGATGGGGGGGATAAAGACTGTAAATCAAGCAAATAATAAATGACGCGACTTCGTAAGTGTGCAAAGGCGACACATTAGGCAAAGTCAGAAGTGGTGGTTATTTCTTTACTCAGTAAGGTATTGTCTAATGAAATCTTCAGGACTCCTCCATGGCAGCCAATTTTCGTTTGTGTCCTTTCACTTCCTTCTGAGGTTGAGTTTTAAAACATTCCTCAGAATGGATATAATGCAGAGCCATTTCGCTGTAGGCGTCCAGGATCCTCTTCCGCTCCTCGGCTGTGAAATCTACGGAGTAAGGGTGCACCTGGACTATGTGGCGTTTAATAGTGCTGACCTTCAGGGTGGCTAAAGTCCCACCACACACCATGCAGATGAGACCTTGACGTCGACAGTCGTAGTCCATCATGAATTCGGTGCGCCATCGGACCTGGTAATTAGGTTTTGCACTATTGCATGGGGGCGGCAGGGAAGGGGTAGTTTTAGGTGTCTTGGACAAAGCTGGTAGAACGATTTCGGGGTGAGGACTGCTGACTGTAACACTTGATCCATTACTTTCGGTGTTGATTGAGTCTTCTGTGTTAAAGGAAAGTAGAAGAACAGTTAAATAATGTAAAAAAATAAATATAAAATATGAATTAACTACAAATAAAAAAAAATGTTCTCTATATTACATGGTTCCTCATCAGCAAAGACTGGGAATTTAAATATAACTGGCCAAAGTCTAGAAAGATAACCCAACACCAAGGGATTGACAGAGAGGTGACCCAAGTCTTATTTCTGGGACATACACACATAAGCAGAGACCTGTCAAACTGGCCAAGTCCTACCCCGGTGACTATTCTCCTAGTCCCTGACTCCTGTTTATTTAACTAGATTTTCTCTAAAATACATAATCAATTCACAGTAAAAGATAAATCCCTGTAATGTTCAAGGTTCAGGCAGCATAAATCAAAGGTTTCCTTTAAAAAAAAAATGCTATGGCAATAAAAAAATAAATAAATAAATAAGAAATTGGGTTTCCCATTGGAGGCGTTTTTAAAGGAAAACCTAATCCTTTGAAAGTATGGTTCAGAGCAGACCGATTGTATAAAAAAAAATTACCAGTTTCAACCAGAAGATTTGGACATTTTTTTTTCCGCTTATCCGATTGTAATCCTTTTTTCTCACACGCAGATTCGATCCAAGAGGTGTAAAAAAAAAAAAAAAAAATTATCGATGTGTGAACGAGCCCTTAACGTGATGCCCCAAACACAGTACTGGACAATTCCAGTGAATGGAAAACACTACCTGACACCTTTGTACATAACTTTTCCAAGTAATAGGGATTATAGACATCGGGGGCTTATCTACAGCATTCTGTAATGCTGTAGATAACCCCCGATGTAACCTGAAAGATAAGAAAAACATGTTATATTATACTCACCGAGGTGGGCGGTCCGGTCCGGTCCGGTCCGACACCTCCCTTCTTCATGCGATGACGTCCTCTTCTCCCGTCCTGTAATGGCTGCGGCGCAAGCGCACTGCTCTGCCCTGTTGAGGACAGAGCAGAATTCTGCAGTGCGCAGGCGCCAGACCTCTCCTGACGCCTGCGCACTGCAGGACTCTGCTCTGCCCTCAACAGGGCAGAGCAGTGCGCTTTCGCCGCAGCCATTACAGGACGGGAGAAGAGGACGACATCGTATGAAATGGGAGGCGTCGGACCGGACAGCAACACCCATCGGACCGGACCGCCCACCCCGGTGAGTATAATAAATTGTTTTTCTTATCTTTCAGGTTACATTGGAGGCTTATCTACAGCATTACAGAATGCTGTAGATAAGCCACCGATGTCTATGCCGGCAGCTGCAAGCCAAAAAAAAAGGGTGACAGATTCCCTTTAAATAAAAGGACCATACTCAGACCCATGTTATTCAATGGGGCGGTGCCAGATGAGCAATTTTTTTTTCAAAAACCAAATCTGGGTGAAAAAAAATGCGCCATGCAATAGTTTCTTCCATAAATCAGATACCATCAGTATATATGTAAGCAAAAAAAAATGGATGAAACGCTGACGATTTTTTAGACGCTCGTGTGAACGTGGCCTTGAACAACTTTTTACCGATTGACTTTGATATTTTGTTACAAGGTGGCGTTTTGTTATTTGTATGTCATACGCTCACATGAAACCATACACAGTTGAACGGTCGGCTTACCATTTATTTCTATGCAGATTTCATCCCTGCCGTGTGTGTGTCTTCCAGGTTTATGGCCTGCGGCCAGTTTTTGCTCCCACTCTTCCATGACAACGGCCTTCTCCTGATCACTCAGGTATGTAGTATCTGGGTGCTTCTGTTGGATGTGCATCTTCACGGTGCTGATTTTTGGATTCATCAGTATCACACCGCATACCATGCAGATTAACCCATCCTTTGCTGGGGTGTAGTCCATCAGAAACTCCAGCTTCCAGCGGTCGTGCTGATACCTACCAGGGTCCTTTACTTTACCTTGAAGTCTTCCAAATGCAAACTCCCAAGAAGCACCTTTACCTTCGGGCAATACACCAGTCCAGTTAGACTCTTCCTCTTGAGGTTCTACAGAGTCACCATCTGGAACATTCGAAATGTTTACCCCCTTGTCTACAACAACACAATCAAAGAGCAGCAAAGGTTAGAAGTATAAAGCAAGGCCGTGCACAGTATCTTTGTTGGCATTTTTGTGATTTTTTTTATTTTTCAGGAGGAGAGGCAAATTATGCCAACACATTGTGAAGAAACCGCAAAGTGTGGTGTCATCTTTAACCCCTTTAAACAGTCATCTGAATGATGCAACAGATTGACTGCCGCCTTCACAATTACGTCAGGAGTGTCACAAGATTGTCAGCAAATAAAGTCCATGGAGCCTCATTTAAGAGTCTCAAACACGGACTCTCATAGTCCCATGTTTGAGACTCCTAAATGAGGCTCCACGGACTTTACTTGCATATTCGTATTTCCCAGGGAGAAATGCACCTAGGATTTCACTGTGATTGAGCGCCTTTGCCGGCTGCCGCAGTGTTTTCTTTGACTGATCTCCCTGAGGTCAGTGATTGTTTCGTGACAAGATTGTCAGGGCACACAGCGCTCAGAGCGAATCCTTAAGGACATTCATAAGGGATTTCAAGAAGTGGGCAACCCTCTTTATAGTTTAAAAGAGCTGCAGATCCATATTCAATGGGGCTATTCCGCATTGGGCTGACCAGTCAGCTTTTCTATGCAGAATTTGGAAGACGTGAATTTCCCCTTAGTAACCACAATGCTTACCTCCTATACCTGATCCCTCCTTGTTTGGTTTTACTCCAATCTTCTTTACGTTGGTCAATTTATTTTCCCAGTCCAGGATAACTGCAGCCTTCTCCTCAGCAGTGAAGTTCACCGTATGTGCGTGCTTTTGTGCAATGTGCCTTCTGATACTGCTTTCCTTCAGTACGGTTAGAGAGGAGCTACAATACATGCAGACCACACTCCCCCGTACTCCATTGAAGTCCATCATGTATTCCGAGCGCCAACGTAATTGGTACAAGTTGCTTGGAGTAACACTTCCACTGTTAGCCCGGGACATACTAACCTCCCAAACTGTGGGGTCAACCCCTGCAGGAGACTGGGAGGCATCAGTGCTTGCTGAGGTTGTTTGATTCTGGCTATCTGGTGGAGTGACCTTGGGTGCGATAACTCGATAGGTTTTTGAGATCTCGGCAGAAGTGGAGGGTTTGGGTTTTGCGGCCTGCAGGATAGTATGCTCTGGGAGAACAGAAACCCGGGTTATAATGAGAGGTGTTGGAGTTTTCACTGAAAAAAAGTGTAAAAGTTACTTGTTAGGTCACTAGCATACATTCACATTCATTATTATTCTATAACTGATGAATTTCAGCTGTATTACAGACTTTTCTAATAAAATCCCCCCCCCCCACCAAAAAATTATATATATATATATATATATATATATATATATATATATATATATATATACACACACTCACTGGCCACTTTATTAGGTACACCTGTCCAACTGTGTGTTAAGACTTAATTTCTAATCAGCCAATCACATGGCGGCAACTCAGTGCATTTAGGCATGTAGACATGGTCAAGACAATCTCCTGCAGTTCAAACCGAGCATCAGTATGGGGAAGAAAGGTGATTTGAGTGCCTTTGAACGTGGCATGATTGTTGGTGCCAGAAGGGCTGGTCTGAGTATTTCAGAAACTGCTGATCTACTGGGATTTTCACGCACAACCATCTCTAGGGTTTACAGAGAATGGTCCGAAAAAGAAAAAAAATCCAGTGAGCGGCAGTTCTGTGGCCGGAAATGCCTTGTTGATGCCAGAGGTCAGAGGAGAATGGGCAGACTGGTTCGAGCTGATAGAAAGGCAACAGTGACTCAAATTGCCACCCGTTACAACCAAGGTAGGCAGAAGAGCATCTCTGAACGCACAGTGCGTCGAACTTTGAGGCAGATGGGCTACAGCAGCAGAAGGCCACACTGGGTACCACTCCTCTCAGCTAAGAACAGGCATCTGATGGCTACTTTCAGCAGGATAATGCGCCATGTCATAAAGCTCGAATCATCTCAGATTGGTTTCTTGAACATGACAATGAGTTCACTGTACTCAAATGGCCTCCTCAGTCACCAGATCTCAATCCAATAGAGCATCTTTGGGATGTGGTGGAACGGGAGATTCGCATCAGGGATGTGCAGCCGACAAATCTGCGCCAACTGTGTGATGCCATCATGTCAATATGGTCCAAAATCTCTGAGGAATGCTTCCAGCACCTTGTTGAATCTCTGCCACGAAGAATTGAGGCAGTTCTGAAGGCAAAAGGGGGTCCAACCCGTTACTAGCATGGTGTACCTAATAAAGTGGCCAGTGAGTGTATATATATATATATATATATATATATATATATATATATATATCCAACAATGTAGACCAGCTCACTCCTGTGAACCATCTGAACCTCTGCTGACCTGGTTAACTCCGTTGAGCCCGGATCTGGATGTAGGAGTCCATCCATACAAATGTGAACAACGACAAAGCAAAGTCCAGCAATAACGTGAGCAATCCAGGATGCTGTTAAAAAATGTTTTCTTTTTATTCATAAATCCATTAAAATGCAATGGTCTAAGCCGTTCAAAACAGCAATAACGCAGGAAAGTCATGCAGATAGGACTACGCGTTTCAGCGGTAGAACCCGCCTTCTTCACGGTCCAGACCACGCGTAGTCCTATCTGCACGACTTTCCTGCGTTATTGCTGTTTTGAACTGCTTGGACCATTGCATTTTAATGGATTTATGAATAAAAAGAAAAAAAATTTTAACAGCATCCTGGATTGCTCACGTTATTGCTGGACTTTGCTTTGTCGTTGTGTGTATATATATATATATATATATATATATATATACACACTCACTGGCCACTTTATTAGGTACACCTGTCCAACTGTGTGTTAAGACTTAATTTCTAATCAGCCAATCACATGGCGGCAACTCAGTGCATTTAGGCATGTAGACATGGTCAAGACAATCTCCTGCAGTTCAAACCGAGCATCAGTATGGGGAAGAAAGGTGATTTGAGTGCCTTTGAACGTGGCATGATTGTTGGTGCCAGAAGGGCTGGTCTGAGTATTTCAGAAACTGCTGATCTACTGGGATTTTCACGCACAACCATCTCTAGGGTTTACAGAGAATGGTCCGAAAAAGAAAAAAAATCCAGTGAGCGGCAGTTCTGTGGCCGGAAATGCCTTGTTGATGCCAGAGGTCAGAGGAGAATGGGCAGACTGGTTCGAGCTGATAGAAAGGCAACAGTGACTCAAATTGCCACCCGTTACAACCAAGGTAGGCAGAAGAGCATCTCTGAACGCACAGTGCGTCGAACTTTGAGGCAGATGGGCTACAGCAGCAGAAGACCACACTGGGTACCACTCCTCTCAGCTAAGAACAGGAAACTGAGGCTACAATTTGCACAAGCTCATCGAAATTGGACAGTAGAAGATTGGAAAAACGTTGCCTGGTCTGATGAGTCTCGATTTCTGCTGCGACATTCGGATGGTAGGGTCAGAATTTGGCGTAAACAACATGAAAGCATGGATCCATCCAGCCTTGTATCAACGGTTCAGGCTGGTGGTGGTGGTGTCATGGTGTGGGGAATTTTTTCTTGGCACTCTTTGGGCCCCTTGGTACCAATTGAGCATCGTTGCAACGCAACAGCCTACCTGAGTATTGTTGCTGACCATGTCCATCCCTTTATGACCACAATGTACCCAACATCTGATGGCTACTTTCAGCAGGATAATGCGCCATGACAAAAAGCTCGAATCATCTCAGATTGGTTTCTTGAACATGACAATGAGTTCACTGTACTCAAATGGCCTCCTCAGTCACCAGATCTCAATCCAATAGAGCATCTTTGGGATGTGGTGGAACGGGAGATTCGCATCAGGGATGTGCAGCCGACAAATCTGCGCCAACTGTGTGATGCCATCATGTCAATATGGTCCAAAATCTCTGAGGAATGCTTCCAGCACCTTGTTGAATCTCTGCCACGAAGAATTGAGGCAGTTCTGAAGGCAAAAGGGGGTCCAACCCGTTACTAGCATGGTGTACCTAATAAAGTGGCCAGTGAGTGTATATATATAGAGCTATACAAAAAAACCTGACCAGCACATTCCAAGTGTGAATAGGTGCAAGCTGCAGTGACTGCAAAACATATATAAACAAAGCACAGCAGCACCCTGTGAATGCCAAGGGAAATAAAAACTTCCAAACGCTCTGTCCCTCAGAGTACTTACTTTTTTTTTTTTTTTTTTGTATAGCTAAATATAGGGGGGTGTGACTCTCTCTGCTTGACCCTTGCACTCCTCCCGTTAACCTGCAGGTGTTCTCAACCAGCTCTACTAGCCCATTCACTTGTAGGCTTGCAGCCCAGGAGAGACAGGTTTGTCCTTTATAAAAGGTTTTTTTTTGTTTTTTTTTAACCTGAAAGTGGCATATATAGTAGGATATGGTAGGGTTCAGACAGGACCCGTCAGAGAAGTGTCACCTTGCCATGGTTGACGGGCACACATGAATTGGCCAAATCATGCGCTAAGAACCTTCGCTTTTGTAAGTACATCTCGCTGAGGGACGGAGCGTTTGGAAGTTTTTATTTCCATTGACATTATATGTCTTGGCATTCACAGGGTGCTGCTGTGATATATATATATATATATATATATATATATATATATATATATATATATAAAATTAATAAATCATAAAAGGTAATTTTACCCATACACTCACTTTTTATCATAGGAAGTCCGATTCCCAACACAGTAGGTGCTTGAGGCATTGGTGTGACCTTTATTATCCGTGTCTCTGTCACCTTTGGCTGCGGTTTCCCTCCTTCCCCCATTTTTGCTCTAACCTGTATCTTTTCAGCTTGGACGTGATTTATAATCTGAGTCTTTTCGGTTTTATTCATGCTCACATCAGCATACTGGTGGTCCTCTAGTTTCACAGTTATTTCTCGGACCACATTTTGTACTTCACTTGATACTTCTTTCTCCTCTTTCAGCTTTAGTTCTTGATCTTTTGGTGTATCCTCTTCCAGTTCCTCGATTTCCAAGATCTCTAGTTCTTCTATTTTAATCATGTCTTCGTCCAGCAGCTGGTCCTCCGTAGCGTTCCCATTCTCTTCCTTTAATAAATGAGCCGGATTTGCGTTGGTCTTCTTTTCCTCCAGCTGATGGTCCTCCCTGATCTTTTCTTCCTCCTGCAAATGCAGCTCCTTAGTGTTTGGCTTTTCTTCCTCAGACAGCTCAGCTTCCTTAGCTTTTCTCGTCTCTTCCTCTTGCATTTGGACCTCATGGGCATTTTTCTTTTCTTCCTCTTGGATCTGGGCCTCCTTTGCTTTCCTCTTTTCTTCCTGCAACTGTGTCTCCTCTGCTTTCCTCTTTTTTTCCTCTTGTAGATTGGATTCCTTTGCTTTCATCTTTTTTTCCTCTGGCAATTGGGCATCTGTAAGTTTTTGTGGTTCCTCTAGCAGTGCATACTCTCTGTCTTTTTCTTGCTCCTCCAACAGTTGTTTCTCTCTAGTTTTTTTTTCCTCCTTAAGCAGCTGTGTCTCCTTCGTTTTCTTCTTCTCTTCCTCTAAGATCTGGCCTTTCCTAGCTGCATGTTCCTCTCTAGGTTTCTGCTGTTCTTCTAGGATCCGCAGTGACTCCAGCAGATGTTTCTTCCTTACTTTCCATTCCTCATCAGCTATTCGTTGTAAATCTTTCGTATCCCATTCCTCTTTATCAAGCAGTTGATCATCTTCAGTTATTGATTCCTCATCCTCCAAAAGCTCCATATCGGACGCTTCCAGTCTCTCCTCTTCTTCCATCATCTCTGTACTACAAGTGTTCGTTTTCTCTTCTCCAAATTCTATATCCTTTTCCATTAAACCAGTTGAACTTTTAGCTTTTAACTTTCTATTTTTAGGTCTTGGCTTTGCAGACTTTTGTGCCACAGTATCACATTTTCCATCTTTTTTAGGCAATTTCTCTTTCTCTTTGTCATCATCCATATCTTCTCGAATCTCTGGAGTCATGTCCCCATCCAGTTCCATCACTGGAGTCATGTCTCCTTCCCGTTCCATCTCTGGATTCTCCTTACGATTTATCCAAGCATTTATAATCACACTTTTCTGGGAATGGCTGTACTGCAGTGACGTGGGATGATTATCCAAAATGTGATGTTTGATGTCGGTAAGACACAGACTTGGCAAGGTCATTGTACAACTCATACAATGCAGCTGGTTTCCTTGATAGTTGAAATCCATCAGAAACTCCAGTCTAAACCACCGCTTAAGGGACTCATTCATGTACTGCTCCAGCTGGGTTTTATCCATTGGTGAAGGCAGAGGACAGTCTGGACCCAACACTGGCCGCCATGTTCCTTTTGCCACTGGTGGCAGACGCCGTCTTTTCTTTTTTGGACCAGTTTTGGCTTTCATATTCTCTGGGGGAAAAAATAAATAGGATACAAAATATTTAAAATAAAGTATGTAAAGTAGAAAATAAAAAAAGAAAGACATTTGCTTATTACAGAAGACCAAATAATTGCAAGCAACATTTTATTGAGCCGTTGCACCTCACACTACCGATAGCCATCTTATACCTTCTCTTTTCTAGTCCTACAACCACAGAACGACATGTACTGCATATATATATATATATATATATATATATATATATATATATATATATATATAATGTGTGTGTTAAATAGTGCAGTCTTCTGTTTTTCCTACCTTAGATAAAGGAGACCTCTGCTCTACCGCTAGCTATTTATGAACAAAAATCATTATCAACCAATTAAGACTTTGCGCCCTTGTGGATTTTCTTAATTATAAAATACCATTTGAAAAGTAATGAGATTACTACACATTTAAGTGAATGTCCAAGGGGCTGTCCAGAATATGTCTTTTTTATGATAGAAATAAACTAAAAGGGAGAGAAAAAAAAAAAATCACTCTTTTCTGACTTTTCTCTGAGCAAAACAAAAGGATTGGACATTATGTCGAATATGCCTGATCCTTCGGGGTAAGGTCAGGGGACAACATCTGTCAGCGAGCTCCCATACACACCAAATTTAGCAGGTTTGGCTGACACTAATCCAATGCGTATCAAATGTGTATAATAAAGTTATATAATTAATTCTAAAAATAAATAACTTAAGTTAATTTAATAATTAATTTTAATAATAATTTAAAATATAATACTATAATAATAAATTAATAATTATATATAATTAATAAAAGGCTACAGGACCCCCATTTTCTTATCCCAGAGAGCTGCAGTTACAATTCTGCAAGCTCCAGAATGTAAATTTAGCAGCAATCCTTGCACGATTTTTGCATTCTGGGAAGGTTACTTTGTAAATCGGACACTACAATAATCGAGTACCTCGTTCATTGTAATAGCCAGCATTAAATTACCCAGTCAACATTTTCTAAGGACAACTGGCAGAATTGTGAATGCAGCTTTGAGAACAGCAGCAAGGCAATGCATTCACATTATATAGGATTACGAGTCAC
This sequence comes from Dendrobates tinctorius, assembly GCF_039654945.1. Lineage (NCBI taxonomy): Eukaryota > Metazoa > Chordata > Amphibia > Anura > Dendrobatidae > Dendrobates > Dendrobates tinctorius. The sequence goes on from NW_027361878.1 coordinate 18,526,665, forward strand.
AATGTTCTATGTGAACTCTGTAGCTCTTTACGATTTCCTTCTCCTTTACAAGCCATCCATTCTCCTATTAATAAGATCTATTATACTTCACCCTCCTGTACAGCCCGATTGATCAGTTTTCATTAGCGTAAAACTAGAGTACATTCATTGCGGTGGCGCTCTGAAGATAAAATATGCACCAAATTTATTAAGAGGTGCATGTCTCTTGATGAAATTGGCGCAATTTACTCCAGCGCACGCTTCCGCCAGTCAGAATAAACCTAGGACCATTGATGCTTGTAAGGAGAAGAAAAGTTAAGTGTCACCATGAGTCGTGTGTCTGCCAACAGTAAAGTATCGTGAGAACATTCATGTGTGGGGGCTCACTCCCAATTTTGCCTAAGCACACTGCCATGAAGAAAGCATAGGATCTAAATCTCCTTCAACAGCAACTTTTCCCAATGATCCAGGAGTAATTTAGTGATAAACAATTATTTTTTTTTTCAGCATGGAAACCATGTCAGAAGGCAAAAATGATAACTAAGTGGCTGAGTGAGAAAAACATTGAAATTTTGGGTTCAAGGCCTGGATATTCCCCAGATCTCAATCAATCCCATTGAGAACATGTGGTCCATTCTCAAAAATCGGATGGACAAAAAAAAAAAAAACATAGAAATTGTGATAAACTCCAAGAACTGATTAGGCAAGAATGGGTTGTCATCAGTCAGGATTTGGCCCAGAAGCTGATATCCAGCTGCCAGGGAAGAAGGGCAGGAGTCTTGAAAACTAAGGGTCAATGCTATAAATATTGAATCTTTGCATAAATTTGATATTATTTGGTCAATGAAATGACGAAAATTGCACTTCAGTAACCAGAGAAATATCTGACTGTAAAATCTAAAAACACAGAAGCCGCAAATGTTGAGAAAAGCAAAATTTATGTCAGTCTGAAACTCTTGGCCACAACCGTATTAATAAATTGTTAACTGGTTGTTACATTTCTCTTGATTAGAGGGGTGTGTCCCTACAGTGCTGCCCACTGATTGGATGGTATCAGACCGTGTAGGGACACACACCCCAACCGTCATTCATAAATTTCTAGGATGAATAACAAAGCAACGGCACAATGCAAAGAAAAAGGCACCTTTGGCCAACTCTGAAATCTGGAGTCAAACTGTATTTTTAGTCACCATCTGGAGCCCTGAATATTTGATTTTTTTTATATTGCAATTACAAGAAAACCTCTGTGAGATGACCACCCACAACTGTATTGAAAAATGAGGTCTGCCAGAGGGGCATAGCTCTCAAAAGAACATGGGCGATAATTAGTCACATGAAGAAATCTGGATAAAGATTTTTTTTTTTTCTGCTGTTAAATAAGTAATTATTACAAGCACAGAACTTTGGAAGTTACTGAAAGAAACCAGGCAAACATTCATAACTGGCACAGAATTACCTGCCATGTGCTCCTCACTTCCAGCAAGTGTCTGAGCATCGACGCCTAGGTGCGCCTCCCAGCTACTAATGATGACCTCCTTGTCAGAAGGAGTCCAGTAGATGGAATAGGGGTGCTTCTGGCGTATGTGTCGCTTGATGGTGCTGAGTTTTAAAGTGGCCAAAGAACTGCCACAAACCATACAGTTCATACTATGACAGCGGGGATTAAAGTCCATCAAATATTCTAGTCTCCAGTGGTTATGGTAGTAACGCCTGTGGTCTTTTCCAGGGACTCGGCTATTTCCTGGCCTGGAAGCCTTTTCTTCACAGGCCTCTTGCCCGGCTACTCCTCCGATGTTGTTTCGCCCCTCACTACTACTATCTGGGGAACTCCAATCAAAAGAACCTGGGAACAGCCCGCCAGGAAATGAATCAGACGGATCTGGATACATGGCATCTACTGAGATTGAGCTTGCATAACTTGTATCTAAAAAACAGTAATATAAAAATTAAAAAAAAAAAAATCATGAGAGACCAAAAAAAAAAGACAAGGTATCTCTACAGGAGAAAATGAAAAATTATTTTGTATTTTACGTAACCTACGAAACACACATTTTGCAAACCAGTACATTAAAATTGCCAGAGTGGAAAAAAAAAACCCTTTGACAAGTGGCCACTACATGATTTGCTTTATTCGGTCTGGTGCTCACATATTGTACCTTACATGATACGATTAAAAAATATATATTAGCTCAACTTCCCTGATCGAAAATTGCTTTTCAAGATATTTTAAAAGTCTTATCAGGTTCTGAAATTTTTTTTTTTTAATTATTTTAAAAAGGGGGGGTTAATATGAGTTAATATGGAATGGGGGGGGGGGGGTGTCACATTTATTGATTAGTCAGGCCCGTATATAGACTAAAATGCATGAACTTACTGGGGGTCTCCCAACTAGAACATACAGCTTCATGAAGTGGTACTGGAAAGTTTACGAATCCTTCAGAATTTTCATAATTTCTGCATGAATTTGAACTAAAACTATATCAACACTTCACCCAAGTCCTAAAAGTAGATGAAAAGACTAAATCATACAAATGAGTAAAAAAAATATTACTTTATCATTTTTTTTTATTGAGTAGAAAGATCTGATATCATGGCAGTTAGTGATAAAAGTATGTGAACCTTCAAGATTAGCACATGATTTGAAGTTGAAATTACAGTCTGGCATTTTCTATCAATGGGATGACAATCCGGTGTGAGTTGGCTACCTGTTTTATTTAAAGAAGAGGGATTTATCAAAATCTGATCTTCACAACAAGCGTGTGACCAGAGAATCATGGTACGAACAAAGGAGATTTCTGAGGTCCTCAGAAGAGGATGCTAATCAGGCTGGAAAAGGTTATGAAACCATCTCTAAAGAGTTTGGACTCCGTCAAGCCACAGTCAGACAGACGATGAATAAATGGAGGAATTTCAAGACCATTATTACCTTTCTCGGGTGTGGTCAACAAACATTGATCACTCCAAGAGCGAGCAAGGCAAATAATAGTCCACGAGGTCACAAAGGAACCCAAGAATACCTATAAGCAACAAAAGGCCACTCTCACTCACATTAGCTAATGTTAATGTTCATGAATTTATCAGCAAGAAAACAATCATGAGCATTGAAGGATTGCAAGGAGACCATCCCTACTCTTCAAAAAGAACATTGCTGCCCATCTGCAGTTTGCTAAAGGTCATTGGAACAATGTTTTTAGACAGATGAAAACATAATAGAGTATTTTGGATTACATGGGAAGAGTTATGTTTAGAGAAAGAAAAACACTGCATTACAGCATAAAAACCTCATGCCATCTGTGAAACACGGGGGTGGTAGTATCATGGCTTGGGCTTGTTTTGCTGCATCTGGGCCAGGACTTCTGCCTTCATTAATGGAACAATGAGTTCTGAATTTGATCAGCAAATTCTAAACGATGACAAGTCACCTGTCTATGAACTGAATTCCAAGAGGACGTGGTTCATGCAGCAAGACGACCAAAGCACGCAAGTCTTTCTGCAAAATAATGGTTAAGGAATAAAGTTCAAGTAATGGAAAGGCCAAGACAAAGTTTAATTCCGTGAAAGGAACTGAAGTGAGCAATTCATGGGAGAAAAACACCAATATAATAAAGTTGAAGCTGTTTTGTAGGGAGGAAAATAGTAAAAATTCCCCCAAGTCGACATCATGAAGGACAAAACAAGAATTTCCAGAAATACCGAGATGCAATTATTGCTGCACAAGGTGTCACACCAGGTACTGAAAGCAAAGGTTCACGTAATTTAGCCACTCACAGGTGTGATATTGGATCCTTTTCCTCTATTATTATTTTTACTCCTTTGATTGATCGGGGGGGGGGGGGGTATCTATTTTCATGATTTGTTTTAAAACCTGATGTAGTTTTAGCTCAAATTTCTGCAGAAATATGTAAAATTCTGAAGGGCTCACAAACTTTGAAGCACCTCTATATATGCCTATGAGGCGTAACTTCACGTCAGGGAACCTGCAATTAGTCCATGCATTATGACTCGTATACAGACTGTGATATACAGCTGTCTGAACCCAGCCATAGTCAGAGGAGCTGCAAACAGACTCGTGCTGTTAAAGACCCAGTACATATGTGCATTTTATGGACAGTAAATCTTTGCATTTAATGGACAGTGCACTGGATTTAAATGGGAACTATGTAAAGCTTTGTTTTCTATGTGGGGACGCAACAATGTAATACAACACTGGCTTGGCTCCACCACCAATTACAATGGATCGCTGGGAATCACTGTTTGGGTCCAGTGATTAAGGGATGATCTGCCGAAACGGATCTGATGCAACGTTTCAGGCAAAAAAAACAATCTTCAGGCTATATTCGCACATCTGTGTGTCACGGTCTGCAGCTACAAGTCTCCCAACCAACCCAAACCTATCACACTGTATATGACTATGAGACTGTTAATGTCGATCAGCAGACCCACGCTGATTTGTGGGCTAGGATCGCGACACACAGATGTGTGAATATAGCCATAGAAAGAGTGTGCAGTGGAAGGAGGGTCCCAAAGTGCTAGTTATGGGTAACTCCTTCTTCTACACATTGGCTGGTTTGCCAGAAACATTGCAGCACGTGAACTACAGTGAAGCAAGTAAAAATTTTCACCAATTGTATTAATATAAATGTCTGCTGACCTACTTTTGTAAAACAGCATGCAAGCCACAAAAAAACAAATCGCAAAGGTGCCACTGTTAGCCGCCCAAGGCGAGGGCTTCACAGCGACAATGGTCGTGCAATAGGTTCATGGAGAAGTCGCAATATGTCGTCCCATCTAATAATGTTCGTGGAGTCAAATTTTAATCTACATGATTGTTTGTTTTTTTTTCCTTTTGGTCTTATTTGACGTCCCGTCTGAACCTTCAATCCAAAGTTGTCTGCAATTTGGTTGTCTCTTTACAGTGAAATTGCATCTTTAATATGGTCAAATGACAACGAGTCGCACAAATGATTTTGGCCGTAAAATTTGCAATTAAAGGTAGGGCTCCAAGACAAGTTTTGGATGCGGTGAATTGTTTAATGACTCAACGTGCAAGCTCAAGGTTTCGCCAGAAGGGAAAAAAAAAAGTTGGTGGCAACATATGAGGGTATTCGCACATGCTGCGGATTCTGCTGCGGATCTGCAGCAGTTCTGCAGACAGTGTACAGTACCATGCAAGTCTATGGGATTTACAATCTGCTGTGCACATGCTGAGGTTTTTTCACTGCGGAAAAGCTGAGGTTTTAAATCCGCAGAAAGAATTGACATGTCAATTCTTTCTGCGGATTCCGCTGCGGTTTGCCACCTATTTGATTGTCAAGGTGTGAAACTGCAGGGGAAAACCGCTGGCCAATCCGCAGGTAAAACCGCAGGACATTTTACCTGCGGATCCGCACGGAAAAATCCGCTGGTGAATCTACAGCATGCGCACATAGCCTGATGGTTTCCCCCCAAAAGGAAACAAGTCCCTACTCATGAGAGACCAAACATCACCATTGAGCCATAGCCACATGTAGCTAATGCGTTTTGTTACAAGTGCAAACTGGAACAACACGTGTTTAACCACAAAACAGTGGTTATCCTGCAAAAAGTATGCAAGAAGCATTAAACAAAACAAACAACGAATGACAGTAAAACTGCGCCTGACCCTACCCAACCAATCAACTGATTTTAGCCGTCTAACCCGGGGTACAAAACATTTAAGGGTCCAGGCAGCTAATGTGCCTGGGAATCTGTTACTGGCACTTTTTGGAATCTTCTTTTGAAATCTACAAAATTGAAAGAAGAATGTCAACCTGCCTCCAGAAAGCTATGGTCACTGGCTAATTTTTTCATGCATATTAGAAAATAAGCCATTAACTAATATATTAGGAGTTCCCACATTTTTATTGCCTTTAATTGTAGATCAATGGAAAGTGTTTTAGTGTTTAAAACAAAAATAAAAAAATAACTGAAAACTTTTTTCCCCACAGGTAGTCATTGTGATTGCTATAACCCATGCAATCTCAGTATTTAAGACTTGCAAATGAGAACAATGCAAAACATGCATGTGGTTTTAATGTGAATTACTGCAGTTTTAGGGCTCATACTCACATGTAAGAAACTCGGATGAGTCTCGCACGTCAATACTCGGCACTGCCGCCGGCATTTGGGAGTGGAGCATGCGGACGCATAGAAATACATGCAGCTCAACGCTCCGATCCGAGTGCCAGCAGCAGTGCCGAGTTTTGATGAGCGAGGCTCGTCCGAGTTTCTCGCATGTGAGTATGAGCCCGTAAAGGGGTTATCTCACGGGCAAAATTGAATCGAGCTTGTAAAAACAAACTTTGCAATTAAAAATTCTTGCCGTTCTCACGAATTGAGGGATTTATAATTCTATTGCTTACATCTTATTGTGTAAGTTACCTTCCACCATGCACAGCCTATCAGCATAAATAAGTACTGAGTCCATATAGATGAAAAAATAATAAGACGTAAAGAAAAAATTGTTGATAAAAAACCTTTATTATAAATAGGTCAGTCTACTCCACCAGGAAGACCTATAATATCTGGGTGTAACAACTACCTGGAGAATGTCAACAAATATATTGACTCACAGCTCCAACCTTTAGTTTCTGAGTTACCATCTTTTATAAAGGATAGTGGAGACTTTTTGAAAAAGATTGATGGACTTCATATTGAGGCAGATACTTTATTGGTAACCTGCGACATAGAATCACTGTATACCAATATTCGCCATACTGATGGAATAAGAGTCTCACAATTCTTTCTAAACTCTTCCAACATCCCTCCATCTAAGAGAGACTTAATTGTTCAACTACTGGAATTCTCGCTTTCACACAATTTCTTTTTATTTAACGGGTCCTTCTATCTGCAGCTCTAGGGCACAGCAATGGGGGCGTCTTTTGCGCCCTCGTATGCTAATCTGTTCCTGGGGCTGTGGGAGAGGGACCTCTTCCTATCGGATTGTTTATCATCAATGGACCGTGTCCTATTTTGGGCACGGTATATTGATGATATTTTCATTGTTTGGCAGGGTAATGTTGACACTTTAAATGAATTCATTTCTACATTGAATAAAAACCAATCAAACATACATCTGACATATCATTATGACTGTACTTCTATTGATTTCTTGGATATTAAGATCAAGAGCGATGGGAACAACTGCCTACAAACTGACTTATTCCGCAAACCAACGGCTGTCAATGCGCTCTTACATGCGTCATCATCACACCCTCCTGCATTTATTAGATCAATACCGATAGGTCAGTTCCTAAGAATTAGGAGAATATGCTCAGAGGATTTAGATTTTGAAAGAGAAGCAAAAATACTCAGGGAGAAATTTATTGAACGTGGCTATAGCAACTGTTCTCTTAAAAGGGCATATAAAAGAGTCAAACATAGATCAAGACAGGATGTTCTATACAAAGTGAAGTCCCCTGCTTTGGACCCTGGTGTGAAGTTTATTACAAAATATCATGGCCAACCTCAAGCTAAGCAACAGATTCTGAAAAAAATCATGGTCCATTCTACAGGCCGATCCAATAATTTCTCACTATGTCGGCGAAGGACCTAAGATCACCTATAGGAAATCCCAGAGTATACGTAACTCAAGTGAGCAGCCACTATACGAACGAGCCAATAACTTTCCTTTCCACAAATAAAAAGAACTATGGATGTAAACCTTGTGGTAGATGTGTAGCATGCACAAATATCAATCGGACGGATATACACTCACTGGCCACTTTATTAGGTACACCATGCTAGTAACGGGTTGGACCCCCTTTTGCCTTCAGAACTGCCTCAATTCTTCGTGGCAGAGATTCAACAAGGTGCTGGAAGCATTCCTCAGAGATTTTGGACCATATTGACATGATGGCATCACACAGTTGGCGCAGATTTGTCGGCTGCACATCCCTGATGCGAATCTCCCGTTCCACCACATTCCAAAGATGCTCTATTGGATTGAGATCTGGTGACTGAGGAGGCCATTTGAGTACAGTGAACTCATTGTCATGTTCAAGAAACCAATCTGAGATGATTCGAGCTTTATGACATGGCGCATTATCCTGCTGAAAGTAGCCATCAGATGCCTGTTCTTAGCTGAGAGGAGTGGTACCCAGTGTGGTCTTCTGCTGCTGTAGCCCATCTGCCTCAAAGTTCGACGCACTGTGCGTTCAGAGATGCTCTTCTGCCTACCTTGGTTGTAACGGGTGGCAATTTGAGTCACTGTTGCCTTTCTATCAGCTCGAACCAGTATGCCCATTCTCCTCTGACCTCTGGCATCAACAAGGCATTTCCGGCCACAGAACTGCCGCTCACTGGATTTTTTTTCTTTTTCGGACCATTCTCTGTAAACCCTAGAGATGGTTGTGCGTGAAAATCCCAGTAGATCAGCAGTTTCTGAAATACTCAGACCAGCCCTTCTGGCACCAACAATCATGCAACGTTCAAAGGCACTCAAATCACCTTTCTTCCCCATACTGATGCTCGGTTTGAACTGCAGGAGATTGTCTTGACCATGTCTACATGCCTAAATGCACTGAGTTGCCGCCATGTGATTGGCTGATTAGAAATTAAGTCTTAACACACAGTTGGACAGGTGTACCTAATAAAGTGGCCAGTGAGTGTATTTACTGATACAGGAAACTGTACAACATACAAGATAAAACATCAAATCACCTGTACTTCAAAAGCTGTAGTGTATCATGCTACATGCCCTTGCCAACTTATTTATGTTGGTTTAACAACACGCCAACTAAAGGTTAGAGTCCGAGAGCACGTCTTAGGGATTGAAGCTGCTAAAAATGTTGAGGATTTAAATGAGTTAAAAACAATACCTCGACATTTTAAAATACATCACCAATGTGATGCATCTCTTTTACGTGTAACTGGAATTGACATGCTACAACCACACATAAGAGGAGGAAGAATTAGAAAAAATTCAGCTAAAATGGAAACCAAATGGATTTGGACACTCAACACTGTCTCACCTATGGGCCTAAATGAGAATATAAGCTTTGCTCCGCTTTTGCAAACCAATTAACCCATTTTTTACCGTGTATATATTTTAGTTTTTTTACATTGTTTAGCTTTTATAGTTTTATTTTTATTTATCTAATATTTTATATTATTTTTTAGTATTACTTACCAGATACAGATTGATGTGGTTGGCTTTCCTCATCCTTTTCTTGGATACTCGTGGGTGGTCGTTCAGCACTCATTTCTACTATCTTGTAGACGGATTGAAGATAACCTACAAAGGGTGAAGAGTATTATGAAGAATGATGGACTATTTTTATTTACTTTTGTTTCCTTATTCCCCTTCCATTCCCCCTTCCCCCCACCCTTTTTTTCCTTTCCATGCTTATTTTATATGTATATATATTTTCATGACCATTTCACTATGATTTATATATGATTTTTCACTATTGGATAATTGTCTTGTGTATGCATGTTGGATACATATCGTTTGCATATATAGGTATATGTCCTAATGTGTGCTATTATGTGCATAAACATGGGGGATGTGCGTATGTATATGTGTGTGTACATGTATAAATGGATGTGTATTGATCAAGCTTATATGTAGATTATGTGTTCATGTATTTATCTTTGTCATTGATGTACCATGTGGTTTATATACATAAGCATTATTACTCATCTATTTATTCATTTATTTATTGTTTTTATTTATTACATTATTACACTATAATTCTATTATACTTTTTTCCTACCAATGTTTAGTATTATCTTTACACTTTAATTTTTTTATCCATTTTCCTTCTTGTTTTTTGATACCACTACATTAGTATTTTCCTTTCCTTTTTTCCCTCCTTCCTTTGCGATTCAGCTATGATCATTAGAACTTTGTCTATTTCTTCCTTATTGCTGTGGACAGGAGTTGCACGCATGCGCAGTTCAGTGCCCCGGATAGTGTCTCACTTCCTGCGTCTACATGTATCCATGACGATGGGTCGCGGTCACGTGACCTGTCGTCAGCGATCACATGATGCCGGGGCTGAGACCTTCCTGGGTTTCCTGATGCGGATGCATCATCACCACTCCGGCTCCACCAATGAGAATGGCCTCCTTTTCATATATAAAATAGCGGTTTTCATATGGGTAACACCCCCTGACGAAGGAACACATCCGAAACGCGTGTCGGGGCACATTGAAGCACCTTAACCCTTACCATTGTGGACCCACTGTGCAGGTATTTTTTACAGCTATAGCCCCCTGTATGTTATTCTGAGGTGGTCAGTTTGATATTGTGCTTTTTCCATACATGGTCTGTTTATATATGGGTTTTTTTAGACCTATATGTGACCAACATATAGCTCTCTATATGATATTTTTATGGGCCCTCCTCCATAATATAGCACAATGCAATTTGGCACTTAATAGTGCATTTCCCTACAATTATTTAATGTAGGTACATGGTGCACTATGGGACTCTACTAAATGTTGGCACAATTTTGAAGTAGAGATTTATATGTAAACATCACTTTTGTGTTGCACATATCACTTTATATTTTTACACTATTTTTCATTCACTTTTTATTTGTGGTAGTTTAGAGCAGGATTTCACACGGCTTTTGCACTATTTTAATTGTTTCAGCACTATAGTCACTATTTTCTGACTAGTTTATTATGATAAATAGTTCACATTTTTTTGGCATATTATCTATATGAATTCGCACTTAGCACTGTATATTTGCACATTTTTGTTATTTATTACCTACATCTTTTGTGCTTTATGTTAAATTCTTGAATTTTACTGATACTATACTTGTGTGCTATATTTTACATTGTGGTCAAGCCAAAGTAATTAATCTAATTTTTTACTGTGGGTTGTATCACATTGATATATTAACAAAGTTTGTATCTATAGAATTCTTATGGTGCTTTTCTAGTGTATACAGCGTCAAGTAACCTATTTATAATAAAGGTTTTTTTATCAACAATTTTTTCTTTTCGTCTTATTATTATTTTTTCATCTCTATGGACTCAGTACTTATTTATATATGATACCGAATGGTCTGCCATTCATCTTTTCAGTAGAGATATGTTATATTTAAGGTATATTATTTTTAATGAATATATATATATATATATATATATATATATATATATATATATATACACACACACACATTTCTATGTAGTGTTTCCTCTGCTGTGTTTAACAATAATTCACTGTGTTCTGCACAGGCTCTGTGTGTCCAAAGATGGATTTGAAAGCCAGGGAAATTACTTGGCAAGGACGTATAAATGAAGTTTTTGGTAATATTAACACTAACACCGACTACTAATGGTTTACAATTTGATGTAATTTTAAAGAATATAAAACATCTCCTAAATAACAGAACACGAATATGGTGGAGCAAAGCTTTTCTTGAGAACTACATTCAGAAACACCTCATCCCTAGAGGTTTGAGAATAAGGGTTACACCCTCTTTTGTTGTTGAAGATGAGGAGTTTATCACCAACTGGGAAAATAAATGTAATGACACATCTAAAAAACTGATGGAACTTTTGATCAAACTTAATTTAAAATCCATGCAGGAGTTGGATAAGAAAATAGAGGAAATGTATATGGATGTTAAAAAAGAACTAACTGCGGAGCAAATCAAGGAGATAGAGTCACAACTAAATCAAGAAATGGATTCCTGGGTTAAAAATATCCAAGAAAAACAGTCCATTAAATTAAAAAGAGACCAGAGGGATTTTGCATCTGGTAATATATATAGATGGAAAGGTAACACCATCAAAGCTTCGATAAGGGATAGAACTCCATCTTTGTCATCCCATCCCCCTATAAGTGACGTGTCTGGTGCCTCCTCTTCCGTCTCTAGCATGGCTAATTCTACTCCCAAGAGAAAGCGTACATCACGATTTCAACCCAATATGCGAAATTTTACATATTCACCAGATAACAGGAAGGATTCTTTGAAGGTAATCAATCTCAGTGAATATTCATTTTCTTTAACTGAATTAAATGTATTGAATAAAGTCAATTTTGATAAATTTGATGCAATCAAAGACCTTCATTTAATTGCCAGGAAACTTCTTTTTAAACGCTTTTTTCATAATGAAAATGCCTGTAAATTATTTCCAACAGAGACGGAACAGGTGGCACTAGCAATTTTGGAAGATCTAGCAAGAGGACACAATATTAAAGGTGACATGATACCTCCATCTATCTGTCCGAAATCACGGAAATTCCCCACTCTATTTGCCCAGCTGTCGATATCTTCCTCAAAACGGTGAGTAAAGACTGACAAAATACCAAAACATCCGTATCACAATAATATTAGTAGGGAAGAAAGAATGGCCGAGAGACGGATGAAGGACCTACAGGATGTAATTTTGAAACCATCCGACAAAGGTGGAAATATTGTTATACGGCCGAAAGTGATGTATGAAGCAGAAGCTTTCAGACATCTGATACCAAATGCTACAGGAAATTGACTTTCAATCCTTTGAACAAGTATAAGTCTGAATTACTGACAATCTTACAAATGGCAAGACATAAAGAAATTATCTCTAAAGAACTTTTTCATGCCCTACAAATTGTTGAGCATACAATATCTACTTTGTACTTTTTACCTAAAGCACACAAAAATCAGTCTCCTCCACCAGGAAGACCTATAATATCTGGTTGTAACAACTACCTGTAGAATGTCAATAAATATATTGACTCACAGCTCCAACCTTTAGTTTCTGAGTTACCATCTTTTATAAAGGATAGTGGAGACTTTTTGAAAAAGATTGATGGACTTCATATTGAGGCAGATACTTTATTGGTAACCTGCGACATAGAATTACTGTATACCAATATTCGCCATACTGATGGAATAAGAGCCTCAATTCTTTCTGAGCTCTTCCAACATCACTCCATCTAAGAGAGACTTCATTGTTCAGCTACTGGAATTCTCGCTTTCGCACAATTTCTTTTTATTTAAGAGGTCCTGCTATCTGCAGCTCCAGGGCACAGCAATGGGGGCATCTTTTGCGCCCTCGTATGCTAATCTGTTCCTGGGGCTGTGGGAGAAGGACCTCTTCCTATCGGATTGTTTATCATCAATGAACCGTGTCCTATTTTGGGCACGGTATATTGATATTTTCATTGTTTGGCAGGGTAATGTTGAGACGTTAAATGAATTCATTTCTACATTGAATAAGAACCAATCAGACATACATCTGACATACCATTATGATTGTACTTCTATTGATTTCTTGGATATTAAGATCAAGAGAGATGGGAACAACTGCCTACAAACTGACTCATTCCGCAAACCAACGGCTGTCAATGCGCTCTTACATGCGTCATCATCACACCCTCCTGCACTTATTAGATCAATACTGATAGGTCGGTTCCTAAGAATTAGGAGAATATGCTCAGAGGATTTAGATTTTGAAAGAGAAGCAAAAATACTCAGGGAGAAATTTATTGAACGTGGCTATAGCAACCGTTCTCTTAAAAGGGCATATAATAATAATAGAGCCAAACATAGATCAAGACAGGATGTTCTATACAAAGTGAAGTCCCCTGCTTCGGACCCTGGTGTGAGGTTTATTACAAAATATCATGGCCAAACTCAAGCTATGCAACAGATTCTAAAAAAATCATGGTCCATTCTACAGGCCGATCCAATAAATTCTCACTATGTCGGCGAAGGACCTAAGATTACATATAGGAAATCCCAGAGTATACGTGACTCAATAGTGAGCAGCCACTATACGAACGAGCCAATAACTTTCCTTTCCACAAATAAAAAGAACTATGGATGTAAACCTTGTGGTAGATGTGTAGCATGCACAAATATCAATCGGACGGATATATTTACTGATACAGGAAACTGTACAACATACAAGATAAAACATCAAATCACCTGTACTTCAAAAGCTGTAGTATATCATGCTACATGCCCTTGCCAACTTATTTATGTTGGTTTAACAACACGCCAACTAAAGGTTAGAGTCCGAGAGCACGTCTTAGGGATTGAAGCTGCTAAAAATGTTGAGGATTTAAATGAGTTAAAAACAATACCTCGACATTTTAAAATACATCACCAATGTGATGCATCTCTTTTACGTGTAACTGGAATTGACATGCTACAACCACACATAAGAGGAGGAAGTATTAGTAAAAATTCAGCTAAAATGGAAACCAAATGGATTTGGACACTCACCATCTCACCTATGGGCCTAAATGAGAATATAAGCTTTGCTCCGTTTTTGTAAACCATTAACCCATTATTTACCGTGTATATATTTTAGGTTTTTTTATCTTTTTTAGCTTTTATAGTTTTTTTATCTAATATTTTATATTATTTTTTAGTATTACTTACCAGATACAGATTGATGTGGTTGGCCTTTCTCATCCTTTTCTTGGATACTCGTGGGTGGTCGTTCAGAACTCATTTCTACTATCTTGTAGACGGATTGAAGATTACCTACAAAGGGTGAAGAGTATTATGAAGAATGATGGACTATTTTTATTTATTTTTGTTTCCTTATTCCCTTTACATTCCCCCTTCCCTTTTTTTCCCCTCTTCCCCCCCTTTTTCCTTTTCATGCTTATTTTATATGTATACATATTTTCATGACCATTTCACTATGATATTTTATATATATAAATATGATTTTTCACTATTGGATAATTGTCTTGTGTATTCATGTTGGATACATATCGTTTCCATATATAGGTATATGCCCTAATGTGTGCTATTATGTGCATAAACATGGGGGATGTGTGTATGTATATGTGTATGTGCATGTACATATGTATGTGTATGTGTGTGCATGCATGTGCATGTATATATGGATGTGTATTGATCAAGCTTATATGTAGATTATGTGTTCATGTATTTTTCATTGATGTACCATGTGGTTTATATACATAAGCATTATTACTCATCTATTTATTCATTTATTATTTTTATTTATTACATTATTACACTAATTCTATTATTATACTTTTTTCCTACCAATATTTAGCATTATTTATCTTTACAATTTACATTTTTTAGCCATTTTCCTTCTTGTTTTTTGATATCACTACATTAGTATTTTCCTTTCCTTTTTTCCCCTCCTTCCCCCTTCCTTTGCGATTCAGCTATGATCATTAGAACTTTGTCTATTTCTTCCTTATTGCCGTGGACAGGAGCTGAACGCATGCGCAGTTCAGTGCCCCGGATAGTGTCTCGCTTCCTGTATCTACATGTATCCATGACGACGGGTCGCGGTCACGTGACCTGACGTCAGCGATCACATGACGCCGGGGCTGAGACCTTCCTGGGTTTCCTGATGCATCATCACCACTCTGTCTCCACCAATGAGAATGGCCTCCTTTATATATAAACTAGCAGTTTTTATATGGGTAACACCCCCTGAGGAAGGAACACATCCGAAACGCGCGTCGGGGCGCGTTGAAGCACCTTAACCCTTACCATTGTGGACCCACTGTGCAGGTATTTTTTTCAGCTATAGCCCCCTGCATGTTATTCTGAGTTGGTCAGTTTGATATTGTGCTTTTTTCATACATGGTCTGTTTATATATGGTTTTTTTAGACCTATATGTGACCAACATATAGGTCTCTATATGATATTTTTATGGGCCCTCCTCCATAATATAGCACAACGCAGTTTAGCACTTAATAGTGCATTTCACTAGTTATTTAATGTAGGTACATGGTGCACTATGGGACTCTATTAAATGTTGGCACAATTTTGAAGTAGAGATTTATATGTTAACAGCACTTTTGTGTTGCACATATCACTTTATATATTTTTACACTATTTTTCATTCACTTTTCATTTGTGGTAGTTTAGTGCAGGATTTCACACGGCTTTTGCACTATTTTAATTGTTTCAGCACTATAGTCACTATTTTCTGACTAGTTTATTATGATAAATAGTACACATTTTTTTGGCATATTATCTATATGAATTCGCACTCAGCACTGTATATTTGCACATTTTTGTAATTTATTACCTACATCTTTTGTGCTTTATGTTAAATTCTTGAATTTTACTGATACTATACTTGTGTGCTATATTTTACATTGGGGCCAAGCCTAATTAATCAATCTGTTTTTTACTGTGGGTTGCATCACATTGATATATTAACAAAGTTTGTATCTATAGAATTTTTATGGTGATTTTTTAGTGTATACAGCGTCAAGTAACCTATTTATAATAAAGGTTTTTTATCAACAATTTTTTCTTTACGTCTTATTATTATTTTTTCATCTCTATGGACTCAGTACTTATTTATATATGATACCGAATGGTCTGCCATTCATCTTTTCAGTAGAGATATGTTACATTTAAGGTATATTATTTAAATATAAATATATATATATATATATATATATATATATATATATATATATATATATATACACACACAGTCATGGCCAAAAGTATTGACACCCCTGCAATTCTGTCAGATAATACTCAGTTTCTTCCTGAAAATGATTGCAAACACAAATTCTTTTGTTATTATTATCTTCGTTTAATTTGTCTTAAATGAAAAAACACAAAAAGAATTGTCCTAAAGCCAAATTGGATATAATTCCACACCTAACATAAAAAAGAGGGTGGACAAAAGTATTGGCACTGTTCGAAAAATCATGTGATGCTTCTCTAATTTGTGTAATTAACAGCACCTGTAACTTACCTGTGGCACCTAACAGGTGTTGGCAATAACTAAATCACACTTGCAGCCAGTTGACATGGATGAAAGTTGACTCAACCTCTGTCCTGTGTCCTTGTGTGTACCACATTGAGCATGGAGAAAAGAATGAAGACCAAAGAACTGTCTGAGGACTTGAGAAACCAAATTGTGAGGAAGCATGAGCAATCTCAAGGCTACAAGTCCATCTCCAAAGACCTGAATGTTCCTGTGTCTACCGTGCGCAGTGTCAAGACGTTTAAAGCCCGTGGCACTGTGGCTAACCTCCCTAGATGTGGACGGAAAAGAAAAATTGACAAGAGATTTCAACACAAGATTGTGCGGATGTTGGATAAAGAACCTCAACTAACATCCAAACAAGTTCAAGCTGCTCTGCAGCCCGAGGGTACAACAGTGTCGACCCGTACTATCCGTCGGCGTCTGAATGAAAAGGGACTGTATGGTAGGAGACCCAGGAAGACCCACTTCTTACCCCGAGACATAAAAAAACAAGGCTGGAGTTTGCCAAAACTTACCTGAAAAAGCCTAAAACGTTTTGGAAGAATGTTCTCTGGTCAGATGAGACAAAAGTAGAGCTTTTTGGGCAAAGGCATCAACATAGAGTTTACAGGAGAAAAAAAGAGGCATTCAAAGAAAAGAACACGGTCCCTACAGTCAAACATGGCGGAGGTTCCTTGATGTCTTGGGGTTGCTTTGCTGCCTCTGGCACTGGACTGCTTGACCGTGTGCATGGAATTATGAAGTCAGAAGACTGCCAAAAAATTTTGCAGCATAATGTAGGGCCCAGTGTGAGAAAGCTCGGTCTCCCTCAGAGGTCATGGGTCTTCTAGCAGGACAATGACCCAAAACACACTTCAAAAAGCACTAGAAAATGGTTTGAGAGAAAGCACTGGAGACTTTAAGGTGGCCAGCAATGAGTCCAGACCTGAATCCCATAGAACACCTGTGGAGAGAACTAAAAATGGCAGTTTGGAGAAGGCACCCTTGAAATATCAGGGACCTGGAGCAGTTTGCCAAAGAAGGAAGGTCTAAAATTCCAGCAGAGCATTGTAAGAAACTCATTGATGGTTACTGGAAGCAGTTGGTAGCAGTTATTTTGGCTAAAGGTTGTGCAACCAAGTATTAGGCTGAGGGTGCCAATACTTTTGTCTGGTCCATTTTTGGAGTTTTGTGTGAAATGATCAATGTTTCGCTTTTTGCTTCTTGCTTCATTCTCTTTTGTGTTTTTTCATTTAAGACAAATTAAATGAAGATAATACCAAAGAATTTGTGCTTGCAATCATTTTCAGGAAGAAACTGAGTATTATCTGACAGAATTGCAGGGGTGTCAATACTTTTGGCCATGACTGTGTGTGTGTGTATATATATATATACACACACACACACACACATACATATATATACACACACATACATACATACACATTTCTATGTAATGTTTCCTCTGCTGTGTTTAACAATAATTCACTCTGTTCTGCACAGGCTCTGTGTGTCCAAAGATGGATTTGAAAGCCAGGGAAATTACTTGGCAAGGACGTATTAATGAAGTTTTTGGTAACATTAACACTGTAACACCGACTACTAATGGTTTACAATTTCATGTAATGTTAAAGAATATAAAACATCTCCTAAATAAGAGAACACGAATATGGTGGAGCAAAGCTTTTCTTGAGAACTACATTCAGAAACACCTCATCCCTAGAGGTTTGAGAATAAGGCTATGTGCACACGGAGTTTTTTGGCTCTGCGGATTTTGTAGAGAAAACCGCACTTAAATCCGCAGGACAGAAGTCCTGCGGTTTATATGCGGTTTTACACCTCATAATGGATGAGGTGTAAAACTGCAGCGCTTCTGCACCAAACAATTGACATGCTGCGGATTGTAAACCGCAGCAAAACCGCGCGGAAAAACCCGCAGCATGTGCACAGCTTTTTTTTTTTTTTTTTTTATTTCCATAGGAAATAAAGGTACTGTACAACGCAGCAGAATCTACTGCGGACCCGCAGCTGCAGAAATGCTGCGGAACCATAGCAGAATCCGCACCGTGTGCACATACCCTAAGGGTTGTTGTTGAAGATGATGAGTTTATCACCAACTGGGAAAATATATGTAATGACACATTTAAAAAACTGATGGAACTTTTGATCAAACTTAATTTAAAATCCATGCAGGAGTTGGATAATAAAATAGAGGAAATGTATATGGATGTTAAAAAAGAACTAACCGCGAAACAAATCAAGGAGATAGAGTCACAACTAAATCAAGAAATGGATTCCTGGGTTAAAAATATCCAGGAAAAACAGTCCATTAAATTAAATAGAGACCAGAGGGATTTTGCATCTGGTAATATATATAGATGGAAAGGTAACACCATCAAAGCTTCGATAAGGGATAGAACTCCATCTTTGTCATCCCATCCCCCTATAAGTGACGTGTCTGGTGTCTCCTCTTCCGTCTCTAGCATGGCTAATTCTACTCCCAAGAGAAAGCATACATCACGATTTCAACCCAATAAGCGAAATTTTACATATTCACCAGATAACAGGAAGGATTCTTTGAAGGTAATCACTCTCAGTGAATATTCATTTTCTTTAACTGAATTAAATGTATTGAATAAAGTCAAATTTGATGCAATCAAAGACCTTCATTTATTTGCCAGGAAACTTCTTTAACGCTTTTTTCATAATGAAAATGCCTGTAAATTATTTCCAACAGAGGCGGAAGATCAGGCACTAGCAATTTTGGAAGATCTAGCAAGAGAACACAATATTAAAGGTGACATGATACCTCCATCTATCTGTCCGAAATCACGGAAAAGGAAATTTTTGTGTACTCACCGTAAAATCTCTTTCTCTTAGCCTCTAATTGGGGGACACAGAACCATGGGTGTTATGCTGCTGTCCACTAGGAAGCGACACTATGCATAATCTGAAAAAGATTAACTATGCCTCCTCCTCTGCAGTATACACCCCTGGACGGCGTCAGCCTTCACCAGTTTTGTGCAAAAGCATTAGGAGGAACATAACAGAAACAACATAACCATGCCTGTAAGAAGGCCACTATGTACGAGCTCAAAGAACAATATTAGAACTCAACCGTAACAACGGCCCATAAGGACAACAGGGTGGGAGCTGTGTCCCACAATTAGAGGCTAAGTGAAAGAGATTTTACGGTGAGTACACAAAAATCTCCTTTACTCTGTCGCCTCATTGGGGGACACAGAACCATGGGACGTTCCAAAGCAGTCCCTGGGTGGGAAGCAATGGACAAGTATTGTGCCAACAGGTCCCTAGACTTGGGGCACTGCCGCTTGCAGAACCCGTCTGCCCAGACTCGCGTCCGCTGAGGACTTAGGTCATGGACTCTGTAGTGTTTTGGAAACTTGTGTAGGCTAGTCCAAGTGGCCGCCGTACACACTTGTTGTGCCGAGTAGCCCAGGAGGCCCCTACCGCCCGCGTAGAGTGTGCCGTGCTACCGGCCGGAAGAGAATTGTTAAGGCGGTAAGCCTCCTGTATGGTGGACTTGATCCACCTGTCAAGGGTAGCTTTGGAAGCTGGCAGACCCTGGTGAACGCCTTCAGGAAGAAGGAAAAGGGAATCACACTTCCGGAGGGGTGCAGTCCTAGACACGTATATACGCAATGCCCTGACGAGGTCAAGTGTATGCAGAGCCTTCTCCACTCTATGCAAAGGGATGGCAGTGAAATTTCCTCATTGAGGTGGAAGTTGGACACAACCTTCGGAAGGAAGGATGGGACTGTACGGAGAACCACTTTGTCCTGGTGAAAAGCCAGGAAGGGCCGTCTGCAGGAGAGTGCTGACAGTTCAGACACCCTGCGTAGCGCGGTGATTGCCACCAGAAAGACCACCTTCTGTGATAGAAGGCGGAGTGGGACTTCCTTAAGAGGTTCGAAAGGTGGTGCCTGCAATGCTGTCAGGACCAGGTTGAGGTCCCATGTTTCCAGTGGACGTCTGTAGGGAGGAACCAATCGGGAAACCCCCTGGAGAAAAGTCCTTAATTGTGGCTTGTTAGCAATACGTCTTGGAAAAAGTACTGACAGCACTGACACCTGGCTCTTAAGCGAGCCCAGGGATAGACTAGCGTCCAGACCCGATTAGAGAAAGCCAAGTACTTTTGGGAGGGAATAAGGGAGCGGGATCTGGCCGCGATATTCACACCAGGTAAAGAAAGCTTTCCATTTACAGAAATAAATATTGGTGGAGGCTGGCTTCCGTGCTCTGATCATGGTTCTAATGACGTCCGGTGAGAGCCCTGCCTGGGTTAGAACCCAGGTCTCAAGGGCCACGCCATCAAATGGAGAGCCCCTGAGTTCTGGTGGTAGAACGGGCCTTGTGACAGAAGATCGGGACGGTCGGGGAGACGCCAGGGGACGTCTGCTGTAAGTTGTACGATGTCGGCGTACCATGTACGTCTGGGCCAG
Organism: Dendrobates tinctorius; assembly: GCF_039654945.1. Classification (NCBI taxonomy): domain Eukaryota; kingdom Metazoa; phylum Chordata; class Amphibia; order Anura; family Dendrobatidae; genus Dendrobates; species Dendrobates tinctorius. Next base: position 18,547,788 of record NW_027361878.1, read on the forward strand.
TCTGGCGCGATTAGGATGGTTGGAGCTCCCTCTTGTTTGATCTTCCTCACGACTCTGGATATCAGGGGGAGAGGTGGAAAAATGTACAGAAGCTGGAACTGAGTCCAGTCCTGAACCAGTGCATCTGCTCCGAGCGACCGCGGGTCGCGGGTCCTGGCCATAAAATTGGAGACCTTGGCATTGAGGTGGGATGCCATTAGGTCCACGTCCAGAGTCACCCAGTGATGGCAGATCTGGCTGAAAATTTCGGGATGGAGAGACCACTCCCCCGAGCCCATTCCTTGTCTGCTGAGGTAGTCGGCTTCCCAGTTGTCCACAACCGGAATGTGGACCTCAGAGAGTACCGACCTCGTGTTTTTCGCCCAGTGGAGGATATGTGCGACTTCTCTCATCACCTGAGTACTGCGGGTCCCGCCTTGGTGGTTCGCATATGCCACGGCCATGGCATTGTCCTACTGTACTCTGATATGAGAGGCTGCCAGTAAGTGAGGAAAGGCTCTCAATGCCAGGAAGATGGCCCGAATTTCCAGGATGTTGATGGGCATGTTCGCTTCCACTGGTGACCACTTTCCCTATGTTCTGTGATGTAGGTGCACCGCACCCCAACCTGTCAGGCTCGTGTCGGTGGTCAGAACCTTCCATTGACCTGAGAGAAAGGATTATCCCGTTGCCAGTGAGGTTGGCTTGAGCCACCAGTGCAGGGACCTCATGGTTGCCGATGTTAGCCCGAACTCCCTGTCGAGGGAGAAAGGATGCCTGTCCCAGGACTTGAGGATAGCTAGTTGAAAAGGCCTGAGGTGAAACTGGGCAAATGGTACCTCCTCCATTGCCGCTGCCATCCTGCCGAGGACTCTCATGGCAAACCGGAGAGATAGGGGAAAATTGCAGAGGAGTATGCGAACTCCTAGACGAAGAGCCAGTGCCTTGTCCCTGGGAAGGAGCACCAGACCCCTGGAGGTGTCAAATAGCATCCCCAGAAAGGTCAGAAACTGACTCGGGGCAGTCGATGACTTTTGTAGGTTGACTAACCAGCCCAGGTGACTCAGAGTGTCTATTACGATTGAGACGCTGACCTCGCAGTCCTTGAAGGTGGAAGCCTTGATGAGAAGGTCGTCCAGGTATGGAACGACTACTATGCCTCTGGAATGCAGAACGTCCACGGTGGCAGCCATGATCTTTGTAAACGCTCTGGGAGCCGTGGCGAGTCCGAACGGGAGAGCCACGAACTGGTAGTGGTCCTGGTTGATTGCAAACCTGAGAAATCTCTGATGGGGGGGAGCAATCGGTATATGCAGGTATGCGTCTTGTATGTCTATGGAGGCGAGATATTCTCCCTGCTCCATGGACGCAATGATGGACTGAAGGGACTCCATGCGAAAATGACGAACCCGCACATACTTGTTGAGTTGTTTTAGGTCCAGCATGGGCCGGACGCTGCCTCCTTTCTTGGGGACTACGAACAGATTGGAGTAGAACCCTCGAAAGAGCTCGGCCATGGGAACCGGTACTATGACTCCTGCTTGAAGGAGGGAGGAAACCGCCTGGTGGAAGGCACGAGCCTTGCCTGGCGATTTTGGGGGGACAGAGAGGAAGAACCGGTTCGGTGGGCTGGAAGTGAACTCTATCTTGTATCCAGAAGACACCATTTCCTTGACCCATCTGTCTTCTGTAATAGGCAGCCAGACTTGCTGAAAGAGTAGAAGTCGTCCGCCTACGGGTGGGGTGTCTTCCGGAATTCGTTAGTCATGATGAGGAGAAAGTTTGAGGTTTTCCTCCTTTGGGCTTTGCTTGGCCTGCTTTTGACTGCCAGGTCCTGTCAGGCCTTTGCGCCGCCCGTGGGTTGTACCTATGTGGAGAGCAGTTACGATTTTGTGCTGGACGCGAGACGGACCAGCCTGAAGCATTCCGAAAGGATCGGAATCATGTTTGGTTACGCCTTCTGAAAGTGCATTTAGGCTTTAGTTGAGGGAGAGAAGTACTCTTACCCCCAGTGGCGTTGGAAATCATTGTGTCCAACTTTTCACCGAAAAGCCGCCCACTGAGGTACGGGAGATGCGTGAGGGACTTGTTTGAGGCCGCGTCCGCTTTCCATTCCCGCAGCCAGAGGATACGCCGGATTGTGATGGCGTTTGATGCTATCCCCGCTACACCTCATGCGGAATCCAGAGCTGCATGAAGCATGTAATCATGTAATCTGCTACCACTGCTATTTGAACCGCTTGGTCCGACAGCTCAGGATTTGAAGCTTGGAGGCCAGTCTGCAATTTTCTGGCCCAAGCCAGAATGGCCTTGGCCCCCCAGAGTGAAGCGAGCGCGGGAGCCAGAGAGGCCCCCGCCGCTTCGAAAATTGAACGAGCCATGCGTTCTACCTGCCGGTCTGCTGCGTCCCTGAGGTTTGAGCTATCTGGCAGTGAAAGGAGGGTCTCTGCTGCTAGTCTAAAGACTGGGGGGTCCACTTCGGGTGGATCTGTCCACTCCTTGGTGTCCTTCTGTGGGAAGGGGTACCTTGCCTCCAAATATTTGCGGTTGGCGAATTTCTTCTCAGGCTGCGAAAACCGCTTAGTCAGAATCACCTGAAATTCTGGGAGATTAGAGAAGTCCTTAGGTGGTTTCAGAACACTTTCAAAGCAAATCTTGTGTTCTGAGGCTTCCGGGGGTGGATCAGAAATGTCCAGCACCCGATGGATGGAAGAGATTACATCCTCAACTAGCGCTGTATTGCTAGGAGGACCAGGGACCGGAGACCTCTCCATTTCGCTGTCTGAGTCGGAGTCACAGATGCCTTCCGAATCCTGCGTATCGCTAAGGTGTTCCCTGGTGGGCGAACTGGGGCGGAGGTCTTCTGTGGTCGGGGATCGCTGTGGAGATCTGCGTTGCCTGTCTCTGTTAGGGGACGGTCTAGGTGACCTGGAACTACGGTGTCTCCCCTAGAGGGGGATGACCGTGTGCTATGGGATGACGCAGGTGAACGCGACCTGTGGGTCCGCTTACGTCTGGGAGTGCCGGAAACGGCATGTCCCTGAGTGTAGCTGTCCCTTTGCTGGGTAACGCTCATAGCCGAGACATTAATCTGCAGAGCCTAGAGCAATGTGGAGGTTAGGTTATCTATGGACTGCGTCATACACTGCGACATCTGGGTAGCCCATTCCGGCGTGGTAGCAGACGCTGAAACATTGGTAGGAGCCTCTTGGGGTTCTGACCCAATATTTTGGATACAATCCCGGCAGTGCGGGTACGTACTGCCACTGGGGAGAGTGGTTTTGCAGGCTGTGCAGAATGCATAAAAACAGTACTGCCTGGTCTCTTCCTTGAGCCCGGCATAGTGCACAGAGTGCAGAAGGGCTGGCTATGCAGAGGGCCCTACAGGGATGGCTATACAGAGGAAACCTATAGGAGAGCCTTACAGGGAATATGGAATCACAGCCGAGTAAAAATCCCAGCTGTGATCTTGCCCCACCAGTGTGCTCCTAGGTCCAGCGCCGAAGATCCACAGTCCTGTGTCCCCCCGGAGACTGGCTGGCGTGATGCTGCTGAATGCAGTGCCTGCAGCAGAAATGGCCGCCGAAATAAAACGAGGAAGGAGAAGAAGGGGGCGGAGAGCTGAAAAGGGCGCGCAGAGCTGTGTAAAAACGCGCCCTGTCTCGATCCGTCCCATCTATGACACTGTAGAGTGTCATAACTGGAATCCGGGGGGCCGGGGGCGGAGAAGAGGCGGCGACTTCAGCTAGGCCAAAGCCACGGCCTAAATTAGATGCCGATGCCCAGAAAGGGCTCCAGGTCGGCGCGGAAGTCCGGGAGGGGGGTCAAAACTGAACCGGACCCCCACGGATTGAAAAAGCAGGATAGCGGTGGGGCTATAATCGGGAGGGGGGCTGTGAGAAGCCCTTCTGAGGCACCATAGATCTGGTGCTGCCGCAGAGACAGGGGCGCAGGGATCCCCTGTCTCCATTGTGCCATGCCTGCCTGCACTCCCCCCTGGCCCCGACAGGAGCCCGCAGGTGGGCTGGGGTCCCTCGTTACTCTGAGCTGCAGAGTGACGTGGTACAAATACAAACCCTACCTGAGGCATTTCAACCTAATACCCCCAGAGGGGGATTAGGGAGGGTGCAGCTGTCACCATCAGGGGGCTTCATCCTCGCCTCGACCTCAACCCAAGACCAAAAGGAATTGGGGAAGGAGGGGGATCTCGACTTCAAACCAGCACCCGCAGGACTGGGGAAGGAGCGACATGGGGAACAGCCACCTCAACTTCAACCGGGCACCCTATGATAGGGGACCGAGGAAGGAGCCATGTCGGGAGTCTCACAGGAGCCCTCTTTTCTTCATCTGTAATCCGGATGAAAAAGGAAAAAAAAAAATTTTTAGGTGTGCCTCCTTGCGACACTAAGCAAAAACTGGTGAAGGCTGATGCCGTCCAGGGTTGTATACTGCAGAGGAGGAGCCATAGTTAATCTTTTTCAGATTATGCATAGTGTCGCCTCCTAGTGGACAGCAGCATAACACCCATGGTTCTGTGTCCCCCAATGAGGCGACAGAGCAATTCCCCCTCTATCTATTTGCCCAGCTGTCGAGATCTTCGTCAAAACGGTGAGTAAAGACTTTGACAAAATACCAAAACATACGTATCACAATAATATTAGTAGGGAAGAAAGAGCGGCCCTTAGACGGATGAAGGATCTACAGGAATGTAATTTTTAAACCATCCGACAAAGGTGGAAATATTGTTATATGGCCGAAAGTGATGCATGAAGCAGAAGCTTTGAGACATCTCAAAGATACCAAATGCTACAGGAAATTGACTTTCAATCCTTTGAACAAGTATAAGGGCCCCGTCACACATAGCGATCTCGATAGCGAGATCGCTGCTGAGTCACAAGTTTTGTGACACAACAGCGATCTCACCAGCGAGATCGCTGTGTTTGACAGCGATAAGCGACCAGCCCCCCTGCCGGTATCACTGATCGCTCTTGGAAAGCCCTAGACATTTCTTTGATCGCTGGTCTCCCGCTAGCTAGCACGCATCGCTGCGTGTGACAGGCGGGAGACCAGCGATCAGCTGGTAACTAAGGTACACATCGGGTATCTAAGGGGACGTGCGTCACTTAGAAACCCGATGTGTACCTTAGTTACCAGCGCGTTGATGCAGGGAGCTGGTAACTAAGGTACACATCGGGTTTCTAAGTGACACACGTCCCTTAGATACCCGATGTGTACGTTAGTTACCAGCTCCCTGCATCAGCGCGCTGGTAACTAAGGTACACATCGGGTTTCTAAGTGACACACGTCCCTTAGATACCCGATGTGTACGTTAGTTACCAGCTTCCTGCATCAGCGCGCTGGTAACTAAGGTACACAGCGACGCTGCGCGCTCAGCGTCGCTGGTGAAGCTGTCTGTTTGATATCGTTGACACGTTGATATCGTTGTCGGGATCGCTGGTGAGTCGCTATGTGACGGGGCCTTAAGTCTGAATTACTGACAATCTTACAAATGGCGAGAGATAATGAAATTATCTCTAAAGAACTTTTTCATGCCCTACAAATTGATGATCCCACAATATCTACTTTGTACTTTTTACCTGAAGTACACAAAAATCAGTCTACTCCACCAGGAAGACCTATAATATCTGGTTGTAACAACTACCTGGAGAATGTCAATAAATATATTGACTCACAGCTCCAACCTTTAGTTTCTGAGTTACCATCTTGTATAAAGGATAGTGGAGACTTTTTGAAAAAGATTGATGGACTTCATATTGAGGCATATTGATGGACTTCATATTTATATACTTTATTGGTAACATGCGACATAGAATCACTGTATACCAATATTCGCCATACTGATGGAGTAAGAGCCTCAAAATTCTTTCTGAACTCTTCCAACATCACTCCATCTAAGAGAGACTTCATTGTTCAGCTACTGGAATTCTCGCTTTCGCACAATTCCTTTTTATTTAAGGGGTCCTTCTATCTGCAGCTTCAGGGCACAGCAATGGGGGCATCTTTTGCGCCCTCGTATGCCAATCTGTTCCTGGGGCTGTGGGAGAGGGACCTCTTCCTATCGGATTGTTTATCATCAATGGACCGTGTCCTATTTTGGGCACGGTATATTGATGATATTTTCATAGTTTGGCAGCGTAATGTTGAGACTTTAAATTAATTCATTTCTACATTGAATAAGAACCAATCAAATATACATCTGACATACCATTATGATTGTACTTCTATTGATTTCTTGGATATTAATATCAAGAGAGATGGGAACAACTACCTACAAACTGACTTATTCCGCAAACCAACGGCTGTCAATGCGCTCTTACATGCGTCATCATCACACCCTCCTGCACTTATTAGATCAATACCGATAGGTTAGTTCGTAAGAATTAGGAGAATATGCTCAGAGGATTTAGATTTTGAAAGAGAAGCAAAAATACTCAGGGAGAAATTTATTGAATGTGGATAGCAACCGTTATCTTAAAAGGGCATATAATAGAGCCAAACATAGATCAAGACAAGATGTTCTATACAAAGTGAAGTCCCCTGCTTCGGACCCTGGTGTGAGGTTTATTACAAAATATCATGGCCAAACTCAAGCTATGCAACAGATTCTGAAAAAATCATGGTCCATTCTACAGGCCGATCCAATAAATTCTCACTATGTCGGCAAAGGACCTAAGATTACATATAGGAAATCCCAGAGTATACGTGACTCAATAGTGAGCAGCCACTATACGAACGAGCCAATAACTTTCCTTTCCACAAATAAAAAGAACTATGGATGTAAACCTTGTGGTAGATGTGTAGCATGCACAAATATCAATCGGACGGATATATTTACTGATACAGGAAACTGTACAACATACAAGATAAAACATCAAATCACCTGTACTTCAAAAGCTGTAGTATATCATGCTACATGCCCTTGCCAACTTATTTATGTTGGTTTAACAACACGCCAACTAAAGGTTAGAGTCCGAGAGCACGTTTTAGGGATTGAAGCTGCTAAAAATGTTGAGGATTTAAATGAGTTAAAAACAATACCTCGACATTTTAAAATACATCACCAATGTGATGCATCTCTTTTACGTGTAACTGGAATTGACATGCTACAACCACACATAAGAGGAGGAAGAATTAGTAAAAATTCAGCCAAAATGGAAACCAAATGGATTTGGATACTCAACACTGTCTCATCTCTGGGCCTAAATGAGAATATAAGCTTTGCTCCGTTTTAGTAAACCATTAAACCATTTTTTACCGTGTATATTTTTTAGTTTTTTATCTTTTTTAGCTTTTATAGTTTTATTTTTATTTAATATTTTATATTATTTTTTAGTATTACTTACCAGATACAGATTGATGTGGTTGGCCTTTCTCATCCTTTTCTTGGATACTGGTGGGTGGTCGTTCAGCACTCATTTCTACTATCTTGTGGACGGATTGAAGATTACCTACAAAGGGTGAAGAGTATTATGAAGAATGATGGACTATTTTTATTTATTTTTGCTTCCTTATTCCCCCTTCTATTCCCCCTCCTTTTCCTTTTCATGCTTATTTTATATGTATACATATTTTCATGACCATTTCACTATGATATTTTATATATACATTTGATTTTTCACTATTGGATAATTGTCTTGTGTATTCATGTTGGATACATATCGTTTGCATATATAGGTATATGCCCTAATGTGTGCTATTATGTGCATAAACATGGGGGATGTGTGTATGTACATGTGCATGTATATATGGATGTGTATTGATCAAGCTTATATGTAGATTATTATGTGTTCATGTATTTATCTTTGTCATTGATGTACCATGTGGTTTATATACATAAGCATTATTAATCATCTATTTATTCATTTATTTATTATTGTTTTTATTTATTACATTATTACACTATAATTCTATTATTATACTTTTTTCCTACCAATGTTTAGTATTAATTATCTTTACACTTTCATTTTTTATCCATTTTCCTTTTTGTTTTTTGATATCACTACATTAGTATTTTCCTTTCCTTTTTTCCCTCCTTCCTTTGCGATTCAGCTATGATGATTAGAACTTTGTCTATTTCTTCCTTATTGCTGTGGACAGGAGCTGCACGCATGCGCAGTTGAGTGCCCCGGATAGTGTCTCACTTCCTGCGTCTACATGTATCCATGAGGACGGGTCGCGGTCATGTGACCTGTCGTCAGCGATCACATGATGCCGGGGCTGAGACCTTCCTGGGTTTCCTGATGCGGATGCATCATCACCACTCCGTCACCACCAATGAGAATGGCCTCCTTTTTATATATAAAATAGCGGTTTTCATATGGGTAACACCCCCTGACGAAGGAACACATTCGAAACGTGCGTCGGGGCGTGTTGAAGCACCTTAACCCTTACCATTATGGACCAACTGTGCATGTATTTTTTTAAGGCTATAGCCCCCTGTATGTTATTCTGAGTTGGTCAGTTTGATATTGTGCTTTTTCAATACATGGTCTGTTTATATATATATATTTTTTTAGACCTATATGTGACCAACATATAGCTCTCTATATGATATTTTTATGGGCCCTCCTCCATAATATAGCACACTGCAATTTGGCACTTAATAGTGCATTTCCCTACAGTTATTTAATGTAGGTACATGGTGCACTATGGGACTCTATTAAATGTTGGCACAATTTTGAAGTAGAGATTTATATGTAAACAGCACTTTTGTGTTGCACATATCACTTTATATATTTTTACACTATTTTTCATTCACTTTTCATTTGTGGTAGTTTACAGCAGGATTTCACACGGCTTTTGCACTATTTTAATTGTTTCAGCACTATAGTCACTATTTCCTGACTAGTTTATTATGATAAATAGTTCACTTTTTTGGCATATTATCTATATGAATTCGCACTTAGCACTGTATATTTGCACATTTTTGTTATTTATTACCTACATCTTTTGTGCTTTATGTTAAATTCTTGAATTTTACTGATACTATACTTGTGTGCTATATTTTACATTGGGGCCAAGCCTAATTAATCTAATTTTTTACTGTGGGTTGTATCACATTGATATATTAACAAAGTTTGTATCTATAGAATTCTTATGGTGCTTTTTTAGTGTAGTGTCAAGCAACCAATTTATAAAAAAAGTTTTTTATCAACAATTTTTTCTTTATGTCTTATTATTTTTTCATCTCTACGGACTCAGTACTTATTTATATATGATACCGAATGGTCTGCCATTCATCTTTTCAGTAGAGATATGTTACATTTAAGGTATATTATTTTTAATGACATATATATATATATATACACACACACATTTCTATGTAGTGTTTCCTCTGCTGTGTTTAACAATAATTCACTCTGTTCTGCACAGGCTCTGTGTGTCCAAAGATGGATTTGAAAGCCAGGGAAATTACTTGGCAAGGACGTATAAATGAAGTTTTTGGTAACATTAACACCGACTACTAATAGTTTACAATTTCATGTAATGTTAAAGAATATAAAACATCTCCTAAATAAGAGAACAAGAATATGGTGGAGCAAAGCTTTTCTTGAGAACTACATTCAGAAACACCTCATCCCTAGAGGTTTGAGAATAAGGCTATGTGCACACATAGTTTTTTGGCTCTGTGGATTTTGTAGAGAAAACCGCACTTAAATCCGCAGGACAAAAGTCCTGCGGTTTATATGCGGTTTTGTCCTGCGGTTTTACACCTCATAATGGATGAGGTGTAAAACTGCAGCGCTCCTGCACCAAACAATTGACATGCTGCGGATTGTAAACCGCAGCAAAACCGCGCGGAAAAATCCGCAGCATGTGCACAGCTTTTGTTTTTTATTTCCATAGGAAATAAAGGTACTGTACAACGCAGCAGAATCTGCTGCGGACCCGCAGCTGCAGAAATGCTGCGGAACCATAGCAGAATCCGCACCGTGTGCACATACCCTAAGGGTTGTTGTTGAAGATGATGAGTTTATCACCTACTGGGAAAATATATGTAATGACACATCTAAAAAAACTGATGGAACTTTTGATCAAACTTAATTTAAAATCCATGCAGGAGTTGGATAAGAAAATAGAGGAAATGTATATGGATGTTAAAAAAGAACTAACCGCGAAACAAATCAAGGAGATAGAGTCACAACTAAATCAAGAAATGGATTCCTGGGTTAAAAATATCCAGGAAAAACAGTCCATTAAATTAAATAGAGACCAGAGGGATTTTGCATCTGGTAATATATATAGATGGAAAGGTAACACCATCAAAGCTTCGATAAGGGATAGAACTCCATCTTTGTCATCCCATCCCCCTATAAGTGACGTGTCTGGTGCCTCCTCTTCCGTCTCTAGCATGGCTAATTCTACTCCCAAGAGAAAGCATACATCACGATTTCAACACAATAAGCGAAATTTTACATATTCACCAGATAACAGGAAGGATTCTTTGAAGGTAATCACTCTCAGTGAATATTCATTTTCTTTAACTGAATTAAATGTATTGAATAAAGTCAATTTTGATAAATTTGATGCAATCAAAGACCTTCATTTATTTGCCAGGAAACTTCTTTAACGCTTTTTTCATAATGAAAATGCCTGTAAATTAATTCCAACAGAGGCGGTAGATCAGGCACTAGCAATTTTGGAAGATCTAGCAAGAGAACACAATATTAAAGGTGACATGATACCTCCATCTATCTGTCCGAAATCACGGAAAAGGAGATTTTTGTGTACTCACCGTAAAATCTCTTTCTCTTAGCCTATAATTGGGGGACACAGAACCATGGGTGTTATGCTGCTGTCCACTAGGAAGCGACACTATGCATAATCTGAAAAAGATTAACTATGCCTCCTCCTCTGCAGTATACACCCCTGGACGGCATCAGCCTTCACCAGTTTTGTGCAAAAGCATTAGGAGGAACATAACAGAAACAACATAACCATGCCTGTAAGAAGGCCACTATGTACGAGCTCAAAGAACAATATGAGAACTCAACCGTAACAACGGCCCATAAGGGCAACAGGGTGGGAGCTGTGTCCCACAATTAGAGGCTAAGAGAAAGAGATTTTACGGTGAGTACACAAAAATCTCCTTTACTCTGTCGCCTCATTGGGGGACACAGAACCATGGGACGTTCCAAAGCAGTCCCTGGGTGGGAAGTAATGGACAAGTATTGTGCCAACAGGTCCCTAGACTTGGGGCACTGCCGCCTGCAGAACCCGTCTGCCCAGACTCGCGTCCGCTGAGGACTTAGGTCATGGACTCTGTAGTGTTTTGGAAACTTGTGTAGGCTAGTCCAAGTGGCCGCCGTACACACTTGTTGTGCCGAATAGCCCAGGAGGCCCCTACCGCCCGCGTAGAGTGTGCCGTGCTACCGGCCGGAAGAGAATTGTTAAGGCGGTAAGCCTCCTGTATGGTGGACTTGATCCACCTGTCAAGGGTAGCTTTGGAAGCTGGCAGACCCTGGTGAACGCCTTCAGGAAGAAGGAAAAGGGAATCAGACTTCCAGAGGGGTGCAGTCCTAGACACGTATATACGCAATGCCCTGATGAGGTCAAGTGTATGCAGAGCCTTCTCCACTCTATGCAAAGGGATGGCAGTGAAATTTCCTCATTGAGGTGGAAGTTGGACACAACCTTCGGAAGGAAGGATGGGACTGTACGGAGAACCACTTTGTCCTGGTGAAAAGCCAGGAAGGGCCGTCTGCAGGAGAGTGCTGACAGTTCAGACACCCTGCGTAGCGCGGTGATTGCCACCAGAAAGACCACCTTCTGTGATAGAAGGCGGAGTGGGACTTCCTTAAGAGGTTCGAAAGGTGGTGCCTGCAATGCTGTCAGGACCAGGTTGAGGTCCCATGTTTCCAGTGGACGTCTGTAGGGAGGAACCAATCGGGAAACCCCCTGGAGGAAAGTCCTTAATTGTGGCTTGTTAGCAATACGTCTTGGAAAAAGTACTGACAGCGCTGACACCTGGCTCTTAAGCGAGCCCAGGGATAGACTAGCGTCCAGACCCGATTAGAGAAAGCCAAGTACTTTTGGGAGGGAATAAGGGAGCGGGATCTGGCCGCGATATTCACACCAGGTAAAGAAAGCTTTCCATTTACGGAAATAAATCTTGGTGGAGGCTGGCTTCCGTGCTCTGATCATGGTTCTAATGACGTCCGTGAGAGCCCTGCCTGGGTTAGAACCCAGGTCTCAAGGGCCACGCCATCAAATTGAGAGCCCCTGAGTTCTGGTGGTAGAACGGGCCTTGTGACAGAAGATCGGGACGGTCGGGGAGACGCCAGGGGACGTCTGCTGTAAGTTGTACGATGTCGGCGTACCATGTACGTCTGGGCCAGTCTGGCGCGATTAGGATGGTTGGAGCTCCCTCTTGTTTGATCTACCTCACGACTCTGGATATCAGGGGGAGAGGTGGAAAAATGTACAGAAGCTGGAACTGAGTCCAGTCCTGAACCAGTGCATCTGCTCCGAGCGACCGCGGGTCGCGGGTCCTGACCATAAAATTGGAGACCTTGGCATTGAGGTGGGATGCCATTAGGTCCACGTCCAGAGTCACCCAGCGATGGCAGATCTGGCGGAAAATTTCGGGATGGAGAGACCACTCCCCCGAGCCCATTCCTTGTCTGCTGAGGTAGTCGGCTTCCCAGTTGTCCACAACCGGAATGTGGACCTCAGAGAGTACCGACCTCGTGTTTTTCGCCCAGTGGAGGATATGTGCGACTTCTCTCATCACCTGAGTACTGCGGGTCCCGCCTTGGTGGTTCACATATGCCACGGCCGTGGCATTGTCCTACTGTACTCTGATATGAGAGGCTGCCAGTAAGTGAGGAAAGGCTCTCAATGCCAGGAAGATGGCCCGAATTTCCAGGATGTTGATGGGCATGTTCGCTTCCACTGGTGACCACTTTCCCTATGTTCTGTGATGTAGGTGCACCGCACCCCAACCTGTCAGGCTCGTGTCGGTGGTCAGAACCTTCCATTGACCTGAGAGAAAGGATTTTCCCGTTGCCAGTGAGGTTGGCTTGAGCCACCAGTGCAGGGACCTCATGGTTGCCGATGTTAGCCCGAACTCCCTGTCGAGGGAGAAAGGATGCCTGTCCCAGGACTTGAGGATAGCTAGTTGAAAAGGCCTGAGGTGAAACTGGGCAAATGGTACCTCCTCCATTGCCGCTGCCATCCTGCCGAGGACTCTCATGGCAAACCGGAGAGATCGGGGAAAATTGCAGAGGAGTATGCGAACTCCTAGACGAAGAGCCAGTGCCTTGTCCCTGGGAAGGAGCACCAGACCCCTGGAGGTGTCAAATAGCATCCCCAGAAAGGTCAGAAACTGACTCGGGGCAGTCGATGACTTTTGTAGGTTGACTAACCAGCCCAGGTGACTCAGAGTGTCTATTACGATTGAGACGCTGACCTCGCAGTCCTTGAAGGTGGAAGCCTTGATGAGAAGGTCGTCCAGGTATGGAACGACTACTATGCCTCTGGAATGCAGAACGTCCACGGTGGCAGCCATGATCTTTGTAAACGCTCTGGGAGCCGTGGCGAGTCCGAACGGGAGAGCCACGAACTGGTAGTGGTCCTGGTTGATTGCAAACCTGAGAAATCTCTGATGGGGGGGAGCAATCGGTATATGCAGGTATGCGTCTTGTATGTCTATGGAGGCGAGATATTCTACCTGCTCCATGGACGCAATGATGGACCGAAGGGACTCCATGCGAAAATGACGAACCCGCACATACTTGTTGAGTTGTTTTAGGTCCAGCATTGCCCGGACGCTGCCTCCTTTCTTGGGGACTACGAACAGATTGGAGTAGAACCCTCGAAAGAGCTCGGCCGTGGGAACCGGTACTATGACTCCTGCTTGAAGGAGGGAGGAAACAGCCTGGTGGAAGGCACGAGCCTTGTCTGGCGATTTTGGGGGGACAGAGAGGAAGAACCGGTTGGTTGGGCTGGAAGTGAACTCTATCTTGTATCCGGAAGACACCATTTCCTTGACCCATCTGTCTTCTGTAATAGGCAGCCAGACTTGCTGAAAGATTAGAAGTCGTCCGCATACGGGTGGGGTGTCTTCCGGAGTTCATCAGTCATGATGAGGAGAAAGTTTGAGGCTTTCCTCCTTTGGGCTTTGCCTGGCCTGCTTTTGACTGCCAGGTCCTGTCAGGCCTCTGCGCCGCCCGTGGGTTGTACCTATGGGGAGAGCGGTTACGATTTTGTGCTGGACGCGAGACGGACCAGGCTGAAGCATTCCGAAAGGATCGGAATCGTGTTTGGTTACGCCTTCTGAATGTGCGTTTAGGCTTTAGTTGAGGGAGATAAGTACTCTTACCCCCAGTGGCGTTGGAAATCATTGTATCCAACTTTTCACCGAAAAGCCGCCCACTGAGGTACGGGAGATGCGTGAGGGACTTCTTTGAGGCCGCGTCCGCTTTCCATTCCCGCAGCCAGAGGATACGCCGGATTGTGATGGCGTTTGATGCTATCCCCGCTACACCTCATGCGGAATCCAGAGCTGCATGAAGCATGTAATCATGTAATCTGCTACCACTGCTATTTGAACCACTTGGTCCGACAGCTCAGGATTTGAAGCTTGGAGGCCAGTCTGCAATTTTCTGGCCCAAGCCAGAAAGGCCTTGGCCGCCCAGACTGAAGCGAGCGCGGGAGCCAGAGAGGCCCCTGCCGCTTCGAAAATTGAACAAGCCATGCGTTCTACCTGCCGGTCTGCTGCGTCCCTGAGGATTGAGCTATCTGGCAGTGAAAGGAGGGTCTGTGCTGCTAGTCTAGAGACTGGGGGGTCCACTTCAGGTGGATCTGTCCACTCCTTGGTGTCCTTCTGTGGGAACGGGTACCTTGCCTCCAAATATTTGCGGTTGGCGAATTTCTTCTCAGGCTGCGAAAACTGCTTAGTCAGAATCGCCTGAAATTCCAGGTGATTAGAGAAGTCCTTAGGTGGTTTCAGAACACTTTCAAAGCAAATCTTGTGTTCTGAGGCTTCCGGGGGTGGATCAGAAATGTCCAGCACCCGATGGATGGAAGAGATTACATCCTCAACTAGCGCTGTATTGCTAGGAGGACCAGGGACCGGAGACCTCTCAGTTTCGTTGTCTGAGTCGGAGTCACAGATGCCTTCCGAATCCTGCCTATCGCTAAGGTGTTCCCTGGTGGGCGAACTGGGGCGGAGGTCTTCTGTGGTCGGGGATTGCTGTGGAGATCTGCGTTGCCTGTCTATGTTAGGGGACGGTCTAGGTGACCTGGAACTACGGTGTCTCTCCCTAGAGGGGGATGACCGTGTGCTATGGGATGACGCAGGTGAACGCGACCTGTGGGTCCGCTTACGTCTGGGAGTGCCGGAAACGGCATGTCCCTGAGTGTAGCTGTCCCTTTGCTGGGTAACGCTCATAGCCGAGACATGACCCTGCAGAGCCTGGAGCAATGTGGAGGTTAGGTTATCTATGGACTGCGTCATACACTGCGACATCTGGGTAGCCCATTCCGGCGTGGTAGCAGACGCTGAAACATTGGTAGGAGCCTCTTAGGGTTCTGACCCAATATTTTGGATACAATCCCGGCAGTGCGGGTACGTACTGCCACTGGGGAGAGTGGTTTTGCAGGCTGTGCAGAATGCATAAAAACAGTACTGCCTGGTCTCTTCCTTGAGCCCGGCATGGTGTACAGAGTGCAGAAGGGCTGGCTATGCAGAGGGCCCTACAGGGATGGCTATACAGAGGAAACCTATAGGAGAGCCTTACAGGGAATATGGAATCACAGCCGAGTAAAAAATCCCAGCTGTGATCTTGCCCCACCAGTGTGCTCCTAGGTCCAGTGCCGAAGAGCCACAGTCCTGTGTCCCCCCGGAGACTGGCTGGCGTGATGCTGCTGAATGCAGTGCCTGCAGCAGAAATGGCCGCCGAAATAAAACGAGGAAGGAGAAGGGGGTGGAGAGCTGAAAAGGGCGCGCAGAGCTGTGTAAAAACGCGCCCTGTCTCGATCCGTCCCATCTATGACACTGTGGAGTGTCATAATTGGAACCCGGGCGGCCGCCGGGCCAGGGGCGGAGAAGAGGCGGCGACTTCAGCTAGACCAAAGCCACGGCCTAATTTAGATGCTGATGCCCAGAAAGGGCTCCAGGCCGGCGCGGAAGTCCGGGAGGGGGGGTCAAAACTGAACCGGACCCCCACGGATTGAAAAAGCAGGATAGCGGCGGGGCTATAATCGGGAGGGGGGCTGTGAGAAGCCCTTCTGAGGCACCATAGATCTGGTGCTGCCGCAGAGACAGGGTGCAGGGATCCCCTGTCTCCATTATGCCATGCCTGCCTGCACTCCCCCCTGGCCCCGACAGGAGCCCGCAGGTGGGCTGGGGTCCCTCGTTACTCTGAGCTGCAGAGTGCCGTGGTACAAACCCTACCTGAGGCGTCTCAACCTAATACCCCCAGAGGGGGATAAGGGAGGGTGCTGCTGTCACCATCAGGGGGCTTCATCCTCGCCTCGACCTCAACCCAAGACCAAAAGGAATTGTGGAAGGGGGATCTCGACTTCAAACCAGCACCCGCAGCGCTGGGGAAGGAGCGACATGGGGAACAGCCACCTCAACTTCAACCGGGCACCCCATGATAGGGGACCGAGGAAGGAGCCATGTCGGGAGTCTCACAGGAGACCCTCTTTTCTTCATCTGTAATCTGGATGAAAAAGGAAAAAAAAAAAATCTTTAGGTGTGCCTCCTTGCAACACTAAGCAAAAACTGGTGAAGGCTGACGCCGTCCAAGGGTGTATACTGCAGAGGAGGAGCCATAGTTAATCTTTTTCAGATTATGCATAGTGTCGCCTCCTAGTGGACAGCAGCAAAACACCCATGGTTCTGTGTCCCCCAATGAGGCGACAGAGTAATTCCCCCTCTATTTGCCCAGCTGTCGAGATCTTCGTCAAAACGGTGAGTAAAGACTTTGACAAAATACCAAAACATCCGTATCACAATAATATTAGTAGGGAAGAAAGAGCGGCCCTTATATGGATGAAGGACCTACAGGAATGCAATTTTTAAACCATCCGACAAAGGTGGAAATATTGTTATATGGCCGAAAGTGATGCATGAATCAGAAGCTTTGAGACATCTCAAAGATACCAAATGCTACAGGAAATTGACTTTCAATCCTTTGAACAAGTATAAGGGCCCCGTCACACATAGCGATCTCGATGGCGAGATCGCTGCTGAGTCACAAGTTGTGTGACACAACAGCGATCTCACCAGCGAGATCGCTGTGTTTGACAGCGATAAGCGACCATCCCCCCTGCCGGTATCACTGATCGCTCTTGGAAAGCCCTAGACATTTCTTTGATCGCTGGTCTCACGCTGGCTAGCACGCATCACTGCGTGTGACAGGCGGGAGACCAGCGATCAGATGGTAACTAACGTACACATCGGGTATCTAAGGGGACGTGCGTCACTTAGAAACCCGATGTGTACCTTAGTTACCAGCGCGCTGATGCAGGGAGCTGGTAACTAAGGTACACATCGGGTTTCTAAGTGACACACGTCCCTTAGATACCCGATGTGTACGTTAGTTACCAGCTTCCTGCATCAGCGCACTGGTAACTAAGGTACACTGCGACGCCGCGCGCTCAGCGTCGCTGGTGCTGATCGCTGGTGAAACTGTCTGTTTGATATCGTTGACACGTTGATATCGTTGTCGGGATCGCTGGTGAGTCGCTATGTGACGGGGCCTTAAGTCTAAATTACTGACAATCTTACAAATGGCGAGAGATAATGAAATTATCTCTAAAGAACTTTTTCATGCCCTACAAATTGATGATCCCACAATATCTACTTTGATTTTTGTGTATTTTAGGTAAAAAGTACAGTCTACTCCACCAGGAAGACCTATAATATCTGGTTGTAACAACTACCTGGAGAATGTCAATAAATATATTGACTCACAGCTCCAACCTTTAGTTTCTGAGTTACCATCTTGTATAAAGGATAGTGGAGACTTTTTGAAAAAGATTGATGGACTTCATATTGAGGCAGATACTTTATTGGTAACCTGTGACATAGAATCACTGTATACCAATATTCGCCATACTGATGGAGTAAGAGCCTCACAATTCTTTCTGAACTCTTCCAACATCACTCCATCTAAGAGAGACTTCATTGTTCAGCTACTGGAATTCTCGCTTTCGCACAATTTCTTTTTATTTAAGCGGTCCTTCTATCTGCAGCTTCAGGGCACAGCAATGGGGGCATCTTTTGCGCCCTCGTATGCCAATCTGTTCCTGGGGCTGTGGGAGAGGGACCTCTTCCTATCGGATTGTTTATCATCAATGGACCGTGTCCTATTTTGGGCACGGTATATTGATGATATTTTCATTGTTTGGCAGCGTAATGTTGAGACTTTAAATTAATTCATTTCTACATTGAATAAGAACCAATCAAATATACATCTGACATACCATTATGATTGTACTTCTATTGATTTCTTGGATATTAATATCAAGAGAGATGGGAACAACTACCTACAAACTGACTTATTCCGCAAACCAACGGCTGTCAATGCGCTCTTACATGCGTCATCATCACACCCTCCTGCACTTATTAGATCAATACCGATAGGTCAGTTCGTAAGAATTAGATGCTGAGAGGATTTAGATTTTGAAAGAGAAGCAAAAATACTCAGGGAGAAATTTATTGAACGTGGATAGCAACCGTTATCTTAAAAGGGCATATAATAGAGCCAAACATAGATCAAGACAAGATGTTCTATACAAAGTGAAGTCCCCTGCTTCGGACCCTGGTGTGAGGTTTATTACAAAATATCATGGCCAAACTCAAGCTATGCAACAGATTCTGAAAAAAATCATGGTCCATTCTACAGGCCGATAATTTCTCACTATGTCGGCAAAGGACCTAAGATTACATATAGGAAATCCCAGAGTATACGTGACTCAATAGTGAGCAGCCACTATACGAACGAGCCAATAACTTTCCTTTCCACAAATAAAAAGAACTATGGATGTAAACCTTGTGGTAGATGTGTAGCATGCACAAATATCAATCGGACGGATATATTTACTGATACAGGAAACTGTACAACATACAAGATAAAACATCAAATCACCTGTACTTCAAAAGCTGTAGTATATCATGCTACATGCCCTTGCCAACTTATTTATGTTGGTTTAACAACACGCCAACTAAAGGTTAGAGTCCGAGAGCACGTCTTAGGGATTGAAGCTGCTAAAAATGTTGAGGATTTAAATGAGTTAAAAACAATACCTCGACATTTTAAAATACATCAAGAAAATGTGATGCATCTCTTTTACGTGTAACTGGAATTGACATGCTACAACCACACATAAGAGGAGGAAGTATTAGTAAAAATTCAGCTAAAATGGAAACCAAATGGATTTGGATACTCAACACTGTCTCACCTCTTGGCCTAAATGAGAATATAAGCTTTGCTCCGTTTTAGTAATCCATTAAACCGTTTTTTACCGTGTATATTTTATAGTTTTTTATCTTTTTTAGCTTTTATAGTTTTATTTTTATTTAATATTTTATATTATTTTTTAGTATTACTTACCAGATACAGATTGATGTGGTTGGCTTTTCTCATCCTTTTCTTGGATACTGGTGGGTGGTCGTTCAGCACTCATTTCTACTATCTTGTGGACAGATTGAAGATTACCTACAAAGGGTGAAGAATATTATGAAGAATGATGGACTATTTTTATTTCATTATTCCCCTTCCATTCCCCCTCCCCCCCCCTTTTTTTTTTCCCTATTCCCCCTCTTTTTTCCTTTTCAAGCTTATTTTATATGTATACATATTTTCATGACCATTTCACTATGTTTTATATATATATTTGATTTTTCACTATTGGATAATTGTCTTGTGTATTCATGATGGATGCATATCGTTTCCAGATATAGGTATATGCCCTAATGTGTGCTATTATGTGCATAAACATGGGGGATGTGTGTATGTACATGTGCATGTATAAATGGATGTGTATTGATCAAGCTTATAGGTAGATTATGTGTTCATGTATTTATCTTTGTCATTGATGTAACATGTGGTTTATATACATAAGCATTATTACTCATCTAATTATTCATTTATTTATTATTGTTTTTATTTATTACATTATTACACTATAATTCTATTATTATACTTTTTCCCTACCAATGTTTAGTATTAATTATCTTTACACTTTCATTTTTTATCCATTTTCCTTTTTGTTTTTTGATATCACTACATTAGTATTTTCCTTTCCTTTTTTCCCTCCTTCCTTTGCGATTCAGCTATGATCATTAGAACTTTGTCTATTTCTTCCTTATTGCTGTGGACAGGAGCTGCACGCATGCGCAGTTCAGTGCCCCGGATAGTGTCTCACTTCCTGCGTCTACATGTATCCATGACGACTGGTCGCGGTCATGTGACCTGTCGTCAGCGATCACATGACACCGGGGCTGAGACCTTCCTGGGTTTCCTGATGCGGATGCATCATCACCACTCCGTCACCACCAATGAGAATGGCCTCCTTTTTAAATATAAAATAGCGGTTTTCATATGGGTAACACACCCTGACGAAGGAACACATTCGAAACGCGCGTCGGGGCGCGTTGAAGCACCTTAACCCTTACCATTATGGACCAACTGTGCATGTATTTTTTACAGCTATAGCCCCCTGTATGTTATTCTGAGTTGGTCAGTTTGATATTGTGCTTTTTCCATACATGGTCTGTTTATATATGGTTTTTTTAGACCTATATGTGACCAACATATAGCTCTCTATATGATATTTTTATGGGCCCTCCTCCATAATATAGCACAATGCAATTTGGCACTTAATAGTGCATTTCCCTACAGTTATTTAATGTAGGTACATGGTGCACTATGGGACTCTATTAAATGTTGGCACAATTTTGAAGTAGAGATTTATATGTAAACAGCACTTTTGTGTTGCACATATCACTTTATATATTTTTACACTATTTTTCATTCACTTTTCATTTGTGGTAGTTTAGTGCAGGATTTCACACGGCTTTTGCACTACTTTAATTGTTTCAGCACTATAGTCACTATTTCCTGACTAGCTTATTATGATAAATAGTACACATTTTTTGGCATATTATCTATATGAATTCGCACTCAGCACTGTATATTTGCACATTTTTATAATTTATTACCTACATCTTTTGTGCTTTATGTTAAATTCTTGAATTTTACTGATACTATACTTGTGTGCTATATTTTACATTGGGGCCAAGCCTAATTAATCTAATTTTTTACTGTGGGTTGTATCACATTGATATATTAACCAGGGCTGTGGAGTCGGAGTCGTGGAGTCGGAGTTAGTTTTGGTTGGAGTCTGAGTCGGTAGAAATGTACCGACTCCAGCTTTAAAAAAAATGTATTAATATTTCATAATTGAACTTTCATATGAATTTTATAAATGTTACTCAAATATATATGTTCTATCAAACTATGAACAACAGTGATAAGCAGTTCTGCTGGAGATGGAGACATTTCTTACTTCTTGTGTGTCACTGTTCTCCACTGCCCTTATCTAATCTTATACTTGGTTAACCTCATGCTGCCCCAACCCCCCTACTTACAATGTATGAAACTGAAAGTGAAAATGTGTTGCAAATTCTTAGTAGTAAAGCTCCTCCTCTAGACTAGATCATACTAGGTGTGCGTCTTCCAAGCATCTCACAGCTGCCTGCTACTCAGAAGAGGAAGACTGTAAGAAGTATTATCCTTTCAACAAACTTTGCATCAGTTAACTGTGAGTACATGAGGAATAATAACAGTATTACTGACCACTATATCAGTTGTACGACCTGGCAATAATTTTGTACAATTGTTTTTAGGAAATACAATTGTCATTTGGATTGTGAATGCAGAGTTAAAAACCTGAGAATGTCAAAGAAGCATCACATTAAATCAGCTGTATTTGAACATTTCACCATCACTCAAGATAGAAAACATTATGTCTGTCAGTGTATGACAAATGATCCAGACGAAAACAAATCTGTGAAGCCAAGATGAGTGCATATTCAGGCAAAGATAAAAATGCTCCTACCAGAGCTACTAATCTAAAGAGACATTTACAGCGCTTTCATCCAGAAGTACTGAAAGCAGTGGATGAGAAAGACTGCATCCAAACCAATGAACCAGTGCCCAGCTCTTCCAGCCAAACAAAGGAGCAGAGAACTTTGCAGCCATCAGTTGCAAGATATTTTGTCAGTGACAAAGTTACTGTGACAATGACAGTAGATACATTTAAAAAACAGATCATAGAGCTTGTTGTAAAGGATAGTGTGCCTATTTCATTATTTTCACGACCAGCTTTTGTGTGTCTGAATGGGGAAATGGCCCGCAAGCTTGGTGTTTCTCTGGAGAGAGTATTAGAAAATTAGTAATCGAAGAAGCTTTTAAACAAAAGGAAGAACTTAAAAAAACTCTCAAGGGACACTTTCTGTTTCTTAAAATGGATGCCTGCACACGTCACAGAGTGAACTCAAAGCTCATCACACCAGTGAGTTTCTCCAGGTCTTGGTGGAAAAGGTTCTGCAAAACTATGAACTTAAAAAAGAGCAAGTTCTTTCTGTCGTAACTGACAATGCTTCAAATATGATAAGTACTATTAAGCTAATGAATAAGAGCAATGATGGTGACCAGCAGCTAGAAGAACATTCTGGGTCCACAGACACAGAAATGTTTGAAATAGAGGAACACAGTATTGTAACTGAGGAGCAAACTGAAGTTGCTTCAGATGAACAGCAACATGATAGTTTAGATGATCTTGTTGAAACTGTGTCAATATGTTCTTTCATTCATCACATGCGCTGTGTTGTGCATACGCTATAGCTGGCTATAAGGGACAGTCTGCAAGAAGGACATGCTGCTGCACTGATTGGCAAGGTGAGAAAATTGGCTACTGTTGCCAGAACCCCTAAAGTTGACTCAATTTTGAAGAGACGTGCTGGAAAAGGGGCAATTATTGATCAAGCCACACGATGGGGCAGTACTTACTTAATGATTCAGCGCTTGGTTGAACTGAAAACCTTTCTTGTAGACATGGCTAACCCTCAACTGACGCTAAATGAAAGTCAGTGGAATCAGGTGACTGAGCTGGAAAAATTGCTAGAGCACCCATTTACAGTGACTAAAAAATTACAAGCAGAGGACTTAACTCCAGGTATTTTCTTAAAGGAGTGGAAGAACCTGATGTTTCGCCTGTCCCAAAGAGGAGGGTTAATTGCAAGTGGCATTGCTACATCAATGAAACGGAGAGAGGAGCTACTATTACAAAATAACATTCTTTTGGCAGCTGTTTATGTAGACCCAATGCATCGGATTCTTCTAGATGATCAACAGCTAAGTAAAGGAAAAGAAGCTCTGTTTGAAATAGCAGTAAGGATGAAAGGGTTGCAGAACAGTCAGGAGGAACAAGAAGAATTTGGTCGTCCTGCCACATCTTCATCCTCATCATAAACTGATGAAGAATTTAATTTCGAAAAATATTTGGATCACAAGGACCGTGCAAAGCGTTTCCGCCTAGAAGAAGAGTCATCCCCATCAAGGAACACAGCCAGTACATTTCAGCAGAATTTTTCATGTGCACTTAAAGAAATTGAGAAATTTGACCGTTCATCAAAAATAACAGTGCAACAAGCGATTCCTCTGTATCCTGACATTGTCAGAGATGTTGCCCGAGTGGTTACTGCTTTGCCACCAACACAAGTTAGTGTAGAGAGGTTGTTCTCTGCTCTCAAAATAATTAGATCAGATTTGAGGGCATCCATGAAGGAGGATCTGACAGAGGCAATACTTTTTCTGAGGACAAATTTATAGATTTCTTCTTATTAACTGCATAAAAGTGTTTATTGCATATTTACTTACAGTTTAGAAAAGTTTATAAAAGTTATTTGCTATATTCTAATTGTATTCTAATAAATGTAGTTTTTGCTCTAAGTGGTCTGATTACTTATATGATGGTGAGAAACTGAATAAGCACGATGTTTAATATTTTACAACAGTAAATTTGTTGTTATGAATTGGCCATTTATGTCGGAGCCGGAGTCGGAGCCTGATAAAATCCAGGAGTCGGAGTCGGAGTCGCAACTGTGGCTTACCGACTCCACAGCCCTGATATTAACAAAGTTTGTATCTATAGAATTCTTATGGTGCTTTTTTAGTGTATACAGTGTCAAGTAACTCATTTATAATAAAGGTTTTTTTATCAACAATTTTTTCTTTACGTCTTATTATTTTTTCATCTATATGGACTCAGTACTTATTTATATATGATACCGAATGGTCTGCCATTCATCTTTTCAGTAGAGATATGTTACATTTAAGGTATATTATTTTTAATTAAATATTATTTTTAATTAATAAATATATATATATATATATATATATATATATATATATATACACATATATATATATATATATACACATACATACATACACATTTCTATGTAGTGTTTCCTCTGCTGTGTTTAACAATAATTCACTGTGTTCTGCACAGGCTCTGTGTGTCCAAAAATGGATTTGAAAGCCAGGGAAATTACTTGGCGAGGACGTATAAATGAAGTTTTTGGTAACATTAACACTGTAACACCGACTACTAATGGTTTACAATTTGATGTAATTTTAAAGAATATAAAACATCTCCTAAATAAGAGAACAAGAATATGGTGGAGCAAAGCTTTTATTGAGAACTACATTCAGAAACACCTCATCCCTAGAGGTTTGAGAATAAGGGTTACACCCTCTTTTGTAGTTGAAGATGATGAGATAACTATCAACTGGGAAAATAAATGTAATGACACGTCTAAAAAAATGATGGAACTTTTGATCAAACTTAATTTAAAATCCATGCAGGAGTTGGAAAGAAAATAGAGGAAATGTATATGGATGTTAAAAAAGAACTAACTGCAGAACAAATAAAGGAGATAGAGTCACAACTAAATCAAGAAATGGATTCCTGGGCTAAAAATATCCAGGAAAAACAGTCCATTAAATTAAATAGAGACCAGAGGGATTTTTCATCTGGTAATATATATAGATGGAAAGGTAACACCATCAAAGCTTCGATAAGGGATAGAACTCTATCTTTGTCATCCCATCCCCCTATAAGTGACGTGTCTGGTGCCTCCTCTTCCGTCTCTAGCATGGCTAATTCTACTCCCAAGAGAAAGCGTACATCACGATTTCAACCCAATAAGCGAAATTTTACATATTCACCAGATAACAGGAAGGATTCTTTGAAGGTAATCACTCTCAGTGAATATTCATTTTCTTTAACTGAATTAAATGTATTGAATAAAGCCAATTTTGATAAATTTGATGCAATCAAATACCTTCATTTATTTGCCAGGAAACTTCTTTTTAAACGCTTTTTTCATAATGAAAATGGCTGTAAATTATTTCCAACAGAGGCGGAAGATGAGGCACTAGCAATTTTGGAAGATCTAGCAAGAGAACACAATATTAAAGGTGACATGATACCTCCATCTATCTGTCCGAAATCACGGAAAAGGAGATTTGTGTGTACTCACCGTAAAATCTCTTTCTCTTAGCCTCTAATTGGGGGACATAGAACCATGGGTGCTATGCTGCTGTCCACTAGGAAGCGACACTGCATAATCTGAAAAAGATTAACTATGCCTCCTCCTCTGCAGTATACACCCCTGGACGGCGTCAGCCTTCACCAATTTTGTGCAAAAGCATTAGGAGGAACATAACAGAAACAACATAACCATGCCTGTAAGAAGGCCACTATGTACGAGCTCAAAGAACAATATGAGAACTCAACCGTAACAACTGCCCATAAGGGCAACAGGGTGGGAGCTGAGTCCCACAATTAGAGGCTAAGAGAAAGATTTTACGGTGAGTACACAAAAATCTCCTTTACTCTGTCGCCTCATTGGGGGACACAGAACCATGGGACGTCCCAAAGCAGTCCCTGGGTGGAAAGCAATGGACAAGTATTGTGCCAACAGGTCCCTAAACTTGGGGCACTGCCGCCTGCAGAACCCGTCTGCCCAGACTCGCGTCCGCTGAGGACTGGGTATGGACTCTGTAGTGTTTTGGAAACGTGTGTAGGCTAGTCCAAGTGGCCGCCTTACACACTTGTTGTGCCAGAGCCTGGTGCCGAATAGCCCAGGAGGCCCCTAACGCCCGCGTAGAATGTACCGTGCTACCGGCCGGAACAGAATTGTTAAGGCGGTAAGCCTCCTGAATGGTGGACTTGATCCACCTGTCATGGGTAGCTTTGGAAGCTGGCAGACCCTGGTGAACGCCTTCAGGAAGAAGGAAAAGGGAATCACACTTCCGGAGGGGTGCAGTCCTAGACACGTATATACGCAATGCCCTGACGAGGTCAAGTGTATGCAGAGCCTTCTCCACTCTATGATCCGGAACCGGGCAAAGGGATGGCAGTGAAATTTCCTCATCGAGGTGGAAGTTGGACACAACCTTCGGAAGGAAGGATGGGACTGTACGGAGAACCACTTTGTCCTGGTGAAAAGCCATGAAGGGCCGTCTGCAGGAGAGTGCTGACAGTTCAGAGACCCTGCGTAGCGAGGTGATTGCCACCAGAAAAGACCACGTTCTGTGATAGAAGGCGGAGTGGGACTTCCTTAAGAGGTTCGAAAGGTGGTGCCTGCAATGCTGTCAGGACCAGGTTGAGGTCCCACGTTTCCAGTGGACGTCTGTAGAGAGGAACCAATCGGGAAACCCCCTGGAGAAAAGTCCTTAATTGTGGCTTGTTAGCAATACGCCTTGGAAAAAGTACTGACAGCGCTGACACCTGGCTGTTAAGCGAGCCCAGGGATAGACTAGCGTCCAGACCCGATTAGAGAAAGCCAAGTACTTTTGGGAGGGAATAAGGGAGCGGGATCTGGCCGGGATATTCGCACCAGGTAAAGAAAGCTTTCCAGGTACGGTAATCTTGGCGGAGGCTGGCTTCCGTGTCCTGATCATGGTTCTAATGACGTCCGGTGAGAGCCCTGCCTTGGTTAGAACCCAGGTCTCAAGGGTCACGCCGTCAAATTGAGAGCCCCTGAGTTCTGGTGGTAGAACGGGCCTTGTGACAAAAGATCGGGACGGTCGGGGAGACGCCAGGGGACGTCTGCTGTAAGTTGTACGATGTCGGCGTACCATATACGTCTGGGCCAGTCTGGCGCTTTTAGGATGGTTGGAACTCCCTCTTGTTTGATCTTCCTCACGACTCTGGATATCAGGGGGAGAGGTGGAAAAATGTACAGAAGCTGGAACTGAGTCCAGTCCTGAACCAGTGCATCTGCTCCGAGCGACCGCGGGTCGCGTGTCCTGGCCATGAAATTGGCATTGAGATGGGATGCCATGAGGTCCACGTCCGGGGTCCCCCAGCGATGGCAGATCTGGCGGAAAATTTCGGGATGGAGAGACCACTCCCCAGAGTCCATTCCTTGTCTGCTGAGGTAGTCTGCTTCCCAGTTGTCCACACCCGGAATGTGGACCGCAGAGAGTACCTACCTCGTGTCTTTCGCCCAGTGGAGGATATGTGCCACTTCTCTCATCGCCTGGGTACTGCGGGTCCCGCCTTGGTGGTTCACATATACCACCGCCGTGGCATTGTCCTACTGTACTCTGATATGAGAGGCTGCCAGTAAGTGAAGAAAGGCTCTCAATGCCAGGAACATGGCCCGAATTTCCAGGATGTTGATGGGCATGTTCGCTTCCACTGGTGACCACTTGCCCTGTGTTCTGTGATGTAGGTGCACCGCACCCCAACCTGTCAGGCTCGCGTCGGTGGTCAGAACCTTCCATTGACCTGAAAAGATTTTCCCGTTGCCAGTGAGGTTGGCTTAAGCCACCAGTGCAGGGACCTCATGGTTGCCGCTGTTAGCCGGAACTCCCTGTCGAGGGAGAAAGGATTCCTGTCCCAGGACTTGAGAATGGCTAGTTGAAGAGGCCTGAGGTGAAACTGGGCAAATGGTACCGCCTCCATTGCTGCTGCTATCCTGCCGAGGACTCTCATGGCAAACCGGAGAGATCGGGGGGAATTGCGGAGGAGTATGCGAACTCCTAGACGGAGAGCCAGTGCCTTGTCCCTGGGAAGGAGCACCAGACCCCTGGAGGTGTCGAATAGCATCCCCAGGAAGGTCAGAAAGTGACTTGGGGCAGTCAATGACTTTTGTAGGTTGACTAACCAGCCCAGGTGACTCAGAGTGTCGATTACGATTGAGACGCTGACCTCGCAGTCCTTGAAGGTGGAAGCCTTGATGAGAAGGTCGTCCAGGTATGGAACGACTACTATGCCTCTGGAATGCAGAACGTCCACGGTGGCAGCCATGATCTTTGTAAACGCTCTGGGAGCCGTGGCGAATCCGACCGGGAGAGCCACGAACTGGTAGTGGTCCTGGTTGATTGCAAACCTGAGAAATCTCTGATGGGGGGGAGAAATCGGTATATGCAGGTATGCGTCTTGTATGTCTATGGAGGCGAGATATTCTCCCTGCTCCATGGACGCAATGATGGACCGAAGGGACTCCATGCAAAAATGACGAACCCGCACATACTTGTTGAGTTGTTTTAGGTCCAGTATGGGCCGGACGCTGCCTCCTTTCTTGGGGACTACGAACAGATTGGAGTAGAACCCTCGAAAGCGCTCGACCGTGGGAACCGGTACTATGACTCCTGATTGAAGGAGGGAGGAAACCGCCTGGTGGAAGGCACGAGCCTTGTCTGGCGATTTTGGGGGGACAGAGAGGAAGAACCGGTTCGGTGGTCTGGAAGTGAACTCTATCTTGTATCCGGAAGACACTATTTCCTTGACCCATCTGTCTTCTGTAATAGGCAGCCAGACTTGCTGAAAGAGTAGAAGTCATCCGCCTATGGGTGGGGTGTCTTCCGGAGTTCGTCAGTCATGATGAGGAGAAAGTTTGAGGTTTTCCTCCTTTGGGCTTTGCCTGGCCTGCTTTTGACTGCCAGGTCCTGTCAGGCCTCTGCGCCGCCCGTGGGTTGCCCCTACGTGGAGAGCGGTTACGATATTGTGCTGGACGCAAGACGGACCAGCCTGAAGCATTCCAAAAGGATCGGAATCGTGTTTGGTTACGCCTTCTGAACGTGCGTTTAGGTGTTAGTTGAGGGAGAGAAGTACTCTTACCCCCAGTGGCGTTGGAAATCATTGTGTCCAACTTTTCACCGAAAAGCTGCCCACTGAGGTACGGGAGATGCATGAGGGACTTCTTTGAGGCCGCGTCCGCTTTCCATTCCTGCAGCCAGAGGATACGCCGGATTGTGATGGCGTTTGATGCTATCCCCGCTACACCTCATGCGGAATCCAGAGCTGCATGAAGCATGTAATCTGCTACCACTGCTATTTGAACCGCTTGGTCAGACAGCTCAGGATTTGAAGCTTGGAGGCCAGTCTGCAATTTTCTGGCCCAAGCCAGAATGGCCTTGGCCGCCCAGACTGAAGCGAGCGCGGGAGCCAGAGAGGCCCCTGCCGCTTCGAAAATTGAACGAGCCATGCGTTCTACCTGCCGGTCTGCTGCGTCCCTGAGGTTTGAGCTATCTGGCAGTGAAAGGAGGGTCTGTGCTGCTAGTCTAGAGACTGGGGGGTCCACTTCAGGTGGATCTGTCCACTCCTTGGTGTCCTTCTGTGGGAAGGCGAATTTCTTCTCAGGCTGCGAAAACTGCTTAGTCAGAATCACCTGAAATTCTGGGAGATTAGAGAAGTCCTTAGGTGGTTTCAGAACACTTTCAAAGCAAATCTTGTGTTCTGAGGCTTCCGGGGGTGGATCAGAAATGTCCAGCACCCGATGGATGGAAGAGATTACATCCTCAACTAGCGCTGTATTGCTAGGAGGACCAGGGACCGGAGACCTCTCAGTTTCGTTGTCTGAGTCGGAGTCACAGATGCCTTCCGAATCCTGCCTATCGCTAAGGTGTTCCCTGGTGGGCGAACTGGGGCGGAGGTCTTCTGTGGTCGGGGATCGCTGTGGAGATCTGCGTTGCCTGTCTATGTTAGGGGACGGTCTAGTGACCTGGAACTACGGTGTCTCTCCCTAGAGAGGGATGACCGTGTGCTATGGGATGACGCAGGTGAACGCGACCTGTGGGTCCGCTTACGTCTGGGAGTGCCGGAAACGGCATGTCCCTGAGTGTAGCTGTCCCTTTGCTGGGTAACGCTCATAGCCGAGACATTACCCTGCAGAGCCTGGAGCAATGTGGAGGTTAGGTTATCTATGGACTGCATCATACACTGCGACATCTGGGTAGCCCATTCCGGCGTGGTAGCAGACGCTGAAACATTGGTAGGAGCCTCTTGGAGTTCTGACCCAATATTTTGGATACAATCCTGGCAGTGCGGGTACGTACTGCCACTGGGGAGAGTGGTTTTGCAGGTTGTGCAGAATGCATAAAAACAGTACTGCCTGGTTCTCTTCCTTGAGCCCGGCATAGTGCACAGAGTGCAGAAGGGCTGGATATGCAGAGGGCTCTACAGGGATGGCTATACAGAGGAAACCTATAGGAGAGCCTTACAGGAAATATGGAATCACAGCCGAGTAAAAAAACAGCTGTGATCTTGCCCCACCAGTGTGCTCCTAGGTCCAGCGCCGAAGATCCACAGTCTTGTGTCCCCTCGGAGACTGGCTGGCGTGATGCTGCTGAATGCAGTGCCTGCAGCAGAAATGGCCGCCGAAATAAAACGAGGAAGGAGAAGAAGGGGGCGGAGAGCTGAAAAGGGCGCGCAGAGCTGTATAAAAACGCGCCCTGTCTCGATCCGTCCCTTCTATGACACAGTAGAGTGTCATAGTGTCATAATTATAATCCTGGGGGGCTGGGGGGGGGGGAGCTGCGGAGAAGAGGCGGTGACTTCAGCTAGGCCGAAGCAGCGGCCTAAATTAGATGCCGATGCCCAGAAAGGGCTCCAGGCCGGCGCGGAAGTCCGGGAGGGGGTCGAAACTGAACCGGACCCCCACGGATTGAAAAAGCAGGATAGCGGTGGAGCTATAATCGGGAGGGGGGCTGTGAGAAGCCCTTCTGAGGCACCATAGATCTGGTGCTGCCGCAGAGACAGGGGAGCAGGGATCCCCTGTCTCCATTGTGCCATGCCTGCCTGCACTCCCCCCTGGCCCCGACAGGAGCCCGCAGGTGGGCTGGGGTCCCTCGTTACTCTGAGCTGCAGTGTGCCGTGGTACAAATACAAACCCTACCTGAGGCGTCTAAACCTAAAACCCCCAGAGGGGGATTAGGGAGGGTGCTGCTGTCACCATCAGGGGGTTTCATCCTCGCCTTGACCTCAACCCAAGACCAAAAGGAATTGGGGAAGGAGGGGGATCTCGTCTTCAAACCAGCACCCGCAGGACTGGGGAAGGAGCGACATGGGGAACAGCCACCTCAACTTCAACCGGGCACCCCATGATAGGGGACCGAGGAAGGAGCATGCCAGGAATCTCACAGGAGACCCTCTTTTCTTCATCTGTAATCCGGATGAAAAAGGAAAAAAAAAATTTTTAGGTGTGCCTCCTTGCGACACTAAGCAAAAACTGGTGAAGGCCGTCCAGGGGTGTGTACTGCAGAGGAGGAGCCATAGTTAATCTTTTTCAGATTATGCATAGTGTCACCTCCTAGTGGACAGCAGCATAACACCCATGGTTCTGTGTCCCCCAATGAGGCGACAGAGTAATTCCCCCCTCAATCTATTTGCCCAGCTGTCGAGATCTTCATCAAAACGGTGAGTAAAGACTTTGACAAAATACCAAAACATCCGTATCACAATAATATTAGTAGGGAAGAAAGAACGGCCCTTAGACGGATGAAGGACCTACAGGAATGTAATTTTTAAACCATCCGACAAAGGTGGAAATATTGTTATATGGCCGAAAGTGATGTATGCAGCAGAAGCTTTGAGACATCTGGTGAAGACATCTGTTTGACAGCTCGCCAGCGATCATGTAGCGACTCACCAGCGATCCTGACACGTTGATATTGTTGTCGGGATCGCTGGTGAGTCGCTATGTGTGATGGGGCCTTAAGTCTGAATTACTGACAATCTTACAAATGGCGAGAGATAATGAAATTATCTCTAAAGAACTTTTTCATGCCCTACAAATTGATGATCTCACTTTATCTACGTTGTACTTTTTACCTAAAGTACACAAAAATCAGTCTACTCCACCAGGAAGACCTATAATATCTGGTTGTAACAACTACCTGTAGAATGTCAATAAATATATTGACTCACAGCTCCAACCTTTAGTTTCTGAGTTACCATCTTGTATAAAGGATAGTGGAGACTTTTTGAAAAAGATTGATGGACTTCATATTGAGGCAGATACTTTATTGGTAACCTGCGACATAGAATCACTGTATACCAATATTCGCCATACTGATGGAATAAGAGCCTCACAATTCTTTCTGAACTCTTCCAACATCACTCCATCTAAGAGAGACTTCATTGTTCAGCTACTGGAATTCTCTCTTTCGCACAATTTCTTTTTATTTAACGGGTCCTTCTATCTGCAGCTCCAGGGCACAGCAATGGGGGCATCTTTTGCGCCCTCGTATGCCAATCTGTTCCTGGGGCTGTGGGAGAGGGACCTCTTCCTATCGGATTGTTTATCATCAATGGACCATGTCCTATTTTGGGCACGGTATATTGATGATAATTTCATTGTTTGGCAGGGTCATGTTAAGACTTTAAATGAATGCATTTCTACATTGAATAAGAACCAATCAAACATACATCTGACATACCATTATGATTGTACTTCTATTGATTTCTTGGATATTAAGATCAAGAGAGATGGGAACAACTGCCTACAAACCTGACTTATTCCGCAAACCAATGGCTGTCAATGCGCTCTTACATGCGTCATCATCACACCCTCCTGCACTTATTAGATTAATACCGATAGGTCAGTTCCTAAGAATTAGGAGAATATGCTCAGAGGATTTAGATTTTGAAAGAGAAGCAAAAATACTCAGGGAGAAATTTATTGAACGTGGCTATAGCAACCGTTCTCTTAAAAGGGCATACAATTGTCACGGGAAGCTTAGGTAACTCTAGGCTGAACCCCGGGGCCCCTGCGGTGTCCCTCAGACTAGATAAAACCCTGACTTTCCCTCAACCCAGGCTTTACACTGAAGGTGTGCCTGCCTGGGCCTCCACCCTGTCCTTGTCTCCAGTCCAGCCCTAAGCTGAACACACCACCCTCCACCCAGTGAAGAGACCAAACACCAGACCCCACAAATAAGTATGGACATGGGTAAGGGAAATTAACCACACCACGTACACACAAGAGAAAACAATAAGGTGCAAGGGCA
Organism: Dendrobates tinctorius; assembly: GCF_039654945.1. Classification (NCBI taxonomy): domain Eukaryota; kingdom Metazoa; phylum Chordata; class Amphibia; order Anura; family Dendrobatidae; genus Dendrobates; species Dendrobates tinctorius. The sequence continues at coordinate 18,581,117 of NW_027361878.1, forward strand.
ACCAAATAATACCACGCAGGGAGGAAATAATGGCAACAACGGAATATACTACACCAGATATTGTATGCTCCTAAGACCCCCCCCTTCAGACCGGTAACTCTAGCACAAGGCAAGAGCTAAAGGCAGGAGGCGTGGCTAAGCCCTCACCCAGACTAACAACCTGGTTAACCCAATCCAAGCCAGATCAGAAGACCAAGCGGCGCCGCTGAGAACAAAGTGGTAGGATGGGGTATTAACACTGTCTGCCGGACAACCTGGTGCGAACCGTGTCCGACATGACAGTACCCCTCCTTCTATGAGGGACCCCAGGAACCTCACAATGACGAGGGCCTGGCTTGTCCGGATGACGGCGATGAAACATCGTAACCAGTCGGTCTGCATGTATGTCCGAAGCCGGCACCCAAGTTCTCTCCTCCGGACCATAGCCACGCCAGTGAACAAGGTACTGTAAAGTGCGACGCACTACCCGAGAGTCAACCACCTTGGACACCTCAAACTCCAACGTGCCCTCCACCAAGACAGGAGGCGGTGGCACGGGAGAAACATCCACAGAACCCACGACCTTTTTAAGTAATGCCTTGTGAAACACATTATGTATCTTGTATACGGCAGGTAACTCCAAACGAAATGCCACAGGATTGACAATAGCGGAGATCCTAAACGGACCAATGAACCTGGGACCCAACTTAAGCGATGGTATTTTGAGTTTGATGCTCCTTGTAGACAACCATACCCAATCACCCACACACAGGTCCGGACCTGGCACACGTTTACGGTCAGCCACACGTCTATACCTAGACCCTACACTCAGCAAGCGCTGCTTTACTCTCCTCCAAACGGATGACAATTGTGCTCCCAACTGGTCCTGCTCAGGGACGCCAACCGAGCACCCCTGGCGCAAGGTACAGAATTGGGGATGTTGACCATAAATACAAAAAAAGGAGATTCCCCAGACGATTCCTGACAATGATTGTTTATCGCGAATTCAGCCAGAGGAAGAAACGCTGACCACTCTTCCTGATTGTCAGACACAAAACAGCGTAAGTATTGTTCCAGGTTTTGGTTCATACGCTCAGTCTGCCCATTCGACTGAGGATGGAAAGCCGAAGAATGAGACAATTTGATCCCTAGACGTGAACAAAACGCTCTCCAAAATTTTGCCACAAATTATGTACCTCTATCAGATACAATGTCAGACAGGACACCATGAAGTCTGACCACCTCGCGAATAAATACCAGAGCAAGGGTCTTCGCATTGGGCAAAGATGGCAAAGCAACGAAATGCGACATTTTAGAGAACCGATCAACTATTACCAGAATGACCGTGTTCCCAGCCGAGGAGAGCAAATCCGTAATGAAATCCATGGAAATCTCAGTCCATGGCTTACTGGGCACACAGAGGATGCAACATGCCAGTAGGACGGGAACGTGGTGTCTTGGCCCATGCGCATGTGGTACAGGCAGACACATATGAAGCCACGTCCTGCCGGATTTTGGGCCACCAAAAACGACGTTCCAGAGTGCCCTTAAGCCCTGGGTGGCCTGCCAGGACAGTATCGTGATGTTCCCCTAACACCTTTAAGCGTAGGTGTAATGGCACAAACGATTTATTAGGAGGCAGACCCGGCGGTACCTCCTCCTGAGCCTCAGCAATCTCTGCCTCCACTTCTGTAGTGATAGCCGAGACTTCAACACCCTTTTGGAGGATAGGCACCGGCTCCTCACATGGCTCTCCCCCCGAAAAACATCTGGACAGGGTGTCCACTTTAGAATTCTTAGAACCTGGTCGGTAGGTCACAAAAAAATTGAACCGGGTGAAGAATAACGCCCAGCGAGCCTGTCTGGGGGACAGGCGTTTAGCAGACTCTAAATAAAGCAGATTTTTATGGTATGTAATAACAGTAATCTGATGGACAGCCCCCTCCAAGAAGTGTCGCCATTCCTCAAATGCCAACTTGATAGCCAACAAATCCCTTTTACCAATATCGTAATTGCGCTCAGGCGGCGACAGCTTCTTGGAGAAGTAGGCACACGGATGCAATTTGCCCAAGGATGGGTTCTGACACAGTAACGCCCCCACTCCCACCTCAGATGCATCCACCTCCACAGTAAATGGTAGGGAGACATCAGGCTGAACCAGGATGGGAGCTGAAGCAAAACTGTTTTTGAGGAATTCAAACGCGCGCACCGCCGCCTCAGACCAGTCAGAAAAATTAGTACCTCTTTTAGTCATGTCGGTGAGCGGTTTAGCAATTATAGAAAAATTCTTAATAAATTTCCTATAATAGTTGGAAAAGCCTAAAAACCGCTGAAGCGCCTTGAGATTATCAGGCCTCTCCCAATGCAACACCGCTTGCACCTTAGCGGTGTCCATTTTAAACCCTGAGACGGAAATAACATAACCCAAAAAAGGTAATTCTTGGACGACAAATACACATTTCTCATGCTTGGAATAGAGCTTGTTCTCTCTGAGCAACTGTAATACCTGCCTAACATGCTCTATGTGTGTATCACGGTCACGTGAGTAAACAAGAATGTCATAAAGGTATATGATAACAAATTTCCCCAAAAGATGAGAAAAGACATCATTTATGAAATGTTGAAATACTGCTGGCGCGCTAGTCAACCCAAATGGCATCACCAAATTCTCAAAATGACCCTCAGGGGTATTAAATGCCGTCTTACATTCATCCCCTTGACGGACTCTTATGAGATTGTACGCCCCCCTGAGGTCAAGTTTGGAAAACCATTTGGCACCAGACACCTGGTTGAACAAATCGGGTATGAGTGGCATCGGGTATGGGTCACGAACCGTAATCTGGTTGAGTTCCCTAAAATCCAGACACGGGCGTAATCCGCCATCTTTCTTCTTGACAAAGAAGAACCCCGCCGCCAATGGAGATGATGAAGGCCTAATGTGCCCTTTGCTTAGAATTTCTGCAATGTATTCTTTGAGAGCTTGCCTCTCAGGAACTGAGATATTAAACATCCTGGCTTTCGGTAACTTGGCTCCCGGTTTTAACCTAATAGCACAGTCATAGGGTCGGTGCGGTGGCAGCTCTGAACAACCCTTTCCAGAAAATACATCAGCAAAGTCCAGCAGTGGCTCCGGGATGCTGGGAGTCACAGCGGAAATACAAGTGGCCAGACAACTCTCCTGGCAATCTCTGCTCCACTGAATTATGTCCTGGGTTTTCCAATCAATCACCGGATTGTGCATAGACAACCATGGAAACCCCAGAACTACCTGAGCAGGTAAATTACTGAGCACCTTACATGTTACCCGCTCAGAGTGTAAGACCCCAATGTGGAGTTTTACATCAGCCACAAACTCTTTAATCTCCCCTTGTGAGAGTGGGGAGGCATTGATGGTAACCACCCAAATAGGATTAGGCAGCTCTTCCACCTTCAATCCCGCTGTCCGCGCGAATCTCTCATCAATGAGATTAGCAGCTGAACCACTATCAACAAATACAGTAATCGACAGCTCTTGGCCCCCGACTACTACCTTGGCAGGAAGCATACACTGGGAGACCAGCATGGAGGATATGCAAAGGCTCAGATTAGACTCCTCCAAACCCTCTGAGCCTAGCAGTTTTCCGCCGGCGCGTCCTTCTAAAGGTACTGTCACACTAAGCGATATCACTAGCAATATCGCTATAACTTGTGACGTTATAGCGATATTGCTAGCGACATCGCTGTGTCTGATACCTACGACCCGCTCCCCCGCTGGTTATCGCTGATCGCGCGAGAACATTCAGGACTGCTTCTCGTCGTCAGCTTCCTGTGGAGAGACGAGCGACGAGCCGGGCGGGAGGACGCAGGATCGCCTAGTGTGACAAGTAAGTAGCGACCCCCGTCCCCAGCGATGTCGCTGGTGAGATCTGCCTGTGTGGCAGCTCACTAGCGACCACTTACCAATGTACCAGCGATCCTGACCGCGTCATATCGCTGGTCGGGATCGCTGGTACATCGCTAAGTGTGACAGTACCTTTAGGTACCAGCCGGCAGGCATTAATAAAATGTCCTTTCTTGCCACAAAAAAACAAACCCCTTGCTTTCTGGGCAAGGGACATTTATGCTTGTTACTTTGTGAATGTGATATACCAGCGATCTGCATAGGCTCAACGGATTCATCCGAAGTAGCCTCACCAAAAACTGCCCCCCCACACAGGAAAAGTCTCCTGCGAACTCTGACGAAAACGGCGATCAATGCGTACTACAAGCACCATAGCAGCCTCCAGAGTGGCGGGAGTCTCATACATTAACAGAGCCTGTTTAACCCTTCCAGAAACCCCATGCAAAAATTGACTCCTTAGTGCAGGGTCATTCCACTGAGTGTCCACAGCCCAGCGACGAAACTCAGTACAGTAATCCTCCGCCAGTCGCTCACCCTGGAGCAGAGAGCGTATTTTAGATTCTGCTAACGCCAGTCTGTCAGGATCGTCATAGATTAAACCAAGAGCAGGAAAAAAAAAGGTCTACAGACTCAAATGAAGGTGAATCAGAAGGTAGTGAAAAAGCCCATGCTTGTGGATCACCACTCCGCAAGGAAATTACCAAGCCCACACGCTGAGCCTCATTTCCTGAGGAGAGGGGACGCGTACGAAAATACAATTTGCAGGATTCACGAAATACAACGAACTTACAGCGATCACCAGAAAATCGTTCCGGGAGAGGTAACTTGGGTTCAGCTGCCCTGACTGCTGCCTCAGTTTGTACAGCAGGAACGGACAGGCCTTGTTGCTGGACCACCCCCCTCAGTTCAGTGACCTGTAAGGACAGAGCCTCCAGCTGTTTGGTTAATGAGACTACAGGATCCATGGTAACTAATTCTTGGGCCGACTATAAAGTCACGGGAAGCTTAGGTAACTCTAGGCTGAACCCCGGGGCCCCTGCGGTGTCCCTCAGACTAGAGGAAACCCTGACTTTCCCTCAACCCAGGGTTTACACTGAAGGTCTGCCTGCCTGGGCCTCCACCCTGTCCTTGTCTCCTGTCCAGCCCTAAGCTGAACCCACCACCCTCCACCCAGTGAAGAGACCAAACACCAGACCCCACAAATAAGTATGGACAAGGGTAAGGGAAACGCACCACACCGCGTACACACAAGAGAAAACAATAAGGTGCAAGGGCAACCAAATAATACCACACAGGGAGGAAATAATGGCAACAACAGAATATACTACACCAGATATTGTATGCTCCTAAGGCACCCCCTTCAGACCGGTAACGCTAGCACAAGGCAAGAGCTATAGTCGGCGACGCCCATAGTCAAGCAGGACAATTTAAAGGCAGGAGGCGTGGCTAAGCCCTCACCCAGACTAACAACCTGGTTAACCCAATCCAAGCCGGATCAGAAGACCAACCGGCTCCGCTGAGAACAAAGTGGTAGGATGGGGTATTACCGCTGTCTGCCGGACAACCTGGTGCGAACCGTGTCCGACATGACAATAATAGAGCCAAACATAGATCAAGACAGGATGTTCTATACAAAGTAAAGTCCCCTGCTTCGGACCCTGGTGTGAGGTTTATTACAAAATATCATGGCCAAACTCAAGCTATGCAACAGATTCTGAAAAAATCATGGTCCATTCTACAGGCCGATCCAATAATTTCTCACTATGTCGGCGAAGGACCTAAGATCACCTATAGGAAATCCCAGAGTATACGTAACTCAATAGTGAGCAGCCACTATACGAACGAGCCAATAACTTTCCTTTCCACAAATAAAAAGAACTATGGATGTAAACCTTGTGGTAGATGTGTAGCATGCACAAATATCAATCGGACGGATATATTTACTGATACAGGAAACTGTACAACATACAAGATAAAACATCAAATCACCTGTACTTCAAAAGCTGTAGTGTATCATGCTACATGCCCTTGCCAACTTATTTATGTTGGTTTAACAACACGCCAACTAAAGGTTAGAGTCCGAGAGCACGTCTTAGGGATTGAAGCTGCTAAAAATGTTGAGGATTTAAATGAGTTAAAAACAATACCTCGACCTTTTAAAATACATCACCAATGTGATGCATCTCTTTTACGTGTAACTGGAATTGACATGCTACAACCACACATAAGAGGAGGAAGTATTAGTAAAAATTCAGCTAAAATGGAAACCAAATGGATTTGGACACTCAACACTGTCTCACCTATGGGCCTAAATGAGAATATAAGCTTTGCTCCGTTTTTGTAAACCATTAACCCATTTTTTACCGTGTATATTTTTTAGTTTTTTATCTTTTTTAGCTTTTATAGTTTTATTTTTATTTAATATTTTATATTATTTTTTAGTATTACTTACCAGATACAGATTGATGTGGTTGGCCTTTCTCATCCTTTTCTTGGATACTGGTGGGTGGTCGTTCAGCACTCATTTCTACTATCTTGTGGACGGATTGAAGATTACCTACAAAGGGTGAAGAGTATTATGAAGAATGATGGACTATTTTTATTTATTTTTGCTTCCTTATTCCCCCTTCTATTCCCCCTCCTTTTCCTTTTCATGCTTATTTTATATGTATACATATTTTCATGACCATTTCACTATGATATTTTATATATACATTTGATTTTTCACTATTGGATAATTGTCTTGTGTATTCATGTTGGATACATATCGTTTGCATATATAGGTATATGCCCTAATGTGTGCTATTATGTGCATAAACATGGGGGATGTGTGTATGTACATGTGCATGTATATATGGATGTGTATTGATCAAGCTTATAGGTAGATTATTATGTGTTCATGTATTTATCTTTGTCATTGATGTACCATGTGGTTTATATACATAAGCATTATTACTCATCTATTTATTCATTTATTTATTATTGTTTTTATTTATTACATTATTACACTATAATTCTATTATTATACTTTTTTCCTACCAATGTTTAGTATTAATTATCTTTACACTTTAATTTTTTATCCATTTTCCTTTTTGTTTTTTGATACCACTACATTAGTATTTTCCTTTCCTTTTTTCCCTCCTTCCTTTGCAATTCAGCTATGATCATTAGAACTTTGTCTATTTCTTCGTTATTGCTGTGGACAGGAGCTGCACGCATGCGCAGTTCAGTGCCCCGGATAGTGTCTCGCTTCCTGCGTCCACATGTATCCATGACGACAGGTCGCGGTCACGTGACCTGTCGTCAGTGATCACATGACGCCGGGGCTGAGACCTTCCTGGGTTTCCAGACGCGGATGCATCATCACCACTCCGTATCCACCAATGAGAATGGCCTCCTTTTTATTTATAAACTAGCGGTTTTCATATGGGTAACACCCCCTGACAAAGGAACACATCCAAAACGCGCGTTGGGGCGCGATGAAGCACCTTAACCCTTACCATTGTGGACCCACTGTGCAGGTATTTTTTACAGCTATAGCCCCCTGTATGTTATTCTGAGTTGGTCAGTTTGATATTGTGCTTTTTCCATACATGGTCTGTTTATATATGGTTTTTTTAGCCCTATATGTGACCAACATATAGCTCTCTATATGATATTTTTATGGGCCCTCCTCCATAATATAGCACAATGCAATTTGGCACTTAATAGTGCATTTCCCTACAGTTATTTAATGTAGGTACATGGTGCACTATGGGACTCTACTAAATGTTGGCACAATTTTGAAGTAGAGATTTATATGTAAACAGCACTTTTGTGTTGCACATATCACTTTATATATTTTTACACTATTTTTCATTCATTTTTTATTTGTGGTAGTTTAGTGCAGGATTTCACACGGCTTTTGCACTATTTTAATTGTTTCAGCAGTATAGTCACTATTTTCTGACTAGTTTATTATGATAAATAGTTCACATTTTTTGGCATATTATCTATATGAGTTAGCACTTAGCACTGTATATTTGCACATTTTTGTAATTTATTACCTACATCTTTTGTGCTTTATGTTAAATTCTTGAATTTTACTGATACTATACTTGTGTGCTATATTTTACATTGTGGTCAAGCCTAATTAGTTAATCTAATTTTTTACTGTGGGTTGTATCACATTGATATATTAACAAAGTTTGTATCTATAGAATTCTCATGGCGCAAGTAACCTATTTATAATAAAGGATTTTTATCAACAATTTCTTCTTTACATCTTATTATTTTTTCATCTCTATGGACTCAGTACTTATTTATATATGATACCGAATGGTCTGCCATTCATCTTTTCAGTAGAGATATGTTACATTTAAGGTATATTATTTTTATTTATATATATATATATACACACACACATTTCTATGTAGTGTTTCCTCTGCTGTGTTTAACAGCCTATCAGTGGTGGACGCTTTCCTAGGCAAGGAGTGCACGCTTGCAAGCTTGACTGCCAAGCTCCTGGAAAGCACTGTCCCCAGGCAAGCAGGAGGCAGGTGAGCAGTGCACTCTTGAAGAAAGAAGATGAGCACTGCCCTTTAATGAGATTCACCTGTGCAGCTCGAACCATGGCCCAACCACTACACATAAATAAGCCCTAAACTGTTAAGGCTCCTTTACTTTGTTAAAGGGAATGTCACCCTTTTTTTGGCTTTCCAGCTGCTGGCATAGACATCGGGGGCTTATCTACAGCATTCTGTAATGCTGTAGATAAGCCCCTGATGTAACCTGAAAGAGAAGAAAAACACGTTATATTATACTCACCGAGGTGGGCGGTCCGGTCCGATGGGTGGTCCGGTGCCTCCCTTGTTCATGCGATGACGTCCTCTTCTCCCGTCCTGAAATGGCTCCGGCGCAAGCGCATTGCTCTTCCCTGTTGAGGGCAGAGCAGAGTCCTGCAGTGCGCAAGCGTCGGGAGAGGTCTGGCGCCTGCGCACTGCAGAATTCTGCTCTGCCCTCAACAGGGCAGAGCAGTGCACCTGCGCCGGAGCCATTTCAGGACGGGAGAAGAGGACGTCATCGCATGAAGAAGGGAGGCGCCGGACCGGACCGCAACACCCATCGGACCGAACCGCCCACCTTGGTGAGTATAATATAACGTGTTTTTCTTCTCTTTCAGGTTACATCAGGGGCTTATCTACAGCATTACAGAATGCTGTAGATAAGCCCCTGATGTCTATGCCGGCAGCTAATAGGGCAAAAAAAGGGTGAAAGATTCCCTTTAAATGAGTTGTCCAGCCTTCCGGTACAAGTCTGCAGTCACTCTACTCTCAGGTGCCAGGAACAGGCAGTCATGTAACCACAAGTATGGGATTTGCTTACTTCCGGCCATATGCCATGTGTCCGGCCTCATTCATTGCACTTGCACTGAGCGAAGCTGCGCACGTCTTGTCGGCACGTGACCACATGTATGCAAATCATATACTTGCGGAAGTTGCAGTCACACCCCAAACACCGAAGAATCCTCACAGCGCGTAGTGCACGTGATGAGAGGATTAACAAGTCTGCAGTCACATAGAGTGAGTGCACACTTGTAGGCCAAGGCCGAACAACCCTTTTAAGGCCCATTTAGAGGGGCAAATTTTGGCCCATTAACAAGCGCTTACTAATGTTATATATTGCCCACGTATCAGCTGCTCAGCGTTTACAGGCAACTAGTACTAACGGGGACACAATGATCGGTAATATGATTACTCTGCCCCCAGACAGCATCATGTTATCAGCAGCACATCTCCTATTTACACTGGGCGATGTGCTGCCGAGAACAAGGATTTTTATGCCTTTTATGGTCCATAATTTGTAGTGTACCCAATGAACAAGCGGTTTTCTCGTTTGTGGGACGATCGCTAGCGTGCTTACATTTGCCGATAATTGTAGACAAGTATTTGTACAAAACACTTAATCGACAATTATCGTCTAAATGGGCCCTTTACAGTAAGAAGAGAAGCAATCTAGTGGCTGCACCCACAACTCTGCTTCCGATTTGTTAATTCACCGTCAGAATTAATTTTTCGCACTTTATGGTTATTAGCATTAATTACAAAACTATGAAAATCACAAAAGGGCCGAGGCTGACGGCACAAAGGGCTGCGTCCAAATCATGGTCTACCGGGCACAGCTCTTTACTTCTAGACCCGCCTGTACCTGTGGCTGGAGCTCAGGCCTATTCATGAAAGGACTCGTGCACACGGGGGGGTTTCCTTGCAGCTTTTTACAGATTTCAACCATACAAATGAGTGTGGAAAAAAAAATCTAAATAGCATCGGACATGGCTGGACACCGAGACCCGACCCCCCCCACACCGACTGACGGTACCGATCGGCTGACGGCACCGATCGGCAGCCGCCGTCATAATCTGCCCCCCCCGCCTTCCCTCCGCCCCCCCAGCCCTCCGATCACCCCCTCTCAACCTCCTTTGTGCCTCCGACCTCCCGCTATCCGTCCCGGTGTCCCGCCGTCCAGCGTCATGGGCGCCGCCATCTTGGAAGATGGCGGGCGCATGCGCAGTGCGCCGAATCGAATCTGCAACGCTGCAGATTCATTCATTTATTTTGATCACTATGATAAACTTTCATAGTGATCAAAATAAAAAAAAGTAAATCACCGCCCCCCTTATCACCCCCATAGGTAGGGACAAATAATAAAATAAAAAAAAAATTTTTTTTTATTTTTCCATTAGGGCTAGGGTTAGGGCTAGGGTTGGAATTAGGGTTAGGGTTAGAAATAGGGTTAGGGTTGGACTAAGGGTTAGGGTTGGACTAAGGGTTAGGGTTGGAATTAGGGTTAGGGTTGGGGTTGGGATTACGGTTAGGCTTGTGGTTAGGGTTAGAGTTGGGATTTCGTTAGGGGTGTGTTGGGATTAGGGTTGTGGTTAGGGTTATGATTAGGGTTGGGGTTAGGGGTGTGTTGGGGTTAGGGTTGGAGATAGAATTGAGGGATTTCCACTGTTTAGGCACATCACGGGGTCTCCAAACGCGACATGGAGCCACCATTTCGCGTTCAAAAAGTCAAACGGTGCTCCCTCCATTTCGAGCCCCGACGTGTGCCCAAACAGCGGTGTACCCCCACTTATGGGGTATCAGGGTACTCAGTAAAAATTGCACAACAACTTTGGGGGTCTAATTTCTCCTGTTACCCTTGGGAAAATAAAAAATGGAGGCTAAAATAATTATTTTTGTGGAAAAAAAATGATTTTTTATTTTCACGGTTCTGCGTTATAAACTTCTGTGAAGCACTTGGGGGTTCAATGTGCTCACCACACATCTAGATAAGTTCCTTGGGGGGGGTCTAGTTTCCAAAATGGGGTCATTTGTGGGGGGTTTGCACTGTTTAGGTACATCAGGGGCTCTGCAAACGTAACGTAATCTTTGAAAATTCTTGGAGAACAGGAGAAGTGCCAGAAGACTGGAGAAGAGCAAATGTTGTTCCTATCTTCAAAAAGGGGAAGAAGGTGGACCCAGGCAACTATAGGCCGGTGAGTCTGACTTCTATACCAGGAAAGATCTTTGAACAAATTATTAAACAACATGTATGTCAATACCTGGATAAGAATGAAGTGATTAAACAGAGTCAGCATGGGTTTGTAACTAATAAGTCATGTCAGACTAATTTAATTTCCTTCTATGATGGTATTACTGATTGGGTGGATCAAGGAAATGCTGTAGATATAGTATATCTTGACTTCAGCAAAGCATTTGACAAAGTCTCTCATACAATCCTTATTGAAAAAATGACTAAGTATGGAATGGACAAGGCAACTGTTAGGTGGATTCATAACTGGCTTAGTGATCGGACCCAAAGAGTGGTCGTAAATGGCTGCACATCCAGTTGGAAGAATGTCTCAAGTGGGGTACCACAGGGCTCTGTCCTGGGCCCTGTATTGTTCAACATCTTTATCAACGATTTAGATGAAGGAATTGAGGGTAAACTGATTAAATTTGCTGATGACACAAAGCTAGGAGGGATAGCTAATACTAGAGAAGAGAGAGAGAGGATTCAAAAAGATTTAAATAAACTGGAGAAGTGGGCAGCAACAAACAGAATGGTTTTTAACAGGGAGAAATGCAAAGTACTACATCTGGGCAATAAAAATGAAAAAAGCATATATAGAATGGGAGGAATAGGGCTAAGTGACAGCACATGTGAAAAAGACTTGGGTATACTAATAGATCACAGACTGAATATGAGTCAACAGTGTGATGCAGCAGCAAAAAAGGCAAATGCAATTCTAGGATGTATTAACAGAAGCATACAGTCTAGATCACGTGAAGTAATTATTTCCCTCTACTCCTCTTTGGTCAGACCTCATCTGGAATATTGTGTCCAATTTTGGGCACCACATTTTAAAAAAGACATCAACAAACTGGAGCAAGTTCAGAAAAGAGCGACCAGAATGGTGACCGGTCTGCAAACCCTGTCTTATGAGGAAAGGTTGCAGGATTTGGGAATGTTTAGTTTGCAAAAGAGAAGACTGAGAGGAGACTTAATAGCTGTCTACAAATATCTAAAGGGCTGTCACATTGTAGAAGGATCAACTTTATTCTCATTTGCACAAGGAAAGACTAGAAGCAATGGGATGAAGCTGAATGGGAGGAGACACAGATTAGATATTAGAAAAAACTTTTTGACAGTTAGAGTGATCAATGAGTGGAACAGGCTGCCACGAGAAGTGGTGAGTTCTCCTTCAATGGAAGTCTTCAAACAGAGGCTGGACAGACATCTAACTGGGATGATTTAGCGAATCCTGCTTTGAGCAGGGGGTTGGACCAGATGGCCCAGGAGGTCCCTTCCAACTCTACGATTCTATGATTCTATTCTATGATTCTATGATTCTTGTAACATGATGCCCACAGACCATTCCATCAAGTCTTCATTTCAAAGCGTCACTACTTCCCTTCCGAGCCCCAACGTGTGCTCAAACAGTGGTCCCCCCCCCCTTATGGGGTACCAGCGTACTCAGGACACACTGGACAACAACTTTTGGGGTCCAATTTATCCTGTTACCCTTGTGAAAATAAATAAATAGTGGACTAAAAATCATTTTTTGAGAAAAAAAAAAATATTTTTTATTTTCACGGCTCTACGTTATAAACTTCTGTGAAGCACTTGGGGTTTCAATGTGCTCACCACACATCTAGATAAGTTCCTCGGGTGATCTAGTTTCCAAAATGGGGTAATTTGTGGGGGTTTGCACTGTTTAGGTACATCAGGGGCTCTGCAAACGTAACATGACGCCCACAGACCATTCCATCAAGTCGGCATTTCAAAGCGTCACTACTTCCCTTCCGAGCCCCAACGTGTGCCCAAACAGTGGTCCCCCCCACATATGGGGTACCAGCGTACTCAGGACAACCTGGACAACAACTTTTGGGGTCCAATTTATCCTGTTAACCTTGTGAAAATAAAAAAATTGCAGGCTAAAAATTTATTTTTTGAGGAAAAAAAAATATTTTTATTTTAACGGCTCTGGGTTATAAACTTCTGTGAAGCACCTGGGGGTTCAAAGTGCTCACTATGCATCTAGATAAGTTCCTTAGGGGGTCTAGTTTCCAAAATGGGGTCATTTGTCGGGGAGCTCCAAAGTTTACGCACACAGGGGCTCTGCAAACACGACATGGTGTCCGCTAACGATTGGAGCTAATTTTCCATTCAAAAAGTCAAATGACGCTCCTTCCCTTCTGAGCCATGCCGTGCACTCAAACAGTGGTTTCCCCCCACATATGGGGTACCAGTGTACTCAGGACAAACTGGACAACAACTTTTGGGGTCCAATTTATCCTGTTACCCTTGGGAAAATAAAAAATAGCGGGCTAAAAAATCATTTTTGAGGAAAAAAAAATATTTTTTTATTTTCATGGCTCTGCATTTATATACTTCTGTGAAGCACTTGGGGGTTCAGAGTGCTCAGTACACATCTAGATAAGCTCCTTGGGGGTTCTAGTCTCCAAAATGGGGTCACTTGTGGGGGTTTCTACTGTTTAGCACACAGGGGCTCTGCAAACGCAACATGACGCCTGCAGAACACTCCATCAAAGTCTGCATTCCAAAATGGTGCTCCTTCCCTTCTGAGCTCTCCCGTGCTCCCAAACAGTGGTCCCCCCCCACATATGGGGTATCGGTGTACTCAGGACAAATTGCACAACAACTTTTGTGGTTCAATTTCTCCTGTTAGCCTTGTGAAAATAAAAAATAGCGGGCTAAAAAATAATTTTTGAGCAAAAAAAAAAAAAATGATTTTTTATTTTCACTGCTCTGCGTTATAAACTTCTGTGAAGCACTTGGGGGTTCAAAGTGCTCATCACACATCTAGATAAGTTCCTTCGGGGGGTCTAGTTTCCAAAATTGGGTCACTTGTGGGGGAGCTCCAATGTTTAGGCACACAGGGGCTCTCCAAATGCGACATGGTGTCCTCTAACGATTGGAGCTAATTTTCCAATCAAAAAGTCACATGGCGCTCCTTCCCTTCCGGGCCCTGCTGTGACACAAACAGTGGTTTATGACCACATATGAGGTATCGGTGTACTCAGGAGAAATTGCCCAACAAATTTTAGGATCCATTTTATCCTGTTGCCCATGTGAAAATGAAAAAACTGAGGCTAAATAAAATTTTTGTGAAAAAAAAAAAACACTTTTTTTTTTTATGGATCAATTTGTGAAGCACCTGGGGATTCAAAGTGCTCACTATGCATCTAGATAAGTTCCTTGGAGGGTCTAGTTTCCAAAATGGGGTCACTTGTGGGGGAGCTCCAATGTTTAGGCGCACAGTGACTCTCCAAACGTGACATGGCAACTGCTAAATATTCAAGCATATTTTCCATTCTAAAAGTAAAATGGCGCTCCTCCCTTCTGAGCCCTGCCGGGTGCCCAAACAGTGGTTTATGACCACATATGAGGTATTGGTGTACTCAGGAGAAATTGCCCAACAAATTTTAGGATCCATTTTTTCATTTTGAATGTGAGGTGGTCCCTAAAAAAAATGGTTTTGTAAATTTTGTTGTAAAAATGAGAAATCACTGGTCAGCTTTTAACCCTTATAACTTCCTAACAAAAAAATATTTTGCTTCCAAAATTGTGCTGATGTAAAGTAGACATGTGGGAAATATTTATTAACTATTTTGTGTCACATAACTCTCTGGTTTAATGGAACAAAAATTCAAAATTTGAACATTGCAAAGTTTTCGCCAAATTTCCATTTTTTCACAAATAAACGCAAAAATTATCGACCTAAATTTACCACTAACATGAAGCCCAATATGTCAGGAAAAAACGATCTCGGAATCGCTAGGATGCGTTGAAGCGTTCCTGAGTTATTACCTCATAAAGGGACACTGGTCAGAATAGCAAAAAATGGCCAGGTCATTAAGGTCAAAATAGGCTGGGTCATGAAGGGGTTAATAGAGAAGCCCCCTGAAAACTTTTGCCTACGGCATGCTGCGTTTCGGGAAAAAAAAAAAAATATGTTCCCATGTAGCGTAAATTATACTTTCTTACATGCATTTTGGGCTTTATTTCACACCAATGAATTCCCCCTGCTGCTCTCCAATCGTAGAATATTTTTTAATACAAAATATTTAACAAATAGAACCGGATAGTAATGTATGACCCTGTGGCACTGCAGATGTGCGCGCACTACAGGCCCCGGCTGGAGCCGCAGCTGTGACGAGGATGGAGCCTCCCCTGCAGGCAGCAGACCCCGCCAGTCTGCAGGTCACGTGTGACCTCCCGTGTAATGACCCCCTGCAGCCAGCAGGGGTCGCCAGCGTCCCCGCCTTGCAGTTACCGCTTCACACCGCCGTGAGTCACCTCTTGCTAAACGGCTCCGCCACTCACCCCCCGCCTCCTCCTTCACATCCGTTATCGGGTTGTCAGGCTCCAGCTCGCCGCTCTCGGCTGGTAATTCCGCGGCCGGACCCGTCTTGGGCCCTACCGTCACATCCGGCTCTCCTCCTTCCTGCAGCTTAGGGCTTTGCATTTTCCCTCGGTTCCTGGTGCACCGTTCGTTTTTTGTTGTCCAGTTTTTTTTTTCTTGCTGTTTTTTTTTCCTGTGAGCGCTGCAGAAACGGAAAGGGGCCCGAGGTCCACGCCGCACGCAGCCAGCACCGCACAGGAGGGCGGGGCTCTCGGCCGACGCCACGGAAGGGGCGGGACCAATGAGCGCCGCACAGGACTGAGGGGCGGGGAGATGATGGCGTCATATGAGAAAGCCGTGCATTGTGCTGCGCCGCACAGGACTGAGGAGGCGGGGACTAGGTGTCACGTGATGCAGTGCGCCGCACAGGACAGGGGCGGTGGGGGGAGACGTGACACCCTGGCGCCGTGCCGCATTATCCGAGGAAAAGCTCTGCTGCAGCGCTGTGTACTGGGAGCTGCTATGGAAAAACGTCACAATGAGGACTGGTCCTCTTGAATATGAGCGGAGCTGCTGTTCTCACCCTCAGGGCTACCACTAAGCAGTGAGCCGAGTGTGCTGATAGCAGCTGCTGGGGGGGAAGGGGCAGACCCCAGCTAGTCCACACTGATGACCAATCCTGGGATTGTCCGGTAAAGCAAGTTATCACCTATCCACTGATCGCTGCTGGTCCGAACACTGCGATCCGCAGCACAGGGCACTGACCTCTACAGTCCTGGAAAGATAGAATATATACATGGAATAGACAGATGTCAGTCATATACAATTGTGCATGTATTTAGCTAATTCAATAACTTAACGAAAAAAATGGTGTGGGGTCACCAAACATTTTATAATAACTAGCTGAGGGAACGCGTACAGCTGGGGATAGATGTTTATAGCCTGGGAAGGGGGTAACAAACATGGAGCTTCCTAGGTTATTAATATTCACAGCTGTATAGTTAGCCTTTACTGGTTATTAAAATAAGGGGACCCACCCAACAAAAATAACGTGCCCCTCCTGGTGGTGTCACCTTCGTAACCCCGCCGAGTTAGAGGAAGCCGCTTGTCCCCTTCGTAACCCTGCCGAGTTACAGCAAGCCGCTTGTCCCCTTCGTAACCCCGCCGAGTTAGAGGAAGCCGCTTGTCCCCTTCGTAACCCCGCCGAGTTACAGCAAGCCGCTTGTCCCCTTCGTAACCCTGCCGAGTTACAGCAAGCCGCTTGTCCCCTTCGTAACCCCGCCGAGTTACAGCAAGCCGCTTGTCCCCTTCGTAACCCTGCCGAGTTACAGCAAGCCGCTTGTCCCCTTCGTAACCCCGCCGAGTTAGAGGAAGCCACTTGTCCCCTTCGTAACCCTGCCGAGTTACAGCAAGCCGCTTGTCCCCTTCGTAACCCTGCCGAGTTACAGCAAGCCGCTTGTCCCCTTCGTAACCCCGCCGAGTTACAGCAAGCCGCTTGTCCCCTTCGTAACCCCGCCGAGTTACAGCAAGCCGCTTGTCCCCTTTGTAACCCCGCCAAGTTACCCCACTGACCCACCCCAAGGCTGACTTGAAAGGGAAAAGAAAAAAAAACACCACTCAAAACTCGCGTGTCCTGTCTGTGATATTCAGGACGTCCGTCTCCTCCAGGCTTGGACTGATAATCTGCCCAACCGGGCATTTTCCCGCTGGGCCGCGATGTGTGTGACTCTGTGGGCCGCTGGAGTAGCCGCACCCGCTCATTTGGCCGCCGCCGATGCGGTCACCGGCCCGTTTTAAATTTTTGCCGCCGGCCCTTTAAATCTACTGGCACGGCGGTTTTACACAGGCTCGCGCTGGCAGCAGCAGCTGCATCTTCACTCACCACCAGTCAGTGGCACAGGAAGGGGTTAAGAACGTCTGACGTTGCACAGTCAGGACGTTCTTTGTGGGCGGAGAGAGCTGCTCTGCTCTTCTGCTTGTATCAGGAGAGACTCAGGACATCTGGCCTACCTTCGCATGCCTGCAATAATCACTGGATGCCTGCCAGGATTGGAGTGACAGACAGGTCTGGGACCTAGTGAGTGAATACAGGTGCTGCTGGGACCGGGCTGCAGTGGGGTGGTTGGCTGGTGTATACAGGGCTGCAGTGGGGCGGCTGGCTGGTATCTCCTGGGCTGCAGTGGGGTAGCTGGCTGGTATCTACAGTACTGCTAGGCTGCAGTGGCTGGCTGGTATATACAGTGCTGCTGGGCTGCAGTGGGGTGGCTGGCTGGTATATACAGTGCAGCTGGGCTGCAGTGGGGTGGCTGGCTGGTATATACAGTGCTGCTGGGCTGCAGTGGGGTAGCTGGCTGGTATAAACAGTGCTGCTGGGCTGCAGTGGGGTGGCTGGCTGGTATATACAGGGCTGCAGTGGGGTGGCTGACTGGTATATACAGTGCTGCTGGGCTGCAGTGGGGTGGCTGGCTGGTATATACAGTGCTGCTGGGCTGCAGTGGGGTAGCTGGCTGGTATAAACTGGGCTGCAGTGGGGTGGCAGGCTGGTATATACAGTGCTGCTAGGCTGCAGTGGGGTGGCTGGCTGGTATATACAGTGCTGCTGGGCTGCAGTGGGGTGGCTGGCTGGTATATACAGTGCTGCTGGGCTGCAGTGGGGTGGCTGGCTGGTATATACAGTGCTGCTGGGCTGCAGTGGGGTGGCTGGCTGGTATATACAGTGCTGCTGGACTGCAGTGGGGTAGCTGGCTGGTATATACAGTGCTACTGGGCTGCAGTGGGGTGGCTGGCTGGTATATACAGTGCTGCTGGGCTGCAGTGGGGTGGCTGGCTGGTATATACAGTGCTGCTGGGCTGCAGTGGGGTGGCTGGCTGGTATATACAGTGCTGCTGGACTGCAGTGGGGTAGCTGGCTGGTATATACAGTGCTACTGGGCTGCAGTGGGGTGGCTGGCTGGTATATACAGTGCTGCTGGACTGCAGTGGGGTAGCTGGCTGGCATATACAGTGCTGCTGGGCTGCAATGGGGTGGCTGGCTGGCATATACAGTGCTGCTGGGCTGCAGTGGGGTGGCTGGCTGGTATATACAGGTGCTGAAGTGGGCTGGCTGGTATATACAGTGCTGCTGGGCTACAGTGGGTAGCTGGCTGGTATATACAGTGCTGCAGGGCTACAGTGGGTAGCTGGCTGGTATATACAGTGCTGCTGGGCTGCAGTGGGGTAGCTGGCTGGTATATACAGTGCTGCTGGGCTGCAGTGGGGTAGCTGGCTGGTATAAACAGTGCTGCTGGGCTGCAGTGGGGTGGCTGGCTGGTATATACAGGGCTGCAGTGGGGTGGCTGACTGGTATATACAGTGCTGCTGGGCTGCAGTGGGGTGGCTGGCTGGTATATACAGTGCTGCTGGGCTGCAGTGGGGTAGCTGGCTGGTATAAACTGGGCTGCAGTGGGGTGGCAGGCTGGTATATACAGTGCTGCTGGGCTGCAGTGGGGTGGCTGGCTGGTATATACAGTGCTGCTGGGCTGCAGTGGGGTGGCTGGCTGGTATATACAGTGCTGCTGGGCTGCAGTGGGGTGGCTGGCTGGTATATACAGTGCTGCTGGGCTGCAGTGGGGTGGCTGGCTGGTATATACAGTGCTGCTGGACTGCAGTGGGGTAGCTGGCTGGTATAAACAGTGCTGCTGGACTGCAGTGGGGTAGCTGGCTGGTATATACAGTGCTACTGGGCTGCAGTGGGGTGGCTGGCTGGTATATACAGTGCTTCTGGGCTGCTGTGGGGTGGCTGGCTGGTATATACAGTGCTGCTGGGCTGCAGTGGGGTGGCTGGCTGGTATATGCAGGTGCTGAAGTGGGCTGGCTGGTATATACAGTGCTGCTGGGCTACAGTGGGTAGCTGGCTGGCATATACAGTGCTGCTGGGCTGCAATGGGGTGGCTGGCTGGCATATACAGTGCTGCTGGGCTGCAGTGGGGTGGCTGGCTGGTATATACAGGTGCTGAAGTGGGGTGGCTGGCTGGTATATACAGTGCTGCTGGGCTACAGTGGGTAGCTGGCTGGTATATACAGTGCTGCAGGGCTACAGTGGGTAGCTGGCTGGTATATACAGTGCTGCTGGGCTGCAGTGGGGTAGCTGGCTGGTATATACAGTGCTGCTGGGCTGCAGTGGGGTAGCTGGCTGGTATATACAGTGCTGCTGGGCTGCAGTGGGGTGGCTGGCTGGTATATACTGTGCTGCTGGGCTTCAGTGGGGTGGCTGGCTGGTATATGCAGTGCTACTGGGCTGCAGTGGGGTGGCTGGCTGGTATATACAGTGCTGCTGGGCTACAGTGGGTAGCTGGCTGGTATATACAGTGCTGCTGGACTGCAGTGGAGTGGCTGGCTGGTGTTATCCAGGTGCTTCTGGGCTGCAGTAGGGTGGCTGGTTGGTGTATACAGGTGCTTCTGAGCTGCAGTGGGGAGGCTGGCTGGTGTATACAGGTGCTGCTGGGCTGCAGTGGGGTGGCTGGCTGGTATATACAGTGCTGCTGGGCTGCAGTGGGCTGGCTGGTTGGTATATACTGGGATGCAGTGGGGTGGCTGGCTGGTATATACAGTGCTGCTTGACTGCAGTGGGGTGGCTGGCTGGTATATACTGGGATGCAGTGGGGTGGCTGGTTGGTGTATACCGTGTTGCTGGGCTGCAGTGGGATGGCTGATATATCGTGCTGCTGGGCTGCAGTGGGGTGGCTGGCTGGTATATACAGTGCTGCTGGGCTTCAGTGGGGTAGCTGGCTGGTATATACAGTGCTGCTGGGCTGCAGTGGGGTAGCTGGCTGGTATATACAGTGCTGCTGGGCTGCAGTGGGGTAGCTGGCTGGTATATACAGTGCTGCTTGGCTTCAGTGGGGTAGCTGGCTGGTATATACAGTGCTGCTTGGCTTCAGTGGGGTAGCTGGCTGGTATATACAGTGCTGCTTGGCTGCAGTGGGGTAGCTGGCTGGTATATACAGTGCTGCTGGGCTGCAGTGGGGAGGCTGGCTGGTATATACAGTGCTGCTGGGCTGCAGTGGGGTGGCTGGCTGGTATATACCGTGCTGCTGGGCTTCAGTAGGGTGGCTGGCTGGTATATACAGTGCTACTGGGCTGCAGTGGGGTGGCTGGCTGGTATATACAGGTGCTGAAGTGGGGTGGCTGGCTGGTATATACAGTGCTGCTGGGATACAGTGGGTAGCTGGCTGGCATATACAGTGCTGCTGGACTGCAGTTAGGTGGCTGGCTGGTGTTATCCAGGTGCTTCTGGGCTGCAGTAGGGTGGCTGGTGTATACAGGTGCTTCTGGGCTGCAGTAGGGTGGCTGGTGTATACAGGTGCTGCTGGGCTGCAGTGGGGTGGCTGGCTGGTGTATACAGGTGCTGCTGGGCTGCAGTGGGGTAGCTGGTATATACAGTGCTGCTGGGCTGCAGTGGGGTAGCTGGCTGGTATATACAGTGCTGTTGGGCTGCAGTGGGGTGGCTGGCTGGTATTTGCTGGGCTGCAGTGGGATGGCTGGCTGGTAAATACAGTGCTGCTGGACTGCAGTGGGGTGGATGGCTGGTATATACAGTGCTGCTGGACTGCAGTGGGGTGGCTGGCTGGTATATACAGTGCTGCTGGGCTGCAGTGGGGTGGCTGGCTGGTATATACAGTGCTGCTGGGCTGCAGTGGGGTGGCTGGCTGGTATATACAGTGCTGTTGGGCTGCAGTGGGGTGGCTGGCTGGTATTTGCTGGGCTGCAGTGGGATGGCTGGCTGGTAAATACAGTGCTGCTGGACTGCAGTGGGGTGGATGGCTGGTATATACAGTGCTGCTGGACTGCAGTGGGGTGGCTGGCTGGTATATACAGTGCTGCTGGGCTGCAGTGGGGTGGCTGGCTGGTGTATACAGGTGCTGCTGGGCTGCAGTGGGGTAGCTGGCTGGTATATACAGTGCTGTTGGGCTGCAGTGGGGTGGCTGGCTGGTATTTGCTGGGCTGCAGTGGGATGGCTGGCTGGTATATACAGTGCTGCTGGGCTGCAGTGGGGTGGCTGGCTGGTGTATACAGGTGCTGCTGGGCTGCAGTGGGGTAGCTGGCTGGTATATACAGTGCTGTTGGGCTGCAGTGGGGTGGCTGGCTGGTATTTGCTGGACTGCAGTGGGGTGGTTGGCTGGTATATACAGTGCTGCTGGGCTGCAGTGGGGTGGCTGGCTGGTGTATACAGGTGCTGCTGGGCTGCAGTGGGGTAGCTGGCTGGTATATACAGTGCTGTTGGGCTGCAGTGGGGTGGCTGGCTGGTATTTGCTGGGCTGCAGTGGGATGGCTGGCTGGTAAATACAGTGCTGCTGGACTGCAGTGGGGTGGATGGCTGGTATATACAGTGCTGCTGGACTGCAGTGGGGTGGCTGGCTGGTATATACAGTGCTGCTGGGCTGCAGTGGGGTGGCTGGCTGGTATATACAGTGCTGCTGGGCTGCAGTGGGGTGGCTGGCTGGTATATACAGTGCTGCTGGGCTGCAGTGGGGTGGCTGGCTGGTATCTACAGTGCTGCTGGGCTGCAGTGGGGTGGCTGGCTGGTATATACAGTGCTGCTGGGCTGCAGTTGGGTGGCTGGCTACCTGTATACAGTGCTGCTGGGTTGCAGTGGGGTGGCTGGCTGGCATATACAGTGCTGCTGGGGCTGCAGTGAGGTGGCTGAATGGTATATACAGGGCTGCAGTGGGGTGGCTAGCTGGTATATACAGGTGCTGCTGGTCTGCACTGGGGTGGCTGGCTGGTGTATGCAGGTGCTGCTGGGCTGTAGTGGGAAGTAAGGCAGATGGGGATGATTAGAGTTGAGCGAAACAGGTCGGTCAGATTCAAAAGTCGCCGACTTTCGTCAAAGTCGGGTTTCATGAAACGAAACCCGACCACAGCCTGAGGTCGGCCATGCGGTCGGCGACCCGAGCGCCAAAAGGCCCTGTCACACTTAGCGATGTACCAGCGATCCCGACCAGCGATATGACGCGGTCAGGATCGCTGGTGCATCGCTAAGTGGTCGCTAGTGAGCTGCCACACAGGCAGATCTCACCAGCGACATCGCAGGGGACGGGGATCGCTACTTACCCATCACACCAGGCGATCCTGCGTCCTCCCGCCTGGCTCCACGCGTCGCTCGTCGTCACAGCAGGAAGCTGACGACGAGAAACAGTCCTGGACGTTCTCGCGCGATCAGCGATAACCAGCCGGGGAGCGGGTTGTAGGTAAGTATCACACACAGCGATGTCGCTAGCAATATCGCTTAGTGTGACATGCCCTTAAGAGCTATGGAAACGCACGCCCAGCCCCAATCCATCACATATCTTGCTCAGGCTTGTCTTTCATCCGGCTTTACCTGAGTCCACTGATCACCCTTGAATTGTTGTGTTTCTTACCGGCTGATGGAAAATCTAATCTGAGGCATGAAAGTAGATTTTTTTTTTTTTTTCATTCCTTACAAAATTTTGTTTATTTTCCCTGCAAAGTGTGAATGAGATTTCTTTTAGACAAGATTTTCAGCATTCAAACATTTCCTTTATAGCAGTGCCTGGATCACAGGAAACATTATAGAGATGATGTATGTTGCCTTTTTTTGGGAGCGTTTTCTAGGCATGCTCTGTCATCTGTGCAGAGGTCACTGTACAGGCAGGGGGGAGGATGTGAGCTGCAACAATTGCCCATCGTGAATGATGTGATCCTATGTTCTCTATATATGGTGTTGCCTTTCATTGCAATCCTGTGATGATAACGAGACTGCTGAAATGTGACCGCCACAGAACTGTAAATATTAGGATTTTTTTTTTTAAATTGATAAGAAAAATTAATATAAGAATATAGCACATAAAATCTTAATTTAATCAACAGATAATTTTCTGATTACCCACTCCCTTTAACTGTATCAAGACATGTTCTACATTTCTATTTTAAAGTTTTTCTTTATTACCTTGGGTCTAAAAATGGCTTTGGTTATTGTAGTTTAAAGCCTAGCACCTAAAATGTATCCTACAAGGAGATCTCACGCCTATAATGCCTTCAGGCTACCTAGTTTTTGCATTTGATAACTGGGTGTTGGCCACTAAATACCATCTAAAAGAAGGACTGAATATCCGTTTTCTTTTTTGTAATTGCGTTGAGGGGTGTTTCAACATTCTGTGGGGTTAATTGATTAATTAAGGGGCTTGTCACCCCCCAATTATCTACTGTGTTTGTCTCCTGGAATATGCAAAATAAATCAATTTTTCTCTTTGCAGTAGCTTAAAATAACATTGCTGCTATACACTTTAAGGCAACATTAGTGTTTTTGAGTCTCTCTCAGATCATCCTAAGGCCTCATTCACATGTCCGTTTTGCAAGTGCTATCTGTATCTGTCACTGATAGACCTCATACCTGTGATGGTCTATGGGGCTGTATACTTGTCAGTGACTTTTTTTTTTTTTTTTATGTGGACCTATTAGTCCATGTAAAATCGCAGAGACATCCCATATTCATCAGAGTGTCAGATCCAACTCAAATGAGAGTCTGTTGGTCCTTGAAACAAATTGAACCACACTCAGAACCTGTCCTTGTGCTGTCCGTTTTTCACTGATATGGGAAACTTGTTTTTTTTTCTCATTTTTGAAAAAAAAAAAAAAAACTGACAAAATTCTGATGATACTTGGTCTGTTTTTCTCATAAAAAGAAACTCTTTCGTCTTAGTGAGGCCTAACACATCCAGCGGACACAATTGCTCTATCAGATTCCTCTTGTGCACAGATCAGCTAAAAGAATTGGAGCACTTGAGGCAGTATTACTAGACACATTTGGTGGTGGACATTTTACACACAGATATATATATATACAGACCAAAAGTTTGGACACACCTCATTCCAAGACACGGTGGTTGGAACCAAAGATCTCAAATTTGGACTCATCAGACCAAAGCACAGATTTCCACTGGTCTAATGTCCATTCCTTGTGTTCTTTAGCCCAAACAAGTCTCTTCTGCTTGTTGCCTTTCCTTAGCAGTGGTTTCCTAGCAACTATTTTACCATGAAGGCCTGCTGCACAAAGTCTCCTCTTAACAGTTGTTGTAGAGATGTGTCTGCTGCTAGAACTCTGTGTGGCATTGACCTGGTCTCTAATCTGAGCTGCTGTTAACCTGCGATTTTTGAGGCTGGTGACTCGGATGAACTTATCCTCTGCAGCAGAGGTGACTCTTGGGCTGTGTGCACACGCTGCGGATTATGTGCGGATTCATCCGCGCGGATTTTGTAAAATCCGCAGGTGAAACCGCAGGTCAAAAGACCTGCGGTTTTACCTGCGGATTGCTCTGCGGTTTTGCCCTGCGGTTTTTCATCTCCTCAATGGAGGAGATGGCAAACCGCAGGAGAATCCGCAGAAAGAATTGACATGTCAATTCTTTCTGCGGATTGAAAACCGCAGATAATCCGCGCGGAAAATTCCGCACCGTCTGCACTGCGGTTTTTGATTCCCATAGGGAATCATGGTACTGTACACCGCAGCAAAAACTGCTGCGGGTCCGCAGCGGCCAAAACCGCTGCGGAACCGCAGCAAAATCCGCAGCGTGTGCACACAGCCTTGGTCTTCCTTTCCTGGGACGGTCCTCATGTGAGCCAGTTTCTTTGTAGCCCTTGATGGTTTTTGCCACTGCACTTGGGGACACTTTCAAATTTTTCGGACTGACTGACCTTCATTTCATAAAGTAATGAAGGCCACTCATTTTCCTTTACTTAGCTGCTTTTTTTTTGCCATAATACAAATTCTAACAGTCTATTCAGTAGGACTATCAGCTGTGTATCCACCAGACTTCTGTACAATACAACTGATGGTCCCAACCTCATATATAAGGCAAGAAATCCCACTTATTAAACCTGACAGGGCACACCTGTGAAGTGAAAACCATTTCCGGTGACTACCTCTTGAAGCTCATCAAGAGAATGCCAAGAGTGTGCAAAGCAGAAATCAAAGCAAAAGGTGGCTACTTTGAAGAACCTAGAATATAAGACATATTTTCAGTTGTTTCACACTTTTTTGTTAATTATATAATTCCACATGTGTTAATTCATAGTTTTGATGCCTTCAGAGTGAATCTATAATTTTCATATTCATGAAAATAAAGAATGCTTTCAATGAGATGTTGTCCAAACTTTCGGTCTGTACTGTGTATGTGTGTGTGTGTGTATATATAAATATAATATACATCCATGTATGATGGGTATATGGGCACGGGCCTATGGGATGGAGGATAATTATAATTTGCTGTAACTAACCACAGTTAGTTACTATGCTCTTCAGCTAATATATATAATTTTTTATCTTTATTTTTTCATTGTAATTTGCTATAACTAACCGTAGTTAGTTACTATGCCCGGGCAGTGCCGGGCTCTTCAGCTACTGTGTGTGTGTGTGTATGTATGTATATATATATATATATATATATATATATATATATATATATATATATGTAGAGAGCTACAGTTGTGGCCAAAAGTATTGACACCCCTGCAATTCTGTCAGATAATACTCAGTCTCTTCCTGAAAATGATTGCAAACACAAATTCTTTGGTATTATTATCTTCATTTAATGTGTCTTAAATGAAAAAACACAAGGGGGTTAAAGCCCATGGCACTGTGGCTAACCTCCCTATATGTGGACGGAAAAGAAAAATTGACAAGAGATTTCAACGCAAGATTGTGCGGATGTTGGATAAAGAACCTCGACTAACATCCAAACAAGTTCAAGCTGCCCTGCAGTCCGAGGGTACAACAGTGTCAACCCGCGCTATCCGTCGGCGTCTGAATGAAAAGGGACTGTATGGTAGGAGACCCAGGAAGACCCCACTTCTTACCCCGAGACATAAAAAAGTCAGGCTGGAGTTTGCAAAACTTACCTGAAAAAGCCTAAAACGTTTTGGAAGAATGTTCTCTGGTCAGATGAGACAAAAGTAGAGCTTTTTGGGCAAAGGCATCAACATAGAGTTTACAGGAGAAAAAAAGAGGCATTCAAAGAAAAGAACACGGTCCCTACAGTCAAACATGGCGGTGGTTCCCTGATGTTTTGGGGTTGCTTTGCTGCCTCTGACACTGGACTGCTTGACCGTGTGCATGGCATTATGAAGTCTGAAGACTACCAACAAATTTTGTAGGGCCCAGTGTGAGAAAGCTGGGTCTCCCTCAGAGGTCATGGGTCTTCCAGCAGGACAATGACCCAAAACACACTTCAAAAAGACTAGAAAATGGTTTGAGAGAAAGCACTGGAGACTTCTAAGGTGGCCAGCAATGAGTCCAGACCTGAATCCCATAGAACACCTGTGGAGAGATCTAAAAATGGCAGTTTGGAGAAGGCACCCTTCAAATATCAGGGACCTGGAGAAGTTTGCCAAAGAAGAATGGTCTAAAATTCCAGCAGAGCATTGTAAGAAACTCATTGATGGTTACCGGAAGCGGTTGGTCGCAGTTATTTTGGCTAAAGGTTGTGCAACCAAGTATTAGGCTGAGGGTGCCAATACTTTTGTCTGGCCCATTTTTGGAGTTTTGTGTGAAATGATCAATGTTTTGCTTTTTGCTTCATTCTCTTTTGTGGTTTTTCATTTAAGACACATTAAATGAAGATAATACCAAAGAATTTGTGTTTGCAATCATTTTCAGGAAGAAACTGAGTATTATCTGACAGAATTGCAGGGGTGTCAATAATTTTGGCCAGAACTGTGTGTGTGTGTGTGTGTGTGTGTGTGTATGTATGTATGTATGTGTGTGTGTGTGGGTATCAAGTCACGCCTACTCATAGCAACCAATCACTAAGCATCTTTCAATTCACCAGAGCTGTTTAAAAGATGAAAGCTGAGCTGTGATTGGTTGCTATGAGAAACAGTTTTCCTTGGAGACAGTTGTGGTAACTTATTCTTATCATTTCTATGGTGTTATCGTCCTTCTGTAAAGCTGGACATAACAATTGCCTTGCCAACGCAGGCCACCCTCTGACAGACTGCAGGTGGAGCCCAGTATCACACAGGATAGGATTAGTTACACTGCTCAGCAGACGGTAACACACAGAATAGGATTAGATACACGGCTCAGCAGACTGTATCATAAAGGATAAGATTAGATACACGGCTCAGCAGACAGTATCACAGGATAGGAGTAGATACATTGCTCAGCAGACGGTAACACAAGGATAGGATTAGATACTGTTCAGCAGAAAGTATCACACAGGATAGGATAAGATACATGGCTCAGAAGACAGTATCACTCAGGATAGGATTAGTTACACTGCTCAGCAGACGGTAACACAGGATAGGATTAGATACACGGCTCAGCAGACTGTATCACACAGGATAGGATTAGATACACTTCTCAGCAGACAGTATCACACAGGATAGGATTAGATACACAGCTCAGCAGACTATCACACAGGATAGGATTAGATACACAGCTCAGCAGACTGCATCACACAGGATAGGATTAGATATATAGCTCAGCAGACGGTATCACACAGGATAGGAATAGATACACGACTCAGCACACAGTATCACACAGGATAGGAATAGATACACAGCTCAGCACACAGTATCACACAGGATAGGAATAGATACACAGCTCAGCAACAGGATGTGCCAAAGACTAGGACATTTTCATTCCAAGAATTCCACTCATTCCATCTGATTTGCCTTATGATTTTAAATGCCTCCAGTTTCCAGTTCGGCTGTCATTTGCAATGTCCATTAACAAGGCACAGGGACAGTCCTTGAAAGTAGTAGAGATCGATTTGCAATCTCCATGCTTTTCTCATGATCAAGTTTATGTGGCCTGTTCAAGAGTTGGAAATGCCAAAAATCTGTTCATCTTTGCACCGAAAGGAAAAAACAAAAATGTTTATCAAAAGGCTCTTGAATGAGTTGAAAATATAATACTATCAATACTTAGGTAATCATTTAGTTAATTTGTGTTGAAAATCTGTAGTGCTGAATATATGATGTGAAATGTTTTTATGTGTAATATAATCATTATAATTTGTTATAACTAGGCACAGTTAGTTACTATGCCCGGGCAACGCTGGGCTCTTCAGCTAGTATATATATAAAAATTCCAATTTCTCATGTCATTTCTCTTGATTATATGCCATGTTCCAAAGCAGAAATGTAATATTTAAATTGCTTTTGGGTTATTACTAACAAATCTTCTGTGGACCATGATCACCATGCCTTTCTGTGTTTCAGTTCAGTTATTTTTTTTATGCACGTACCTGTAGAAAAAATTATCTGTCTGCCTAAAAGCTTTCCATTGTGGTATTATGTTGCAAGGTGACTCAGACATTTTTTTTTAAACTTTTGCAGCCTGCGTTGGGTCATGGCGACTCAAAGACAAGTAGTGGGGGCGGCAACAGCAAACCCAATATGCTGAGATGTCGCACCTCCATTCCAACCTCTGCAGATGAGCAGCCACATATTGGGAACTACCGTCTTCTGAAAACCATTGGCAAGGGCAGTTTTGCCAAGGTCAAGCTAGCTCGGCATGTGTTAACTGGAGAAGAGGTAAGAATGTTTTGGTTCTCATTTGGTAGGACCTCAAAAACTGTCTCATTAATATGTGTATTTAAGTTCAATTTTTTTTTTATCTTTTAACTTTTGTTTTTCATCAGGTTTTGAAAGAGATCCTGACAGCTGATACATATAGCTTGATCCATGGGCAGCATTTATCAGACACTGGCTGCATGATCACAGCATTTATAAGTGCTTCTCACAAAATTAGAATATCATCAAAAAGTTAATTTATTTCAGTTATTCAATTCAAAAAGCTAAACTCATATATTATATAGAGTCATTACACACAGAGTGATCTATTTCAAGTGTTTATTTCTGTTAATGATGATTATGGTTTACCGCCAATGAAACCCCAAATGTCATAATCTCAGTAAATTAGAATAATTAACAAAAAACACCTGCAAAGGCTTCCTAAGCGTTTAAAAAGGACTAAGTATAAAGGCCCCTTAGTCTGTTTCAGTAGGCTCCACAATCATGGGGAAGACTGCTGACTTGACAGATGTACAGAAGGCCGTCACTGACACACTCCACAAGGAGGGTAAGCCAAAAAAGGTCATTTGCCGAAGAAGCTGGCTGTTCACACACATTACATTAATATGTATACATTAATTAATATGTTTACATTAATATGCTTGGATACAGCAAAGTTGGGTGGAAGGAAAAAGTTTGGTAGAAAAAGGTGCACAAGCAACAGGGATAACCGCAGCCTTGAAAGGATTGCTAAGAACAGGCCATTCAAAAATTTGGGGGAGAATCACAAGGAGTGGACTGCTGCTGGAGTCATTGCTTCAAGACAGAGCCACCACACACAGACGTATCCAGGACATGGGCTACAGGTGTCGCATTCCTTGTGTCAAGCCACTCATGACCAATGGATAATGCAGAAGCGTCTTACCTGGGCCAAGGAGAAAAAGAACTGGACTGTTGTCAGTGGTCCAAGGTGGTGTTTTCAGATGAAAGTAAATTTTGCATTTCATTTGGAAATCAAGGTGCCAGAGTCTGGGGGAAGAGTGGAGAGACCACAATCCAAGCTGCTGGAGGTCTAGTGTGAAGTTTCCACAATCAGTGATGGTTTGGGGAGCCATGTCATCTGCTGGTGTAGGTCCACTGTGTTTTATCAAGACCAAGTCAGCGCAGCAGTCTACCAGGAAATTTTGGAGCACTTCATGCTTCCCTCTGCCAACAAGCTTTTTGGAGATGGAAATATCATTCTCCAGCAGGACTTGGCGCCTGTCCACGCTGCCAAAAGTACCAATACCTGGTTTACAAACAGTATCACTGTGCTTGATTGGCCAGAAAACCCGCCTGACCTTAACCCTATAGAGAATCTATGGGTGTATTGTCAAGAGGAAGATGAGACACCAGACCCCACAATGCAGACGAGCTGAAGGCTGCTATCAAAACAACCTGGGCTTCCATAACACCTCAGCAGTGCCACAGGCTGATCGGCTCCATGCCACGCCGCATTGATGCAAAAGGAGCCCCGACCAAGTATTGAGTGCATTTACTGAACTTACATTTCAGTAGTCCAACATTTCGGATTTTAAAATAATTTTTTCAAGCTGGTGTTATAATTGTAATTTACTGAGATAATAAAATCTTAGAATCGTAGAGTTGGAAGGGACCTCCTGGGCCATCTGGTCCAACCCCCTGCTCAAAAGCAGGATTCGCTAAATCATCCCAGACAGATGTCTGTCCAGCCTCTGTGTGAAGACTTCTATTGAAGGAGAACTCACCACCTCTCGTGGCAGCCTGTTCCAGTCATTGATCACTCTGTCAAAAAGTTTTTTCTAATATCTAATCTGTGTCTCCTCCCATTCAGTTTCATCCCATTGCTCCTAGTCTTTCCTTGTGCAAATGAGAATAAAGATGATCCTTTTACAATGTGACAGCCCTTGAGATATTTGTAGACAGCTATTGTCTCCTCTCAGTCTTCTCTTCTGCAAGCTAAACATTCCCAAATCCTGCAACCTTTCCTCATAAGACAAGGTTTGCCGACCGCTCACCATTCTGGTCGCTCTTTTCTGAACTTACTCCAGTTTGTTGATGTCTTTTTTAAAATGTGGTGCCCAAAACTGGACACAGTATTCCAGATGAGGTCTGACCAAAGAGGAGTAGAGGGCAATAATGACTTCACGTGATATAGACTGTATGCTTCTGTTAATACATCCTAGAATTGCATTTGCCTTTTTTGCTGCTGCATCACACTGTTGACTCATATTCAGTCTGTGATCTATTAGTATATCCAAGTCTTTCACATGTGCTGTTGCTTAGCCCTATTCCTCCCATTCTATATATGCTTTTTTCATTTTTATTGCCTAGATGTAGTACTTTGCATTTTTCCCTGTTAAAAACCATTGTTAGTTGCTGCCCACTTTGACTTTTGGGCTTTCATTGGCTGTAAGCCATAATCATCAGCATTAACAGAAATAAACATGTGAAATAGATCACTCTGTGTGTAATGACTCTATAATGAGTTTCACTTTTTGTGTTGAAGAACTGAAATAAATAAACTTTTTGATGGTATTCTATTTTTGTGAGAAGCACCTGTATGTATTACACTGAAACGCTGCAACATTTTGGAGAAAAACATATTTTAAAAGCCACCAGGATACTAGTCGGACAGACTGGTCCCAGGCAGCACCTGACTGGTCTCTATCCATATATGCAGGCAAAGAGCTGCCACTCCATTGGAACAGGAGGGAAGAAGCCACCGGACAGCCGCATGTCCGAATAGTCACCTGTGTGGCTCTGTCCCGTTTGACTTTTAAAGTCCGTTTTATAATGGAGCCACCTTAGTTGTCACAGATCCTGGAAACCAAGAGTAAATTACGCAGTGTGTTTCTTCTTTGCTGTTAGTAAAACTCTGACCTATGAAGCCCGTAAGCTCTCGTGGACAAATATTTTAAACCAGTGTGTTCTTTGCACTTTTAAGAATAAATGTATACTAAAAAAGGAATACCATGAGGCTTATAGAAATTGATTTTGGCAGCCTTTCAGATCTATTTAGCTGAAGAGGCAAGTAGTTTCATATTGTCATGAGACAAACTGAGTATATTTGCGTTTTATTTTATGGTTTTACTTATCAGAACATAATGGAAAAAAAAATCATGCCCTTTACAGATCTTAAAATTTCATAAATACAACCTCAGGTGAACAACAATACATGACAAATGTCTTTATTTGACAAAAGTCATGTCCAAATTGCTCTCTAGACCCCATTCTCTTTCCGGGCTTCGTTGGCTTTCAGTCTAAGGGCCCCGTCACACATAGCGATCTCGCTAGCGAGATCACTGCTGAGTCACAAGTTTTGTGACACAACAGCGATCTCGCCAGCGAGATCGCTGTGTGTGACAGCGATCAGCGACCGGGCCCCCCTGCCGGTATCGCTGATCGCTGTAGGAAAGCCCTGGACATTTTTTTGGTCGCTGGTCTCCCGCTGGCCAGCACGCATCGTTGCGTGTGACAGGTGGGAGACCAGCGATCAGCTGGTAACTAACGTACACATCGGGTATCTAAGGGACGCGCTCGGCGTCGCTGTGCTGATCGCTGGTGAAGCTGTTTCTTTGACAGCTCACCAGCGATCACATAGCGACTTACCAGCGATCCTGACACGTTGATATCATTGTCGGGATCGCTGTTGAGTCGCTATGTGTGACTACAGCTTTAGTCCACTCTCTTCTTTTGTGTGCTGCCTGAGTCCTGATTGTTCAGTCTGCCTCTAGCTGTTTGTATTGCTCATGTGCTGATCAAATACCAATTTTGGTAAAGAAAAAAACTTGCGGACAGTGCTTTTCCTGCCAAACCCTACGGATGGCGAAAAAAAGCATTGATTTTTATCTGACTGTCTGTGAACTTACACACAGTTGGAAAACCAGCTTCTATGGGATCTAGCAAGTGTGGATTATTAGGGTAAGGAAGGGCATGTGGAAACGACCATATATTTTATCATCCCAGAGGATTGTCCCTATTATGCAAAGCACACTCTGATAAAACTTTTCATCAGTGCGTTGAGCATAGTGCAATCTGATTTTCTCCTTCGTCTCATTGGGGGACACAGAGACTGTGGGTGTGTGCTTCTGCCGTCTGGAGGCTGACACTAAGTATACAAAAAAAGAGTTAGCTCCTCCTCCGCCGCATACACCCTCGCCCCCAGACCGGGCGTAACTCAGTTTTTTGCTTAGTGTCTGATGGAGGCACACGCAGTCTGGAGCTCCAGACTAGGTTTTTTTTTTTTTTTCCTCTATGAAGATAAGACAGGGGCGACGGATCCTATAGAGAGGATCCGATCTCCCCAAATCATCAACGGGCGACCACGTGTGAGTAACCCTCCACGTGTTTCTCTCCCGCACCGAGGGACACATCTGGGACTTTTCCCCAGACAACTATTTTTCTTTTTTATTTTGAAAGAGGCGGCAACGCATCCTGATAAGAGGATTGCGGTTTCCCCATCGTCCCCAACGGGCGAGCACGTGTGAGCGATCCTCCACGTTGTTCTCTCCTGCAACGTGGAAATGCCCCTACCACCCCTAGGTAGTGAGTCCAGGGGTGGAGTTGGAGGCGCAGGTAAGCCAGGGATTGAAGCGGAGAGCGGAGAGCGGTACAGTAGCCTCCCCCTCCCTGCCCAGGGATGGGGTTGAGAAGCACCTCCGTGGAGCCCCCTCGGCGGCCCGGCTCACCTTTGGTTGATCAGGCCGGGACCAGGTAGTCCGTCTCTCACCCGGCGCTGCCCCCGGTGGGTAAGCAGGGGAATGGGCGGCCCCCGCTGTATGGGGAGATCCGTGAGCGCGCGCCCGCCCGCCGACTTGTTGGGCAGAATGCCGGGGGCGGAGAGCGGCGGGCGCGCACAGTGACCGGGGAGCTCCCGCCCCCTCCCTCCAACGCCGCACGTGGAGTGCGGCCAGAGCCCCGCGGGCGGCCACGGTCCCCGCTGTATGGGGAGGTCCGGAGTCCGCGCGCCCGCCCGCCGACTTCCGGGGATGGCCGGAAGCCCCGCCCACTAACTTCCGGGGGCGGAGAGCGGCGGGCGCGCACAGTGACCGGGGAGCTCCCGCCCCCTCCCTCCAACGCCGCACGTGGAGGGCGGCCAGAGACCCGCGGGCGGCCACGGTCCCCGCTGTATGGGGAGGTCCGGAGTTCGCGCGCCCGCCCGCCGACTTCCGGGGATAGCCGGAAGCCCCGCCCACTAACTTCCGGGGGCGGAGAGCGGCGGGCGCGCACAGTTACCGGGGACCTCCCGCCCCCCTCCTTGCATTTTCCTCGCCGAAGTGGGGCCGGAAGCCGCCCCCTATCTCCTGGAGTGCGAGTGCCCCGGCGGGTAACACTGCACGGAAGAGACGCAAGGTTGGGCCATTACCGGTGGGTAAGTGCATCCCCGTTGCGAGTGCCGCACTAGTAGTCAAGGAAGGGGTTATCCTCCTCCTCCTACCCTACCTTGCAATATGTCTGGCAAAGGGAAAGCTCACTCTTTCCTATACGCTGTTTGCGTTTCCTGTGGGGTCAGGCTGCCTAAGGCACAGCCGGGTAAATTTTGTGAAGCCTGCGAGTCGGAGCGAGCCCAGGAGCCCCCCATTGTTGCAGAGCCCAGAGGTCAGGACCCTCCAGAATGGGCGGTGTCTTTATCAAACTCTATGATATCCCTTACAAAGGCAATTGAGTCTCTCCAAGGCCCAGGTAGGGACAAGGATGGTGGTCTGCCAGCGGAAGACAGCTCGTCCACGTCTCAGGACCCTCCGACCGTTAGAGGCCGCTCCAGCACCAGACAAGCTCATAGCAAAAGAGCTCGTTCCCCGTCGGCCGGACCCTCTGGGGCTTCGGTGGCGGGTATTAGGGTATCTCGTTCCCCGTCGCCGAGCTCAGGAAGCGAGCAGGATGAGGGCGAGGAGGAGGAGGAGGAGGCCTGGAATCCAGAAAGCCTGGGATACCAAGACTCGGTGGACAGCCTCATTGAGGCAGTCAACCAGACTTTAGAGATCGAGGACGATGTGTCCACGGCCTCAGGTCACAAGGTCTCCTTCAAAAAGACCAGGCGACCGCATAGAAGGTTTGCCACGCATCCGGAGTTCGAGGAGCTAGTTCAGAAACATAGGGAACACCCAGATAAGCGTTTTGCAATGCAAAAAGCGCTGCAAGCTAAGTATCCGTTTCCTCCTGAACTCCATAAGGGATGGGTGGAGTCGCCAGTAGTGGACCCACCGGTATCTCGTTTAGCGTCAAGATCGCTATTGTCGATACCCAGCGGTTCTTCTATCAAGGACCCAACTGATCGCCTTATAGAGGGGCTTGCCCGCTCGGTGTATGAGGCAGCGGGGTCGGCCCTTGCCCCCTCCTTTGCGGCTACTTGGGTGGCTAAGGCCATGGTTTCGTGGGCGGACGCTCTGCAGAATGCCCTCCAAGACAGAGACCTGCCTGCGGAGGTCTTGGAGGTGACAAATCAGATCTTAGGGGCAAGTGATTTTCTCGTCAGCGCCTCTCTGGACGCGGCCGAGTGTTCTGCGGTGGCAGCAGCAAATGCGATCGCCATTAGGCGAGCATTATGGCTGAGATTGTGGAAGGCGGATTCTATCTCCAAAAAGTCCTTGACCTCATTGCCTTTTCAGGGCAATCGGTTGTTCGGTGAGAAGCTTGATAAGCTTATCTCAGAAGCCACAGGGGGGAGGAGTAGTTTCCTCCCGCAGCAGAGGACTTGGCCAGCATTCAGGCAGACACAGAGGCGTTTTCGGCCTTTTCGTAACCCCTGGAGGGGGTCTTCGGCCAGAGCATCCACCTCCGCAAATGATGGTCAGATTAGGGAAAGGCAAATCTCTTACAGAGCCAATCCGCTGGGTAGAGGCCGAGGCCGTTTGCCCAGAACAAGGGGGGCCAGATCCCAAAAGCCTCCAGCAAAATGACTCGAGGCGCTTAGTACCTTCGGACGACAGAGTGGGCGGACGCCTACTAAAGTTCAGCCACGTTTGGGTCGCAGTGGCACGCGACGCTTGGGTGGCAGAATTGATATCGTCCGGGTACAAGATAGAGTTTCTCGGACTCCCGCCACAGCGATTCTTCCGTTCCCGGCTTTCCGGAACAGAGTCGCAGGCGGAGAGTTTGTTACAGGCCATAATGACGCTACAGCGCAACGGGGTCATTGTCCCAGTACCGAAAAGCGAAGAGACACAAGGTTTTTACTCCAACCTGTTTCCGGTCCCCAAAAAGGACGGGACAGTAAGGCCAGTATTAGATCTAAAAATCCTAAACAAATTCATCAGAGTCAGGCGGTTCCGGATGGAATCCCTCCGTTCGGTCATTGCAGCCATGGATCCAGAGGAGTTCCTGGCCTCGATCGATGTGCAGGATGCATATCTGCACATTCCGATTTTTCCTCCACACCAGAGGTTCCTGCGTTTTGCGATCGGAGGGCGACATTTTCAATTTGTTGCTCTGCCCTTCGGTCTGGCCACTGCTCCCAGAGTCTTTACGAAGATAATGGCGGTGGTTATGGCCATCCTGCATGCTCGGGGCATTACGGTACTACCTTACCTGGACGACCTTTTGGTAAAGGGGCCGTCCTTTCAGGCGTGCCAGGAGAATGTCAGTATCACGCTGGATACCCTGGCGCGTCTAGGCTGGTTGATCAATCGGAACAAATCGTCCTTGGTTCCAGCCCAGAGAATTGTATTCCTAGGCATGGTTTTCAACACCTCCCGGGGGCTGGTGATCCTCCCTCAGGACAAAGCGCGAAAGATCAAACAGGGGGTACGGAACCTTCTACAGCCAGGCTCCAGATCCATCCGGTACGGCATGAGTGTGTTGGGCAGAATGGTGGCGGCGATGGAGGCAATCCCGTTTGCCCAGTTCCATCTCCGTCCGCTTCAGCATGCGCTCTTGTCAGCATGGGACAGAAGGTTGCTATCCCTCAGTCATCGGTGCAATTTGTCTCCGCTGGTCCGACAATCACTCCGGTGGTGGACTCGCGACTCGTCTCTTGTCCAGGGGAAACCCTTTCCCCCGGAACAGTGGTTGGTGGTGACGACCGATGCAAGCCTGCAAGGTTGGGGAGCAGTTTTCCAGAGTCACACAGCCCAGGGGCGGTGGTCCATTCAGGAGATAATTCTCCCGATCAACATTCTGGAGATACGGGCAATACGATTGGCCCTGCAACATTTTCAGTGTTTCCTGAGACACCGGCCGGTGCGCATTCAGTCGGACAATGCTACAGCAGTAGCATATGTCAACCATCAGGGGGGCACGCGCAGCCAAACAGCCATGCGCGAGGTTGGACTGGTACTGCGTTGGGCCGAAAAGAACCACGTGGTAATTTCAGCGGTGCACATTCCGGGAGTCGAAAACTGGGCGGCAGATTTTCTCAGCCGACAGGGGGTTGCGGCAGGGGAATGGTCCCTGCACCCCGAGGTTTTTCAACAGATCTGCCAACGGTGGGGGACACCAGACGTGGACCTTATGGCATCCAGAGAGAACGCCAAAGTGCAAAGGTTCGTCGCTCGATCCCTCGACCCGCAGGCGATCGCAGCAGACGCTCTGGTGCTTCCATGGAGCCAGTTTCGTCTCCCATACTTGTTCCCCCCGCTACCTCTGCTTCCAAGGGTCATCAGAAAGTTAAGGAGAGAGAAGGTTCCGGCAATTCTGCTAGCGCCAGACTGGCCTCGGAGGGCCTCGTATGCAGATCTGGTTCAGCTAGTGGTGGACGTACCCTGGCGTCTACCAGATCGACCGGACTTGCTGTCCCAGGGGCCGATCTACCATCCGAACTTAGGGGCCCTGTGTTTGACGGCGTGGCCATTGAATCTTGGCTGTTAACACAGGCAGGATTCAGGCGCGATGTGGTGGCCACGATGGTGAGTGCCCGAAAACCTTCCTCGGCAAAGGTATATCATCGGACTTGGGAAGTTTTTTTCCGTTGGTGTAGGGATCGCGGAGTGGCTCCTCTGGTTTTTTCAACCCCCAACGTACTGGCTTTTTTGCAGGCAGGGCTGGACGCAGGGCTGGCTCCGAGTTCGCTCAGGACGCAAATCTCGGCCCTGTCGGTCCTTTTTCAACGAAAGGTCGCTTCGGTCTGGCAGGTTAAGACGTTTATGCAGGGGGTCGCACATTTAGTACCCCCCTATAAGGCGCCGACGGAATCATGGGACCTGAACTTGGTGCTCAGAGCCCTTCAGGAGCCCCCCTTCGAACCCTTACAAGAAGTCTCCTTACCTTACCTGTCCAGAAAAGTCGTTTTTCTGGTAGCTATTACGTCTATTAGGCGGGTTTCGGAATTGGCGGCTTTATCTTGTAAACCGCCGTTCTTGACTTTTTATAAGGATAAGGTAGTTTTAAGGCCAGCTCCCCCCTTCTTGCCGAAGGTGGTCTCTGCATTCCATATCAACGAAGACATTGTCTTACCTTCGTTTTGCCCGGCACCGGTGCACAAGGTAGAAAAGGCTTTGCACACACTGGATCTGGTAAGAGCTCTTAGGAGGTATGTGACAAGGACAGCATCTTTCCGCCGGACAGACTCTCTATTCGTGATCCCAGAAGGGAGACGGAAGGGGCTTGCTGCGTCCAAAGCGACTTTGGCCAGATGGGTTCGCCTGACGATTCAGGAATCTTATGAAATCAGTGGCACGCCGGTTCCGGCAGGGATCAAGGCACACTCGGCTCGAGCAGTGGGTGCCTCATGGGCACTGCGACACCAAGCTTCAGCGGAACAGGTGTGCAAAGCAGCTACCTGGTCCAGTTTGCATACGTTTGTCAAACATTATAACGTACATACCCAGGCATCCTCGGATGCAAGCCTGGGAAGAAAGATTCTTCAGGCAGCAGTTGCGCACCTCTAATCAGGGGCGCAAAGTAGCATGGATTGGGTGAGCTAAGATCCCGCCCAGGGACTGCTTTAGAACGTCCCACAGTCTCTGTGTCCCCCAATGAGACGAAGGAGAAACATGGATTTTTGTGAGTACTCACCGTAAAATCCTTTTCTCCGAGACGCTCATTGGGGGACACAGCACCCACCCTACTAGCCAGTTGGCTTTTGCTTATTTTAAGTTATACAAATCCTTATGTAAGGATCAGGGTGGTCCCTTTTCCAGACGTATAATTTCTTGCCTGAGTTTAAGGCGCGTTCTCCTACTGCTTATGCACTAAACTGAGTTACGCCCGGTCTGGGGGCGAGGGTGTATGCGGCGGAGGAGGAGCTAACTCTTTTTTTGTATACTTAGTGTCAGCCTCCAGACGGCAGAAGCACACACCCACAGTCTCTGTGTCCCCCAATGAGCGTCTCGGAGAAAAGGATTTTACAGTGAGTACTCACAAAAATCCATGTTTCTCGTATAAGAAGATAGAGGAAAAAAAAAATTCCATTCTGTGAGTTTGCAGAAATCAGACTGCAGTCAGGTTTTTTTTTTTTTTTTTCTCCCCCTGGAAGACCAGATGTTTCCCAGCTCACAATGTAGAATGCCCACCCCATGTACAGTGTTTAATAGTCATAAGATTATATTGTGTGTTTTTATTTGTGGTCATGAGCTGCGTTTGCATGCAGATGGATGTGAAACCGTACTTTCCATAGAAACATGAAGAGTGCAGGGTCATAAATAATGCTGCAGTCAAATAGTCGTATTGCATGCTTGCTAAACGCTGACAACACTTAATTATTGTGTTATGTGATGCCTTAAAGGGATGTTCTGTTAGGTAGAAGCCATGACTAGTGGTGAGAGAATATGCTGAGATGAGGTGTTATCTGACCATTCTCGGCTGCTAACCGAGTGTCTTTGGCGTGCTTGGATAATCTGTTTGCGTCCCCGCGGCTGCATGTCTTGCGGCTGTTCGACAGCTGCAACGCAAGCAGGGATTGCCTAACAGACAGACAATCCCTGCATGTGTTGCAGCTGTTGAACAGCCGCGAGACATGCAGCCACGTGGACGCGAACATATTTTTCGAGCACGAGGAAGACACTCAGCACATGAGCATGCTCGGATAACACCATGTTGGGGCCAGGATAGATGTTATCAGGTGCAAGGTATTACTAGCATATAGATGTAGCCAGGCCCTGTGCCTTTGATTGTGTAACCTCCCCTGGTGTGCTAGGCAATTGGTAATTTATCCCAAATCAGTTCCCACAATCCCTCTCACCTGATCCTCTACTCAGTCCTATATATTCAGATGCCTCCTAAGGGGGCACGTGTGCTGGTCAGGCACGTGTCTCCCTGCAGCATAAGTATCACTGCAGTAAAATTATTGTGAAGATGCAGTTATTACAACGGAAGGAGTCAGGACCCCACACTATGTACCTGTCTCTTTTCGGTATGTCTGCTGAGTAAGCACATCTTATTACTTGTATCTAGCTTTTCAATTCACCCTCCTACTCCTTCACCATGTTTACATATGTCCTCACAGTTTTTGCTCCTTTAATCCTCACTCTCCTGCGTTATCCCCAAACCCCAGCACACTCTAACCAAATAATCATCTCCATTTCGCTCCTCCCCACCTGACCTCCTCTGCTGACCTGCTCCTCAACCTCAAATATGTCCGAATGAAGCCTAAAACAAGCTGCCCACTCTCCGTCTCCCATCTGCTCTCCCTTTCTCTGCTTCTCCTCACTGCTGGTGACATATCTCCCAATCCTGGACCCCCACAACTCATAACCCCCATTACTACCCCTTCCTACTGCTCCTTATCTAATAAAAACTACCGCAATCTTTTCAATTTAAAACCCGTGCCATTGACACCCAACCCCCTGCTCCCTCTCTCTGGAGCACTTTGGAATGCCCGCTCCATCTGCAAAAAGCTTCATGCGATTCATGACCTCTTTCTCTCTTGCAATCTTGCCTTTCTCGGCCTCACAGAAGCCTGGCTGACACGCTCTGACACCGCCTCCCCTGCCGCACTGTGTTACGGCGGCCTCCACTTCACCCACACTCCTCACCCTGGCAACAGACATGGTGGAGGAGTGGGCCTTCTCCTTTCTTCCAACTGCACCTTTAACCTAATGCCACCTCTTCCCTCCCTAATCCTCCCCTTTTTTGAAGTCCACTCTGTCCGCATCTACTCTCCCTCCAACCGGCAGGCATATACTGACCTTCAGGCCCGACCACTGCCTTCATTGACCAATTCTCTACCTGACTACTTCACTTTCTTTCAACTGACATGCCCACTATCGTCATGGGTGACTTCAACATCCCCACTGATACCCTTCAGTCAGCAGCCCTCAAACTC
This sequence comes from Dendrobates tinctorius, assembly GCF_039654945.1. Lineage (NCBI taxonomy): Eukaryota > Metazoa > Chordata > Amphibia > Anura > Dendrobatidae > Dendrobates > Dendrobates tinctorius. Next base: position 18,622,601 of record NW_027361878.1, read on the forward strand.
CTGTCCCTTGCTTCATCCTTTGGACTTACTCAGTGGTCCTCCTCAGCCACCCACACAGATGGACATACATTAGACCTGGTCTTCACCCGCCTCTGCTCTCTTTCTAACTTCACCACCTCCCCTCTCCCTCTATCTGACCACCATCTACTCACTTTCTCATCCCTGTCCTCCTCTCCTGGCACCCATGTCCAGCAACATGTGCACCCCCACAAAAACCTTGCAGACCTAGACACCCACGTGCTCTCTGACTTTATTCTACCACTGGCATCCATATCCTCACTCCAAGACACAGACAGTGCCACTGCTTTCTACAATGCCACTCTCGCATCAGCTATTGACACGGTCACCATGGCAGAATGCGACGTACCAACAGACAACCCTGGCACAATAACAACACTAAAAAGCTCCGGCAAGTATCCAGGGCTGCAGAGCGGCGTTGGAAGAAAACAAATTCGAAAGACGACGTCACTGCATTCAAACAGGCAACACTCGATTTCAAATCTGCCCTCACCTCTGCTAAACAGGCCTACTTCACAACCCTCGTATCTTCCCTATCCTACAATCCCAAAATAGTTATTCAAGACTTTCAACTCCCTCCTCCGCCCACCACTGCCCCCTCCAACCTCCCTCATCTCTGCTGAGGACTTTGCCACACACTTCAAAAATAAGATCGACCAAACAAGGCAAGTCTTCATTGTTTAATCACCACAACCCCTTTATATACCAGACCAATGCCCCAACCCCATAACCTCCCTCTCCAACATCAATGAAGGGGAACTTAATCACCTCTTCTCCAAATCGCACCTCACAACCTGTGCACTTGACCCCATCCCACCTCCTCCCCAACCTCACCACCACACTTATCCTATTCCTAACCCACCTCTTCAACCTATCGCTAACGTCCGGTGCCTTCCCTTCTGCTTTTAAACATGCCACAATCATGCCTATCCTTAAAAAGCCAACCCTCGACCCAACCGCTATGTCCAGCTATCGCCCGATATCACTGCTCCCAATTGCTTCCAAACTCCTGCACGTCCACGCTGAACTTTCCTCCCACCTCTCATCTAACTTGCTCTTTGACAATCTACAATCTGGTTTCCGCCTCCATCACTCCACTGAGACAGCCCTGACCAAAATTACTAACGACCTACTTACAGCCAAAGCAAACGGACAATACTCTATACTCCTGCTTCTAGACCTGTCCTCTGCATTCAACACAGTTGACCACTGCCTCCTACTACAGATCCTCTCCTCCTTTTGGCATCAAAGATCTCGCCCTATCCTGGATCTCCTCATACCTCTCAAACTGCACATTCAGCGTCTCCCACTCCCACAGTACCTCATCCCACACTCTCGCTGTTGGAGTACCCCAAGGCTCTGTTCTACTCTTCTCAATTTATACCCTTGGCCTGGGTCAACTCATAAAGTCGCATGAATTCCATTACCACCTTTATGCTGACGATACTCAGATCTACCTCTCTGTGCCCAGACGTCACCTCTCTGCTGTCCAGAATCCCAGAGTGTCTATCAGCCATATCCTCCTTCTTCTCCTCTCGCTTCCTCAAGCTCAATGTGGACAAATCCGAACTCCTCATCTTTCCTCCATCTCACAGATCTTCCTTACCTGACCTATCTATCACAATTAATGACATCACACTTTCCCCAGTACCGGAAGTCCGCTGCCTCGGAGTAACCCTTGACTCTGACCTGTCCTTCAAACCACACATCCAAGCTCTATTTCCAGAATCCATCCTTTCCTCAACCCTCAATCTACTAAAAAGCTTGTGCACGCCCTTATCTCCCGCCTCGACTACTGCAACATCCTTTTCTGTGGTCTCCCTGATAACACCCTCGCACCTCTCAAGGCCATCCTTAACTCTGCTGCCCGACTAATTCATCTCTCTCCTCGCTACTCCTCCTCTTCTCCCCTCTGCAAATCTCTTCACTGGCTTCCATTCCCTCAGCGTATCCAGTTCAAATTACTAATACTGACCTACAAGGCCATCTATAACATGTCTGCCTTATGTGTCTCTGAACTAATTTCCCGATATCTTCCCTCACGTAATCTCCGATCCTCCCAAGACCTCCTTCTCTTCCCCCACACTTATTCGCTCCTCACCCAACCGCCTCCAAGACTTCTCCCATATAGCCCCCATCCTCTGGAATTCTTTGCCCCAACATGTCCAACTATCAACCACATTCGGATCCTTCAGACGGAGCCTGAAAACCCACCTCTTCAAGAAAGCCTACAGCCTGCAATGACCCCATTACCGCCTCACCACTACCGGAGATATCACCTTAACCAACACCGGACGTGCTGCAACCCCCCAACCTACTGTCTCCTTCCCCACCATCCTGTAGCCTGTAAGCCCTCAAGGGCAGGGTCCTCTCCCCTCTGTATCAGTCTGTGATTGTTAGTTTGCTTACCGTAAGTGATATCTGTAATTTGTATGTAACCCCTTCTCATGTACAGTACCATGGAATCAATGGTGCTATAGAAATAATAATAATAATGTGAGCACGCTCGCTCATCGCTAGTTAGGACATATCTACAGGATATAAGTTCTTCCTACTGGAATACGCCTATAAATTTGTCGACAGGTCAATTGTATCAAAGTGTAAATGTCTCAATTTCTTTTGTGTTTTTCTTTTAGGTTGCTGTAAAAATTCTAGACAAGACACAACTAAATTCTTCTAGTTTGCAAAAGGTATGTAGGAGAAGGGGGATCTTTGCTACACTTATTTTTTTTTTTTGGGTGGGATTGCATCAAAACAACCCTTGGTGACTGCACAGAGAACATTTGGCATTCTTCTCTAGCGACTTGTGCTTTGCAGCAGTGCTAGTAAATTTCCAGTGTTAGTAAATTTAGCTTGGAGCAGGATTCACATATCCTTCTCTCGTTATTGGCACTTTTTATAGCAGTTTTATTGTTGATAGTTCCCTGCATTCGTACTTATCAATTACGACGCTGATTACTTAAATGCCAGAAAAGAACGATTGTAATGGAGCAGCGCGAACAACCATAAAACATATTTCTAGCTACTCATTCATTAGGCTCTCTTTCTAGGATATTGATAATACAAGTCTTTTGCACAGATGATGCATCAGTTTTATTAAGAAGCGCACTTTTCGCCAGTGATCTCTTTATTAAGATCAGCGTAAAGCACGCCTGTCTTAATAATAGTCCTGAAGTTAAACTACTACGTAAAAAAGAAAATAAAAATGATAGAATTGCCAGTTCACCTTTTTGTCAGCTCGCCTCCCAAACAGATTGAGTAAAATGGTACCAATAAAAAGATTACTGCTCCACCAGCAAAAAGAAAATGTGCCGCACATGGGAACACCCAAAAAAAAAAACTCCAATAACATGTGGGTTTTTTTAATTTTATTACACCTTCCAAATAATTATTTTAAGTATATTACAGTAAGATCATACTTCATAAAAGTCAACAGAAAAATAATATTCTGGATTTTAGAAGCCAAGAATGACGCTTGTCCACGAAGGGGAAGAGGCTAGGAATGAATTTGCACCCGGCAGATATGGCGCAGATATTCTTGTGATGGCTTATTAGGAGTAAATCCCAACACTTCAAGTTGCTTATGCAGCCATAGGGGAATGCAGAATGAATGCAGGCTTGGACTGAGGGCCCAGGCACTGACACCTGCTGGCATACTTGCCAGCAGCTGCCTAGGGCCCCCACTGCTCGAGGGGCCTCCAGCCAGTGGCTATGGGGCACCTGAGTCAAGCGGGCCCGTCCTGTGCCAGCATAGCAGCAGCGGGAGACAGGATCCTGTCCCCGCTGCTAAAGCTAAAAGAATATTCACACTTCCCCACGCCCCTATGGGCATGGAGAGACGTGAATACCATTTCTCTTTAGCAGCGGGCTGCATTAGATGCACTACCGCACCACAGACACACAGCGCAGCTCGCCTCCCCGCCCGGCTGGATGATTTCATCATCCAGCGCGCTGTCTCAGACAGAAAGCTGCTGGGCAGAAAGCAGGACACCGAGATGTGCTGCGGGGATGTGAGCTGTGCTGCGGGGATGTGAGCTGTGCTGCGGGGATGTGAGCTGTGCTGCGGGGATGTGAGCTGTGCTGCGGGGATGTGAGCTGTGCTGTGGGGATGTGAGCTGTGCTGTGTGTCTGCATGTGTGTGTGTGTGGTCCAGTGCTTTGTGTGTGTGGGGTGCGGTGCTGTGTGTGGGGTGCGGTGCTGTGTGTATGGGGGTGCGGTGCTGTGTGTATGGGGGTGCGGTGCTGTGTGTATGGGGGTGCGGTGCTGTGTGTATGGGGGTGCGGTGCTGTGTGTATGGGGGTGCGGTGCTGTGTGTATGGGGGTGCGGTGCTGTGTGTATGGGGGTGCGGTGCTGTGTGTATGGGGGTGCGGTGCTGTGTGTATGGGGGTGCGGTGCTGTGTGTATGGGGGTGCGGTGCTGTGTGTATGGGGGTGCGGTGCTGTGTGTGTGTGTGTGGGGTGCGGTGCTTTGTGTGTGATGCGGTGCTTTGTGTGTAAGAGAGATAGCGGTGGTGGGGGGGAGGCAGTGATGGAGGTGATGGACAATGATGGTGATGGGGGAGGCAATGATGGGGATGATGGACAATGATGGTGGTGGGGAAAGAGGCAATGATTGAGATGGTGGAATGGGCAGTGATGGGGGTGGTGAGGGAGAATGATAGGGGTGGTGTGGGAGAAGGCAATGATGGAGGTGGTGATGAGGACAATGATGGGGGTGGAGAGGGGCTGCATTATACTTTGAGGGGGCTACATTATATTCTGTGGGGGACTGCATTATTCTCAGGGGACTACATTATATTCTGGGGGGCTACAGCATACTATGAGGGGGCTACAGTATACTCTGTGGGGGAGCTGCATTATATTCTGTGGTGGTGCTGCATTATACTATATGAGGGGGGCTGCATTATACCCTACGAGGGTGCTAAATTATATTCTATGGTGGGGACTGCGTTATACCTTATGAGGGGGTTGCATTATATTTTGTGCTGCATTATACCCTATGAGGGGGGCTGCATTATATTCTATGAGGGAGGCTACATTATATTCTATGAGGGGTCTACTCCTCTATGATTCTACCCCAACCCCTGCTACATCATTAAGACGTGTACCACCTTATATTATACCCTGATATTAGTGTGTTTTTACCACACAATTGGTGGTCTTGTATTTATTTCTATGTAGCTACATAGTGGGCCCCAAGAATGAATTTCTCTGGTGGGCCCAAGGTGTTCCAGTCCGACTCTGAATGAATGGATCGTCTCCGGACTCCTGAGAATAATTGCTGTCTTTCCATAGGAAGATGGAGCAGAACTTCAATCTGACCTGGAATTCTCCTTTTCAGCAGACTCTCCTTTTCTCAGTGCTGACGTCCCCAGCCTCCGCCTGCCTGCTTCCTAGAGGAGACCATGTGCATGCCTTATACAAGGTGACAACACGGTGTCCGGAGGTGGTTTTCGGAAGCGGCAGTCTGAAATTATGTTGACATTATACCTTTATGCTATTTTTACAATTTTCAAAGACCTATAATGTCACGGCTGAATATTAGCTACTCACCCACTGATGTTTCCTGGGAAGTGGCCCTCCATCTGTAAGGTTGGGTATTATCCATAAGCGAGCCCAGGTTACAAAACCATGGAGAATATGGATGCAACATTTAACATGGTGTGAGCTGTTTACCTGATCACTTGAAGGTCATGGCGCGAAACTTTAGAGCTGGGGAACCCTAGTAAAGGACGAGGGGTCTGTCATTCACAGCAGTAATGCATTTTTGGTCCTATACTAGGGTCACCACTGGTGAAAATGACCTTCATTTTCTTTTGACTTCTATAATGCCTGAGAGAGGATTTTTAACTAAAATGTTGCTTTATTAGCAATTGTATTCTGACTTTGGTGTCAAATCTTGGTCTGGATATCCGGTCATGAGAATAAATGATCACTTGGCCCCTTCTACAGTGCTGTCCCACACTTCAACAATCTTGGGTATATTTTTTTTTTTACTCTGGCTACAGGAAACCTAAAAGATGCACATCCTAATGAACGTGGCGCAACTTTGGCCAGTGGACTTTTGATCAAGACTGACAAAGTGCCATTCCTGGGGAATTCTTCTTTAGTCCCTTAGGACCTGATTCATTAAGACTACCATTGTGCACGTCAGTCATAATTATGGAATAAGATGCTCCTAAGTCATTAAGAGTTGCACACCACTCAATGATTTAGGCACATCTTATCGGTGTCGTACGCCTCCATACGTCTCGTCAGAAATGCTACTCCAATCGTGAGACTGGAGTAACATTTCTGGTGTAAGTTACGCTGCAAAATTTGATTTGCCCCAGTTCTGCCCACCTTGGCGGAGCTGGCAGAAATTAGCATGCAAATGCCAACAGCCGCCAAGTTTTATTTTATTTTTTTTTTTTTGTGTAACTTCATTTTGTGCAAAAAAAATTGCAACATTTGAAGTCATTTCACGTATTCTGTAGAAATGCCTTCAAATGTATATATATTTTTTTGCACAACATTAAGTTATGCAAAAAAAAAGTCTTTATCTGGCCCTTAGTCTCTTGTCTTCTGCATGTTTTAAGTTTTGGTTGGATCCTTTTTCAGTTGTTGTGCAAATCTGCGCAATGTAAGGAATTGACAATGTTTCTCCTCCTGGTTCCACCAGTGATTAACTAATTGCAGCAGTGATAGCAGACACTATTTGCTGCGCTGGTTCGTATATCGGCACGTTGTACATATAGGATCGGCTGTGCTGGGTTTTGCGTCTTTTGTACTCGACTCATCCATTGCTAAATGTACATCTTCTGTTGTATGGAGCAGTGCAATCAATGAAGGAGTTCTTTATCTCCATAAAGTAGATCCACGGTGACCTCAAGAGTCTAAACTGATTGGACTTCAATTCGGAGAACCCCTAGTTTACCCTATAACTATTTACTAATGATGAGCGAATGTGCGCGGATAAGGTGTTATCTGAGCATGCTCGGGTGCTACCGAGTTTCTTCAGTGTGTTTGAAAAATCTGTTTGAGTCAGCACCGCAGCTGTTAGACAATCCATGCATGTGTTGCGACTGACGCACAGCCGTGGCAACTCAAACATATTTTTTTTAGCACGCCAAAGACACTCGGTTAGCACCCGAGCATACTCAGATAACACCTTAATCCCAGCACGTTCGCTCATCACTACTGTTTATACATGCTCATTAATGATCTAAAATGTAGACTCTAAATGAATACTGATGAATGATCTATGTGACTGATCTTGCTCAGTTGCTCAATCTTTTTCTTTTTTTTTTTTAACAGCTCTTCAGAGAAGTGCGAATAATGAAGGTTCTGAATCATCCGAACATAGGTACCAAGATTTTTGCATTGTAACTGCTTTATCTGAATGCCGTGTAATCTGAATTTCTATTCTAAAAAAATATATCTATATTATATTTGGTGATTTTTCATTGCAGCAAATGTGATTGTGTAAATCATCCAGTAGGCCATAAAAAAAGACACGCCCGTGGGATTTATTATCTGGATCCTGACATTATCAATGTATTTATTTTTTTTTATTGGCGCTATGCATCTGTCCGCCTTGTCACGATCGCTGAATGATAAAACAATGGGATGAGATCGGCTGTTTGCAGCAATAGACAGCACTATAATTTAGCAAGTCAGTTTTAATTTTTTTTTCTGTTCCAAAGACCTAACGCTGCTGACAAGTTTTGTTTTGTGTAGGAAAATCCTTTTTTACACATGGGAATGTGTGAGTTTCCCTTGGCATAGGGAACTTTTCTTATTTGCTTGGTGTTAACCCTTTCTTCTTTTTTGCTTTTATTTCAGTAAAATTATTTGAAGTTATAGAGACGGAGAAGACGTTGTACCTTGTGATGGAATATGCCAGCGGAGGTTTGTGTTTCATTTGTCTTGTATAATTCCTATTCATTGTATGGGAAATGGCTTCTGTAAACAGCACACCCTATAAGCCTAATAATTTACATGTCTTGTATCACGGCACTTCACATTCCTATAAATCGGACCGCAGTGCACGGCCTGGCCGACGGCTCTCCTGACTCAAGCGTGACCGCCTCACGTATTTCTATGCAGCTGTCACGCTCAGGTCGGGATAGCCGCTGGCCAGTCCGGGCACTATGGTCAAATTTATACAGCTCTCTGACTGCTTGTTTATGTAGTATCCCTGTCTGTACTGTGATATAGAACTAAAATATTATGCAATCTCCCTGAACATCGCTGCGTCTGCATTTGGGTGGTTTGCAGGAAACCTGTAACTTTATTGATGACGGCACAGGACTTCCTTTTGTCCAGAAAGGTCTAGAGGGCATGATGAGAAAACATGATCTATATGTTCCTAGTCACAGATCTGGAATAACTACATTTTTTGTTTTTTTTTAGTGTTACATCACAATTAGTGATTTCTTGCTGTTTTTTGTTTGTTTTTGGGGGGTTTTTGTACTGCCAGCATCATTTTTTACAATCACTCGAATTATTAAAAAAAATCATATTTAAAATTGTATATTTAAATATAAATACATTTCCTAAAAGTGGTGCCCTGTCACGTTTTAAAAAGGCAACTTCATGCAGTTTTACGTAGACATGCAAGGTTTTTTTTTTTTGTTTTTTTTTTAAATACACCATACTTCAAGTATATTTGTGCTTAAAAAATTTTTATCCAAACACCTAAAACATAGAACACCTCCAAACAATAAAAGATGGGGATATTCTGACCGCCAGTCGTCCACAAGGAAGTAGATTGGTGGTCTTAAATTTTAAATAGACTGTTTCAATAAAATGAAAAGTTTTAAATATACTGCTTAAACACGCCGACCACACTTCCGTGGACATGGAAGGTCAGTAGTACAATCATTCTGTGCTCTTAGCGTAGTATTGATCTCGGCAGTACATTTCCCGGTTACACATTACGATGTGCTTCCGAGAGCGAGGAATTTTTAAACGAGCTTAAAAAAAAAAAAATCACCCGATGAATGAGTATTTTGCCTCGTGTAAAAGGGCATTTGATGTGACTGAGATCTGTGATATCTGTAGGAAATTGATCCAACGTGCCAGTCCCAATGTAGCATGTATAAGCAGATGACTGAAAGACAAATCCTCCATAAAGAATAGGAAGGTTTTATTTTAGCAAAATGACCACTGATGGGGAACACGAGAATATCCTTCGGTGTATTTGGCTGACTCGGACCAGTTTCATCACCTTTCAGATTGGTCAGATATCTGTGTTAGGGCACCGTCACACATAGCGAGTTACCAGCTGATCGCTGGTCTCCCGCCTGTCACACGCAGCGATGCGTGCTGGCCAGCGGGAGACCAGCGACCAAAAAAATGTCCAGGGCTTTCCTACAGCGATACCGGCAGGGGGGCCGGTCGCTGATCGCTGTCACACACAGAGATCTCGCTGGTGAGATCGCGGTTACGTCACAAAACTTGTGACTCAGCAGCGATCTCGCTAGTGAGATCGTTATGTGTGACGGAGCCCTTAGGTGCAACTTACTTCATTTAAATTAGAACTTATCTTCATGTATTCAGCAGAACTAAATAGAAGAGAAGTTGCCATAATTGAGGTGCTCAGAGCCAACAAATGTCCTGATTGGAAGCAGGAGGCGATTACTTGTAGAATATTGATGTATTATAAGAAGTTGATAAATATGGTAGAAAGAAAAATGTGGTTTTATCTAAAAAAAAAAACAAAAAAAACAACATACTGTACATAACCACAAGAACACATCTCACATGAGACATTTAATATATATTTTATTCACGAAGGCCAGGTTCACATTTCGTTAATGGCCCTGCGTTCAACAGGATCTGTTTCATAGCGGCACTAACGCTATGTGACGGATGCGTTAATGCGCACCCATTGGCGGCAATGATACTAACGCATCCAAACGCATGCCAAAATCGGCATGATTCGTTACCTCATGACGCACCCCTGAACGCTGCAGACCGCGTTAACGCATCCGTTACATAGCGCTAGCAGAGGTGTATCTAGGCTTTCTGGCACCCGGGGCAAGAATTTGGTTCGGCGCCCCCCCCACCCAAGTACATATGCGACTTGCACACTTAGCCATGTACCCACGAGCTGCTCTCCCTAATGCTCTCAATGTTCAGTAAAAAACTGAGAGAAGCAGGAGGAGAGGCTCGCTGTCACAGGACCATACCTATGAAAATCGCATATGAGTGAAGTGTCCATGTGATGACTACTGCAACCTGCAGAGCTGAATCCTGACATTGCAGCTTCTGAATTCTCACAAACTAATGCACTGCACACTTTTAGGATTCTCCCTTGCCGATATACAGTCATGTCAGCACAAGTATGTGATTTATATACTTCTGGCCACATTCCAACTAGACGTGCCCGGCCTCGCTCCGTTCATTTTCATTGAGTGAGGCCACACATGTCTAGTCAGCATGTGACCGTATGTATGTAAATTACCGGCACAAGAGAATCCTGACAGCGTTCAGTGAGCACTGTGAGAATTCAGAAGTCTGCAGACTCAGCACAAACCTGGACAACCCCTTTAATGTTCCTAACAAATAAAAACATGAGAATAAGTCAGTATCACACATAATATTTACATCCAGGTACCTTATAGATGACGTCGTCTCTGGAGTCGTTCTTCTTTTCTTCTTCTTGTCCAGACCCCATGATGAGTTTTCTCATCCACAGCGGCCTCTGCAGACTTCCATCTTCTCCGGTATTCTGCAGCAAATCCCCACACGATCCCCTTAACCCCTTACCTACAATGGACGTAATATTCCGTCCATGTGACCCTGGGCCTAATTACCATGGACGGAATATTACGTCCCAGCGATCAGCGGCTCCCACGTGGTGAGCGCCGCTGATCGCGGCCGGGTGTCAGCTGATTATCACAGCTGACACCCGGCACAATGTGACACGTTAACCCCTTGTACATCGCGATCAAACGCGATTGCGGTGTACCGGGGGTTAAAGGGAAGCATCGGCAGGGAGGGGGCTCCCTCCTTGCTTCTCTGAGCCCCCCACAGCAGCGCAATGTGCAGCGCTGCTGCGGGGGTCTCTTTCCCTACAGGCCCCCGGATCCAAGATGGCGACGGGGGCCTTCGGGGGCCTGTAGGGAGCTGACTTCCTCACTGCCTGCAAAGCGCAGGCATGAGGAAGTCTGCAGAACTGCCTGTGACAGATCGCTGATCTGTCACAGTGATCTGTGATGTGACAGATCAGCGATCTGTCACAGGACAGTGATGTCCCACCTGGGACAAGGTAATAAAGTAAAAAAAAAAAAGTGTTAAAAATAATTTAAAAAAAAAATGGCTAAATAAATTAGTAAAAAAAAAAAAAGAATATTCCCCAATAAATCCATTTTTTCAAAATAAAAAAAAAACAATAAAAGTACACATATTTGGTATCGCCGCGTCCGTAGCGACCCGCCCTATAAAACTGTCCCATTAGTTAACCCCTTTAGCGAACCCCTTAAAAAATAAAAATAAAAAACGAAGCAAAAAATAATGATTTATTATCATACCACCGAACAAAAAGTGCAATAACCCGCGATCAAAAAGACGCATATAAATATCCATGGTACCGCTGAAAACGTCATCTTGTCCCGCAAAAAACAAGCCGCCATACAGCGTCATCCGCAAAAAATTAGAAAACTTATAGCTCGCAGAAAACCGACAAAACATAAAAAAACGACCTAAATGAGGTATCGCTGTAACCGTACTGACCCGAAGAATAAAACCGCTTTATCAATTTTACCGCAAGCGGAACGGTGTAAATGCACTCCCCCAAAAGAAATTCATGAAACGCTGGTTTTTGTTCATTCTGCGTCCCAAAAATCGGAATAAAAAGCGATCAAAAAATGTCACGTGCCCGAAAATGGTACTAGTGAAAACGTCAACTCGTCCCGCAAAAAATAAGACCTCACATGACTCGGTGGGTCAAAATACGGAAAAATTATAGCTCACAATATGTGGCGATGCAAAAACTATTTTTACAATAAAAAGCGTCTTTTAGGGTTCGACAGCTGCCAAACATAAAAACCGCCATAAATAGTAAATCAAACCCCCCCGTTATCACCCCCTTAGTTAGGGAAAAATAATAAAATTAAAAGAAAATGTATTTATTTCCATTTTCCCATTAGGGTTAGGGCTAGGGTTAGGGCTAGGGCTCAGATTAGGGTTAGGGGTGTGTTGGGGTTAGGGTTGGAGTTATAATTGGGGGGTTTCCACTGTTTGGGCACATCAGGTGCTCTCCAAAGACAACATGGCGTCTGATCTCAATTCCAGCCATTTCTGCATTGAAAAAGTCAAATGGTGCTCCTTCCCTTCCAAGCTCTGCCATGCGCCCAACAGTGTTTTACCCCCACATATGGGGTATCAACCTACTCAGGACAAATTACAAAACAACAATTTCTCCTGTTACCCTTAGGAAAATAAAAAATTGGGGGCAAAAATATCATTTTTGCGGAAAAAAATGATTTTTTTATTTTCACGCCCAGGTGTTATAAACTTCTGTGAAGCACTTGGGGGTTCAAAGTGCTCACCACACATCTAGATAAGTTCCGTGGGGGGTCTAGTTTCCAAATTGGGGTCACTTGTGGGGGGGTTTCCACTGTTTAGGTACATCAGGAGCTCTCCAAAAGCAACATGACACCCGCAGACCATTCCATCAAAGTCTTCATTCCAAAACGTCACTACTTCCCTTCCGGGCCCCGACGTGTGTCCATACAGTAGTTTTCTCCCACATATGGGGTATCAGCGTACTCAGGACAAATTGGACAACAACTTTTGGGGTCCAATTTCTCCTGTTACCCTTGGGAAAATAAAAAAAATGGGGACTAAAAGATGATGTTTGTGGAAAAAATACGATTTTTTTATTTTCACGCCCGGGCGTTATAAACTTCTGTGAAGCACTGGGGGGTTCAAAGTGCTCGCCACACATCTAGATAAGTTCCTTGGGGGGTCTAGTTTACAAAATGGTGTCATTTGTGGGGGGTTTCTACTGTTTAGGTACATCAGGGGCTTTCCAAACGTGACATGGTGTCCGATCTCAATTCCAGCCAAAAACGTCAAATGGTGCTGCTTCCCTTCTGAGCTCTGCCATGCGCGCAAATAGTGGTTTACCCCCACGTGTGGGGTATCAGCGCACTCAGGATAAATTGCACAATATCTTTTAGGGTCCTGTTACTCTTGGAAAAATAAGAATTGAGGGTGAAAAGATCATTTTTGTGGAAAAAATATGATTTTTTTAATTGTACAGCTATATGTTATAAACTTCTGTGAAGCCCTTGTGGGTTCAAAGTTCTCACCACACATCTAGATAAGTTCCTTGGGGGGTCTAGATTCCAAAATGGTGTCATTTGTGGGGGTTTCCACTGTTTTGGTACATCAGGGGTTTTCCAATCGCGACATGGTGTCCGATCTCAATTCTAGCCAAAAACGTCAAATGGCGCTGCTTCCCTTCCGAGCTCTGCCATGCGCCCAAATAGTGGTTTACCCCCACGTGTGGGGTATCAGCGTACTCAGGACAAATTGCACAATAACATTTAGGGTCCTGTTACCCTTGGAAAAATAAAAATTGGGGGTGAAAAGATAATTTTTGTTGAAAAAATATGATTTTTTAATTGTACCACTGAACGTTATAAACTTCTGTGAAGCCCTTGTGGGTTCAAAGTTCTCACCACATATCTAGATAAGTTCCTTGAGGGGTCTAGTTTCCAAAATGGGGTCACTTGTGGGGGGTTTCCACTGTTTAGATACATCAGGGGCTCTCCAAAAGTGACATGGCGTCCGATCTGAATTCCAGCCAATTTTGCATTGAAAAAGTCAAACGGCGCTCCTTCCCTACTGAGGTCTGCCATGCGCCGAAACGGTGGTTCCCCCCCCCCACATATCAGGTATCAGCGTACTCAGGACAAATTGCACAATAACTTTTGCATCCAATTTCTCCTGTTACCCTTGGTAAAATAAAGAAAATTGAACCTGAAGTATTTTTTTTGTGAAAAAAAGTTAAATGTTCATTTTTTTTTAAATATTCAAAAAATTAATGTGACGCACCTAAAGGGTTAATAAACTTCTTGAATGTGGTTTTAAGCACCTTAAGGGGTGCAGTTTTTAGAATGGTGTCACTTTTGGGTATTTTCTATCATATAGACCCCTCAAAGTGGCTTCAAATGTGATGTGGTCCCTAAAAATAAAATGGTGTTGCAAAAATGAGAAATCGCTGGTCAATTTTTAACCCTTATAACTTCCTAACAAAAAAAAATTTTGGTTCCAAAATTGTGCTGATGTAAAGTAAACATGTGGGAAATGTTATTTACTAAGTTTTTTGTGTGCCGTATCCCTGTGATTTAAGGGCATAAAAATTCAAAGTTGGAAAATTGCGAAATTTTCAAAATTTTCGCCAAATTTCCGTTTTTTTCACAAATAAATGCAAGTTATTTGAATGCAATTTTACCACTAAAATGAAGTACAATATGTCATTAGAAAACTGTCAGAATCACCGGGATCCATGGAAGCGTTTCAGAGTTATGACCTCATAAAGGGACAGTGGTCAGAATTGTAAAAATTGGCCCGGGAGTTAACGTGCAAACCACCCTTGGTTGTGAAGGGGTTACAGATAGAAGTGTTATTATAATGCTCCCGAATAAAAATATCTGCAATATACTGTGGCCTCACACTATTCCCCTCCCTCCTCATACTGTCTCCTCATATATTTACCCCCTCACTCTCTATGGCTGGTTTCACATTAGCGCTTTTTAAGCGCACGCACGGCCGGGGGTAGCTCCGCCCCCAAGCCGGCTCTCTGCCCGGCGTGCCCGCCCCTTGCTTGTAGCGCCGCCTCCTAGCGGACAGCGGCGCCTGCGATCGGCGCACCCTATCTTTAGCATAGGGTGCGCAGATCGTGCGCAGGCCGTGCGCTAGTTGCGCTTTGACCTGCGCTGCGCACTTTTGACGGTGCGCCGTGCGTGCCAAAATCCGAAAAGTTTGATTTTGGCGCGCACGGCGCACCGTCAAAAGTGCGCAGCGCAGGTCAAAGCGCAACTAGCGCACGATCTGCGCACCCTATGCTAAAGATAGGGTGCGCCGATCGTAGGCGCCGCTGTCCGCTAGGAGTGCGGCGCTACAAGCAAGGGGCGGGCACGCCGGGCAGAGAGCCGGCTCGGGGGCGGAGCTACCCCCGGCCGTGCGTGCGCTTAAAAAGCGCTAATGTGAAACCAGCCTTACAGATTTTCTGCGCCAATTCAAAAAAATCTAGGTTTACTTGCGTTTTTGATTTTTTTTTTTTTTTTCTTTCCTTGCCATTTTATGTCGTTTATTCAGCTGCATTTTTTTTTGTCTTATTTTGATGTTTCCTGTTTTAACTAAAGCCACTTTGTTTTGGAAGCTTTCTGTCACTTAGCTTTGATAAAACATTATTGATGATGTCATGTGTGTATTATAGGTGTTATAAGTACGCTTCCGCTGTGGAATGCAATAAACAAAATAGGCAGTTTTTGAACTCCCTAAAATACTTGGCCTTCAGGTATGGAAAACTAAAATAGAGACTTTATTTTCATCACTGATGCAACGTCGTGTGTTTAAAAACGTAAAAACATTTGATACAAGTATACTCCATCGCAGATCATTTTCTAGCTTCCCCACAAAGTTCACCGTATTGTTTAAGTTTGTGATATAATCGAAATTGAAATCACTGATAGGGCCGACTGTGCGGTAGAAAAAACTTTCTGTATGTGCACAAGGATTTTTTTTTTCTTCTCAGAATTACATATTAGTTGTGCCAACTGCAAATAGAACAGAAAATAGGTCCTGTTTCTTTAGGCTACTTTATGGTGGCTCTGTGCACATCTGCATCATGATTTCCTTCAGAAACTGAAGCCTGTTTGTTAGGAAATCCCTGCATGTGTTGCGGCTGTTGAACAACCGTGAGACATGAAGCCGCGGGGACTCAAACACATTTTTTGAGCATGTTGAAGACACTCGTTTAGCACCCAAGCATGCTCAGATAACACCTTATCCTGGCACGTTCGCTCATCACTAGTAACTACTTTATTGTGTTATCGGTCAATTTTTGGGACAGATTAGTAATAAGAGAAGTTCTGCCTGTTGTGCTTATTCTTCCATTTTAATAAGACCTGTAATGGAACCCAATCGGACCATTTAATCATCGGTGTGGCAGGGGTCCTTCTACTTCTGGTTTTTTTTTTTATTCGATTATTAAACTGAAAACAAATATACAATACACACATTGGCATATAAATTTAAGCTTGCTACATGACATACATATGCTGCGTATGACATTAAAATGTAAAGCAAATGTGCACACCATCTGCATACAGAATAAAGTAAAACATAATACCAATTAAATCACAATGGCTTTGTGTTATTATTTCAGTGATGACATCTACCTAGCTGCTAAACGTGCCTACATCTACAAGAACATAAACTTAAACTATTCCGCAGCCTACTTCCACATAATTAGCTGTTTACTATGTGACATCTCTACTCTACAAAGTGAGGTGAGAGGAATTCCACCTCTCCCAAATCTTTTCGAATTTACCCGGGCACCCTCTGTTTTGATATAACGTACGTTCGTATGGGATAATCGAATTCACCAAGCTGACCCAGGACCCAAGTGAAGGAGATGAACCTCCCATCCAGCGTAATGCCAGTCTTCTACTTCTGTTTTATATTAGTTATCTGCAAAAAAAACTGGTACAGACAAACAATATTAAAATGCGTTCGATCTCCTAAGACCTGCAACGTAAAAATCCACTGATCCCAGCAAAGAGCAAACAGATGAACGGCACACTAGGGCACACAAATCACCACATTAACAGACGGAGCTATTTATCTGAAGTATTGCGGTATATATTTCAGTCAAAAAACGGAGGCGCTTGCATGAAAAAACATGAATATTTCAATGTAAAGCGAAAAAGAAAGAAATATGCAGCACTCACCGATATAGCTGAAAAGCTGTCAGTCTTTATTTCACATGAATTCCATCGATAGATATGTGGACATGCAGGACGTAAGAGGAATTCTAGGAGAGGGAGGTACTGGACAACGGCCCTTGCATATTTCTTTCTTTTTCGCTTTACGTAAAAATCCATTGCCCTAGATCCATGAGAATGCTTTTTTTTTTCTCCAAAAAGGAAAAAAATATATATATCTTTTGTTCTACTGTCCATACATAGTCCTGTATAATTTAATAATTACCTGTTCACACCTCTGAGATTTCCTACTTACAGTATGTTAAAATGTAGTCATAGATTTGTAACCATAGCAGTAGGAGTGATATTGCTTCCATATAACCCATCCAGATGTGTATATGATGGGTAAGATACAACTATATCTGGTATTTTATCTATAGACATTTCTAAAGCAGATTGAGTTGATAGCAGCAATTCTATTTATGGCAAAACAAGCTGCAAACTTTAGTGATGATCTCCTTTTTGGACTAGTATTTGCTTTAGTCTTGAGATGTTGGCAGAATATCAGCACTAGTCTTCCACTACACTACTGTTCACCTCACTTCTGTGTTGCAGAAGATGATCTTCTGCAACAGAGGAGTAGAGGGCAGTAATGACTTCACTAGACTGTATGCTTCTGTTAATACATCCTAGAATTGCATTTGCCTTTTTTTCTGCTGACTCACACTGTTGACTCATATTCAGTCTGTGATCTATTAGTATACCCAAGTCTTTTTCACATGTGCTGTTGCTTAGCCCTATTCCCCCCATTCTGTATATACTTTTTTCATTTCTATTTCCCAGATGTAGTACTTTGCATTTTTCCCTGTTAAAAACCATTCTGTTAGTTGCTGCTCACTGCTTCAGTTTATTTATATCTTTTTGAATCCTCTCTCTCTTGTAGTATTAGCTATCCCTCCTAGCTTTGTGTCATCAGCAAATTTAATCAGTGTACCATCAATTCCTTCATCTAAATAATTGATAAAGATGTTGAACAATACAGGGCCCAGGACAGAGCCCTGTGGTACCCCACTTGAGACATTCTTCCTTCTGGATGTGCAGCTATTAACGACCACTCTTTGGGTCCGATCACTAAGCCAGTTATGAATCCACCTAACAGTTGCTTTGTCCATTCCATACTTAGTCATTTTTTCAATAAGGATGGTGTGAGATACTTTGTCAAATGCTTTGCTCAAGTCCAGATATACTATATCTACAGCATTTCCCTCATCCACCCAGTCAGTGATTCTGTCATAGAGGGAACTTAAGTTAGTCTGACATTACTTATTGGTTACAAACCCATGCTGACTCTGTTTAATCACTTCATTCTTATCCAGGTACTGACATACATGTTGTTTAACAATTTGTTCAAAGATCTTTCCTAGTATAGAAGTCAGACTCACCAGCCTATAATTCCCTGGGTCCAACTTCTTCCCCTTTTTTGAAGATAAGAACAATATATGCTCCTCTCCAGTCTTCTGGGACTTCTGTTCTCCAAGAATTCAAAGATTATGGAGAGTGGTTAAAATTTCTTCTGCTATCTCCTTCAGTACTCTGGGGTGTAATTCATCTGGACCTGGAGACTTGAATTCATTTAGGTTAGCTAAGGGTTTCCTCACTATCTTTCTGTTTATAGATATCCTAGATTCTTCTATTCCTTTAATAGGACAGTGAAGATCGGTTGATGTTACATTTGCTTTCTGAGAGAAAAGAGATGCAAAATAGAAATTTTAAAGTTCGGCCTTCTCAACATCCTGTCTTACCATTTCATCATTTTCATCCTGTAAAAATCCTATAGCAGCTTTGACTTTTCTTTTACTTTTGACATATCCCCAAAATCCTTTTTTATTGCTTTTGACACCTCTTGCAAGCCTCAATTCATTGTCCGCTTTAATAATCTGATTTGTGCCCTGCAGGTTCTGCAGACAGAATTATATTCTTCTTTAGATATGCCTCCCTCTTTCCATTTGATAAACATTTCTTCTTTTTTAGCATGTGCTTAAGTTCTGTGTTCATCCATCCTGGTTTCCTTAAATGCTTCGTATTCTTCCCGCTTTTTGGAATTGTTAATGATCGTGCTTTGAGATTCTCATTTTTCAAGATTTCCCATCCTTCCTGGACATTTTTGTCCTTAAGGATATCCAGCCATTGGATCCCTCCAATTCTCTGTCTGAGTCCCTTAAAATCTGCCTTTCTGAAATCTAACCTTGACATCTGAGTCTTCACAGGTCTTCCTCCTCTAGTTATCCAAAATTTTAAAATAGCATGGTCGCTACCTCCTAGGGTCCCAGCCACTTATACTGTACCTCCTCAACCATTTCCTCCCTGTTTATAAGGATTAGATCCAAGGTAGCAGTTCCCCTTGTTTTCTCCCCTACCTTTTGGAAGATAAAATTGTCAGCAAGAGAGGATAAGATTTTGCTTGACCTGTTAGTTTTGTCTGGATAGTTGAAATCTTCACTTATCCCAGAGGAGACTTAATAGCTGTCTACAAATATCTCGAGGGCTGTCACATTGTAGAAGGATCATCTTTATTCTCATTTGCCCAAGGAAAGACTAGAAGCAATGGGATGGAACAGAATGGGAGCAGACACAGATTAGATATTAGAAAAAACTTTTTGACAGTGAGGGTGATCAATGAGTGGAACAGGCTGCCACGAGAAGTGGTGAGTTCTCCTTCAATGGAAGTCTTCAAACAGAGGCTGGACAGACATCTGTCTGGGATGGTTTAGTGAATCCTGCTTTGAGCAGGGAGTTGGACCAGATGGCCCAGGAGGTTTCTTCCAACTCTACCATTCTAGGATTCTATGATCTTTGTACTTTTTTTGTTCACATAATATTATATCCAGAAATAATAATAAGCCAGGCTCAGTATTTTAGATCACAAAGTGTTTGATCCAAGGACTCGGCACAATTTAGCCTGTGGGCGTAGTCTTGTTTTTCAGAATTATACATTTGGCCTGGCATTATGAGCAGCAGTAGTAGCACCTGAGCATGCTCATATAAGACCTTATCCAAGCACATTCACTCATCACTAGTCTTTAATCACATGTTTAACCCCTTTCTGACATGAGACGTACTATCCCGTCCATGGGACCCGGGCCCCTATGACCATGGACGGGATAGTACGTCTAGCGCGATCAGCGGCGCCCACGTGGTGAGCGCCGCTGATCGTGGCCGGGTGTCAGCTGATTATCACAGCTGACACCCGGCACTATGTGTCAGGGGCGGTCACGGACCGCCCCCGACACGTTAACCCCTTGCACACCGCGATCAAACATGATCGCGGTGTACCGGGGGTTAAAGGGAAGCATCGGCAGCGAGGGTGCTCCCTCCGTGCTTCCCTGAGCCCCCCACGGCAGCGCAATGTGCAGCGCTGCTGCGGGGGGCTCCTTTCCTGCAGGCCCCCGAATCCAAGATGGCGACGGGGGCCTTCGGGGGCCCGTAGGAAGCTGGCTTCCTCAGTGCCTGCAAAGCGCAGGCATGAGGAAGCCTTGTGCAGTGCCTGTGACAGATTGCTGATCTGTGATGTAACAGATCAGCGATGTCCCACCTGGGACTATTTAATAAAGTTAAAAAAAAAAATAAAAAAAAGTTAAAATAAATTTAAAAAAAAAAAATCGCCAAATAAATTACAAAAAAAAAAAAAATATTCCCCCAAAAAAACCATTTTTTGGAAATAAAAAAAAAAACAATAAAAGTACACATATTAGGTATCGCCGCGTCCGTAACGACCCGCCCTATAAAACTGTCCCAT
Source organism: Dendrobates tinctorius (assembly GCF_039654945.1). Classification (NCBI taxonomy): domain Eukaryota; kingdom Metazoa; phylum Chordata; class Amphibia; order Anura; family Dendrobatidae; genus Dendrobates; species Dendrobates tinctorius. Next base: position 18,643,343 of record NW_027361878.1, read on the forward strand.
TAGTTAACCCCTTTAGCGAACCCCTTAAAAAATAAAAATAAAAAACGAAGCAAAAAATGATTATCATACCGCCAAACAAAAAGTGTAATAACGCGCGATCAAAAAGACGCATATAAATATCCATGGTACCGCTGAAAACGTCATCTTGTTCCGCAAAAAACGAGCCGCCACACAGCATCATCAGCGAAAAAATAAAAAAGTTATAGCTCGCAGAATAAAGCGATGCAAAAATAATTATTTTTTATATAATAGTTTTCATTGCATAAAACCGACAAAACATAAAAAACGACCTAAATGAGGTATCGCTGTAACCGTACTGATCCGAAGAAAAAAAAACGCTTTATCAATTTTACTGCACGCGGAACGGTGTAAACGCACCCCCCCAAAAGAAATTCATGAAACGCTGGTTTTTGTTCATTCTGCGTCCCAAAAATCGGAATAAAAAGCGATCAAAAAACGTCACGTGCCCGAAAATGGTACCAATAAAAACGTCAATTCGTCCCGCAAAAAATAAGACCTCACATGACTCGGTGGGTCAAAATACGGAAAAATTATAGCTCTCAATATGTGGTGATGCAAAAACTATTTTTACAATAAAAAGCGTCTTTTAGCGTGTGACAGCTGCCAAACATAAAAACCGCCATAAATAGTAAATCAAACCCCTCGTTATCACCCCCTTAGTTACGGAAAAATAATAAAATAAAAAAAATGTATTTATTTCCATTTTTCCATTAGGGTTAGGGCTAGGGTTAGGGTTAGGGCTAGGGTTAGGGCTGAGATTAGGGTTAGGGGTGTGTTGGGGTTCGAGTTGGAGTTAGAATTGGGGGTTTCCACTGTTTGGGCACATCAGGGGCTCTCCAAATGCAACATGGCGTCTGATCTCAATTCCAGCCAATTCTGAGTTGAAAAAGTCAAATGGTGCTCCTTCCCTTCCAAGCTCTGCCATGCGCCCAACAGTGTTTTACCCCCACATGTAGGGTATCAGCCTACTCAGGTCAAATTGCAAAACAATTTTTGGGGTCCAATTTCTCCTGTTACCCTTAGGAAAATAAAAAATTGGGGGCAAAAATCATTTTTGTGGAAAAAAATGATTTTTTTATTTTCACGTCCGAGCGTTATAAGCTTCTGTGAAGCACTTGGGGGTTCAAAGTGCTCACCACACATCTAGATAAGTTCCGTTGGGGGTCTAGTGTCCAAAATGGGGTCACTTGTGGGGAGTTTCAATAGTTTAGGTACATCAAGGGCTCTCCAAACGCACATGACACCCGCAGACCATTCCATCAAAGTCTGCATTCCAAAACGACACTACTTCCCTTCCGAGCCCTAACGTGTGTCCATACAGTAGTTTTCTCCCACATATGGGGTGTCAGCGTACTCATGACAAATTGGACAACAACTTTTGGGGTCCAATTTCTCCTGTTACCCTTGGGAAATGAAAAAATTGGGGACTAATTGATCATGTTTGTGGAAAAAATACGATTTTTTTATTTTCATGCCCTGGCATTATAAACTTCTGTGAAGCCTTTGGAGGTTCAAAGTGCTCACCACACATCTATATAAGTTCCTTAGGGGGTCTAGTTTTCAAAATGGGGTCATTTGTGGGGGGTTTCCACTGTTTAGGTACATTAGGGGCTCTCCAAAGGCAACATGACACCCGCAGACCATTCCATCAAAGTCTGCATTCCAAAACGTCACTACTTCCCTTCCGAGCCCCGACGTGTGCCCATACAGTAGTTTTCTCCCACATATGGGGTATCAGCATACTCAGGACAAATTGGACAACAACTTTTGGGGTCCAATTTCTCCTGGTACCCTTGGGAAAATAAAAAAAATGGTGACTAAAAGATCATGTTTGTGGAAAAAATACGAATTTTTTATTTTCACGCCCAGGCGTTATAAACTTCTGTGAAGCACTGGGGGGTTCAAAGTGCTCACCACACATCTAGATAAGTTCCTTGGGGGGTCTAGTTTACAAAATGGTGTCATTTGTGGGGGGTTTCCACTGTTTAGGTACATCAGGGGTTTTCCAATCGCGACATGTGTCCGATCTCAATTCCAGCCAAAAACGTCAAATGGCGCTGCTTTCCTTCCGAGCTCTGCCATGCGCCCAAATAGTGGTTTACCCCCACATGTGGGGTATCAGCGTACTCAGGACAAATTGCACAATAACTTTTAGGGTCCTGTTACCCTTGGAAAAATAAGAATTGAGGGTGAAAAGATCATTTTTGTGGAAAAAATATGATTTTTTAATTGTACGGCTGTATGTTATAAACTTCTGTGAAGCCCTTGTGGGTTCAAAGTTCTCACCACATATCTAGATAAGTTCCTTGGGGGGTCTAGTTTCCAAAATGGGGTCACTTGTAGGGGGTTTCCACTGTTTAGGTACATCAGGGACTCTCCAAACGTGACATGGCGTCCGATCTGAATTCCAGCCAATTTTGTATTGAAAAAGTCAAACAGCGCTCCTTTCATTCTGAGCTCTGCCATGCGCCGAAACAGTCGTTCCCCCCCCCCCCCACATATAAGGTATCAGCGTACTCAGGACAAACTGTACAATAACTTTTGCAGTCCAATTTCTCCTGTTACCCTTGGTAAAATAAAAAAAAATTGAACCTGAAGTATTTTTTTTGTGAAAAAAGTTAGATGTTCATTTTTTTTTTAAATATTCAAAAAAAATTCCTGTGACGCACCTAAAGGGTTAATAAACTTCTTGAATGTGGTTTTGAGCACCTTAAGGGGTGCAGTTTTTAGAATGGTGTCACTTTTGGGTATTTTCTATCATATAGACCCCTCAAAGTGGCTTCAAATGTGATGTGGTCCTAAAAATAAAATGGTGTTGTAAAAATGAGAAATCACTGGTCAACTTTTACCCCTTATAACTTCCTAACAAAAAAAAAATTTTGGTTCCAAAATTGTGCTGATGTAAAGTAAACCTGTGGGAAATGTTAGTTATTAAGTTTTTTGTGTGCCGTATCTCTGTGATTTAAGGGCATAAAAATTCAAAGTTGGAAAATTGCGAAATTTTCAAAATTTTCGCCAAATTTCAGTTTTTCTCACAAATAAACGCAAGTTATTTGAATGAAATTTTACCACTAACATGAAGTACAATATGTCACGAGAAAACAGTGTCAGAATCACCGGTATCCATGGAAGCGTTCCAGAGTTATGACCTTATAAAGGGACAGTGGTCAGAATTGTAAAAATTGGCCCGGTCATGAACGTGCAAACCACCCTTGGGGGTGAAGGGGTTAAGTTCGGGGTCCAGACTACATATCATTTATATGTTGCCCAATGGAAAGATAATGCTTTGAGCTTTCTTAAATGACGCATTGTTCCCACAATGGATTTTTGGTGCCTTTTTTGATGATGCAGATTTTGTGCAGCATTTCTGTTACAATAGGTGAGTTACGTTCTTCTATATGACTTTGTCAAAGATTTATTCATACAGTCAAGTGTGATCCATATGTGTATTTAGGGCATTTCTGCAGCGGAAACGCAATAAAAATGTATGCTTTTTACACCTCTAGTGCAATTATTTGGGGAAAAATCCACGCATAAATTTCAGTGTACTTGCAAGAAAAGTTGACTTGTTGCAGATTTCAAAAACGCACTGCAGTTCAGTTTACGCAGTGTAAGAAAGCACACAGGGGACATGAGATTTCTAGAAATCCCATCCACTTTCCTGGAACTATAAGACAATTTTTTTATTTTTTTTTTTTTTTGAAAATAAGCAGCATAAAAAACTCAGTAAAAAAATCATCTTGGGACCTTAAACTTAGCAGCGCCAAATGAACCTGCATGGTTGATGAAAGCAAGTATAGTGTATTCATATTAAATAGGTTATCTGTTGAATTTTTTTTTTTTTTCTTTTTAAAAGAAGGGATTGGAGAACACCCGCTGAATGATTAATATTGATATCCCATTGGACTTTTAAAGCGTGACTGCACTTCTACATGTCTCTATGACATGTAAAAAGTTATCGGAAGTTTTGATTAGTGTGGGTCCAGGTGCTTTCCAGTTTCAATATAGTGAACAATGCTGTAGGAAACGGTCACTCTCAGTGCTAAAAACGGATTGGACTTCATTAAAAACATATACACAATAATGGCTTATGTCTTCAGGCCCATCAGGTCCTTATTTATAGCTCTTTTTTAATATGTGCACTTTTTTTATTTTCATTTAAACACATTGGAGCAATAAAAAGTGGACATAGCAACATTAGATACACAGCTCAGCAGTCAGTATCACACAGGATAGGATTAGATACACAGCTCAGCAGTCAGTATCACACAGGATAGGATTAGATACACGGCTCAGCAGTCAGTATCACACAGGATAGGATTAGATACACGGCTCAGCAGTCAGTATCACACGATAGGATTAGATACACGGCTCAGCAGTCAGTATCACACAGGATAGGATTAGATACACGGCTCAGCAGTCAGTATCACACAGGATAGGATTAGATACACGGCTCAGCAGTCAGTATCACACAGGATAGGATTAGATACACGGCTCAGCAGTCAGTATCACACGATAGGATTAGATACACGGCTCAGCAGTCAGTATCACACGATAGGATTAGATACACGGCTCAGCACACAGTATCACACAGGATAGGATTAGATACACGGCTCAGCACACAGTATCACACAGAATAGTATTAGATACACGGCTCATCAGACAGTATCACACAGGATAGGATTAGATACACAGCTCAGGAGACAGTATCACACAGAATAGGATTAGATACACAGCTCAGCAGTCAGTATCACACAGGATAGGATTAGATACACTGCTCAGCAGTCAGTATCACACAGGATAGGATTAGATACACTGCTCAGCAGTCAGTATCACACAGGATAGGATTAGATACACTGCTCAGCAGTCAGTATCACACAGGATAGGATTAGATACACGGCTCAGCAGTCAGTATCACACAGGATAGGATTAGATACACGGCTCAGCAGTCAGTATCACACGACAGGATTAGATACACGGCTCAGCAGTCAGTATCACACAGGACAGGATTAGATACACGGCTCAGCAGACTGTATCACACTGGATAGGATTAGATACACAGCTCTGCAGTCAGTATCACACAGGATAGGAATAGATACACGGCTCAGCACACAGTATCACACAATAGTATTAGATACTCGGCTCAGCAGACAGTATCACACAGGATAGGATTAGATACACGGTTCAGCAGACAGTATCACACAGGATAGGATTAGATACACAGCTCAGGAGACAGTATCACACAGAATAGGATTAGATACACGGCTCAGCAGTCAGTATCACACAGGATAGGATTAGATACACGGCTCAGCAGTCAGTATCACACAGGTTAGATTAGATACACGGCTCAGCAGTCAGTATCACACAGGATAGGATTAGATACACGGCTCAGCAGTCAGTATCACACAGGATAGGAATAGATACACGGCTCAGCACACAGTATCACACAGAATAGTATTAGATACAAGGCTCATCAGTCAGTATCACACAGGATAGGATTAGATACACGTCTCAGCAGTCAGTATCACACAGGATAGGAATAGATACACGGCTCAGCACACACTATCACACAGAATAGTATTAGATACACGGCTCAGCAGACAGTATCACACAGGATAGGATTAGATACACGGCTCAGCAGTCAGTATCACACAGGATAGGATTAGATGCACGGTTTTTATGTGCAATATAATCATTATAATTTGTCATAACTAACCACAGTTGGTTACTATGCCCAGGCAACGCCGGGCTCTTCAGCTAGTGTGTATGTATAGGTGTGTGTGTGTGTATGTGTGTATATATGTATATATATATATATGTGTATATATATAATATAGAGAGAGAGAGATTATATATATATATATATATATATAGAGAGAGAGAGAGATTATAAATATATATATATATCACTGTGTAATAAACTATGTAAGTGGCAAAAAACAGTTTTCAACAAAAACATAACGTTTGTGCAGTCTATGAATTTGTTGTGAGAAATAGAATTGATGCCATCAGATCCTCCTTCATAGATCACCTCAAATCTGACCTAATCGTTTTAAGGCTAGAGAACAACCTCTCTACAGTAACTTGGGTTGTAGGTGAAGCCGTAACCACATGGGCAACATCTCTAACAATTTCCGGGTATAAAGGAATTGCCTCATGCACAGTCAGTTTTAATAAGCGGTTGAATTTTTCTATTTCTTTGAGAGCAAGTGAAACATTTTGCTGAAATATGGTCAATCTGCTTGCTATAGGAGACAGAGTGAAATATTTTTTCCTTGCGGCAACTAGAGTTGAGCGACTTGTTTTTTTAGGGTCGCGTTTCGTTTCGTGAAACCCGACTTTTCCAAAAGTCGGGTCGAGCAAGATCGTCCGATTATAGGGAAAAGTCGGGGTCGTCCCGAAACACGAAACCCAATGTAAGTCAATGGGGAATAAAAGTCGGCAGTGAGAGGAGGACAGGAAACACACCTACAGTGCCCATTTGAATGCCAAAAGCATCAATTCTTCTTTCTTAAGCTTATCAACCTTAATTAACTTCATAATACAAGTTACGCACTGAAAAATGGGGGTTATTTGGCTAAAGTTGTGGGGGGGGAGGGCTGGCTGCAGGTTTTCATGTGCCCTGGGCGAAAGAGCGCCCCTTTAACACATACCACAACTCATCATGCTCCGATACGGCAGAGAAATAGCGGTATAGTACAATGAAAAATACTTCACTTTTTACATCTCATGACGAGGCCCATCTATTTCTCCATACAGAATCATTGGTCCCATATAATGTTTGAAACAGTATATGATGAGCTCCACATAATGCTACAGTATATGTTGGTCCCCATGGATGAAGCTCCACTGTGTTATGGGCCCAAATAATGCTCCAAACATAATGGGCCCCATTTCTAATGCTCTAGTGTATAATGGGCCCTGTAAATGCTGCTCCAGTGTCTGATGTCCACCTTTGGAATGTTCCAGTGTATGGTGGGCCCCATCTATCATTCTCCAGAGTATAGTGCTCCCCAAAAATTGCTGTCCCAACATTGAAAACAATCAAATAAGTCTCCTCGCTAGGGAATCCCTGTACTAGTCTGGACTCCTCGTCGTCCCCATCTTCCATCTCACTGCACAGTATTTCAACTTTGCAAGTGCTGTGATCCTGGGCAAGCAGGGGGGGCCCACTCGTTGGCGACGGCACTGGCACAGGGCCCCTGATAGTACGGTGGTGTGTCTGATGGCGGGTGGGCCGAACCTGCACTTTCATCTGCAGCTTCCTCTTTGTCACCGTGTAAGATGGAACTGTATATGGGAAGGGTAACCTGAGTTTCATCAGGGTCAGATTCAGGCCGGGTAGCGTGCGAGGGTAATGTAGTGGTCTGGGTCAATGTACCAGCAGATTCATCGAGCAGTGGCTGGGCATCAGTGCACTTGTGTCGCCCCCAGGAGTACGGTCGCCACAGTGGCATTACCTTCTTCCTAGGGAGTGTGATGTCATGCTTGGGAGCAACGAAGGATCTCTCTAGCAGGTTAACTGATTGGGCGGCGTTATTCCCACGAGTCATGACCCTCCAAACAGCGTTCATGAAGGCAAAGTGTTTGTTTTACGTGGGCAGTATGGTTGCAAAGCTGAACCTTAAAGGAATGTCCAGAAGGGCACCACCAGGAGTGGAGCCTACGGTTAAATTCGACTCCACCTGGGAAACCTCAACCATGCCAGCTACAGAACAGATGCACACATTGCAAGCTTAATTCCGTTAACGAACGAGACTCCGTCATGCCCCGCGGTCCGAGTCCGGCTTACTAGAGGGACACGTGAGGCTCTGGCACATGAGATTGGCCAATAACTGGTGTGTCATGCCCTTACATGTCCGTGGCTGCATGTGCGCTACACTGAAAAGGCCAGCGTTTGTCGCTTACAGGTGCAGATAACCCGCTGAACAACGTTAGTGATGGGGATCACTGATTACAATTATTACCTGCGAACAATGATTTCCCAGTAAGTGCAGGTCAACCGCAGTTCCGGAATTAGGCCTAACCGTCATTCCTGAAAAAATGAAAAACTTATGTGTGCAAACCACAGGTGCTGTAGCTTGCTTAACAGCTCGCCAGCCGTTCTCACGCCCAGTATGGATTACACGTGATTGCACAAAGGTGAGAAAGGGTACGTATCCCCAGATAACATGTAAGGATAGCGTACACATTCAAAATATATGTCTCAGGAGGCAGGCTCAGACGGTGTTAGGCCCAGTATGGATTGCACAAAGGTTAGAAAGGGTACCGTATCCCTGGATAACATGTATGGATAGCGTACACATTCAAAATATATGTCTATACATCAGGAGGCAGGCTCAGACGGTGTCAGGCACAGTATGGATTGCACGTGATTGCCAAAGGTTAGAAAGGGTACCGTATCCCCGGATAACATGTATGGATAGTGTACACATTCAAAATATGTCTCAGGAGGCAGGCTCAGACGGTGTTATGCCCAGTATGGATTGCACGTGATTGCACAAAGGTTAGAAAGGGTACCGTTTCCCCGGATAACATGTATGGATAGCGTACACATTCAAAATATATGTCTCAGGAGGCAGGCTCAGACGGTGTTAGGCCCAGTATGGATTGCATGTGATTGCACAAAGGTTAGAAAGGGTACCGTATCCCCAGATAACATGTATGGATAGCGTACACATTCAAAATATATGTCTCAGGAGGCAGGCTCAGACGGTGTTAGGCACAGTATGGATTGCACGTGATTGCACAAAGGTTAGAAAGGGTACCGTTTCCCCGGATAACATGTATGGATAGCGTACACATTCAAAATATATGTCTCAGGAGGCAGGCTCAGACGGTGTTAGGCCCAGTATGGATTGCACGTGATTGCACAAAGGTTAGAAAGGGTACCGTATCCCCGGATAACATGTATGGATAGCGTACACATTCAAAATATATGTCTATACATCAGGAGGAAGGCTCAGACGGTGTCAGGCACAGTATGGATTTGACGGCCCAGATTACACAGCGGAGGAGCAGGGAGAGGTAAAGATTGCAAATGCTGGGGCCCTGCCCAAGCAAGGGGGTCCCACTCGTGGGCGTCGGTACTGGCACTGGGCCCCTCATAGTACAGCGGTGTGTCTGACGGCGGGTGTGCACCTCCACCGTCAGAGACACTTGATTGCACTATGAGGGACCCTGTGCCAGTGCCCGCGCCCAAGAGTCGGCCTACCCACCTTCCAGGGCAACGGCACTCGCACGGTGTCGTGCGCTAGGTGGTGACCCCGGCCATGGGGGGGGGAGGCAGCACAGTTAGGGAGTTTTAGAAAGTGGCATATGTTGATGTTGGACATTCAGCTGATGCAAAAGGCGAAATAGGTGAAGTCCCAGGAAGAGGTGGACCAAAGCAAGCCATTTTTCTGTCACCCTATGTGTCATCAGGGGAAGGTGGGACAAAATCCTTGGAAACCCATGCATGGTTCATTTTAATGAAGGTTAGATCATCCACATTTTGGGTTGACAGACGGGTCCTTTTTTCTGTCAGGATTGATCCAGCTGCACTGAAGACTCTTTCCGATAGCACACTTGCAGCTGGGCAAGCGAGCTCCTGTAAGGCATATTGGGCCAATTCAGGCCAGGTGTCCAGTTTAGCGGCCCAATAGTCAAAGGGGAATGACCTGTGTGGGAGAACATCGATATGGGAGGAAAAGTAGTTTGTAACCATAGTTGACAACTGCTGTCTCCTGTCACTTTCCATCGATGCAGTATTACCAGTTGTGTGAGCGGTATTTGAAAAATCAGTCCACAACATTGTCATGAAACCCCTGTCTCCAACGCCACTTCTGCTGTGTGCACCACGAACACCTCTGCCAAGCTGCCCCCAGCCCGTACGGCTCGTGTGAGAACCATCACCGCTGCTGTGTGCTGGGAATGCCTCAAGCAACCGATTTACCAGAGTTGCTTGTTTATTAGCCAATATTAGGTCAAGGTTCTCCTGTGGCATGATGTTTTGTAATTTGCCTTTATAGCGTGGATCCAGGATGCTGGCCAACCAGTAGTCGTCATCGTTCATCATTTTGGCAATGCGTGGGTCCCTTTTTAGGATCTGCAAGGCATAATCTGACATGTGGGCCAATGTTCCCAGTGTCAATGATGCACTGCGAGTGCTGGTTGGAGGAGCACTTTCTGGCAAATCCACATCCCTCCAGTCACGCACAAACCCTGTACCAGACCTTGCCACGCCAACATTTTCACTTGCCCCACGAGATGCATCCTCCTCCCCTAAGTAATCATCCCCATCATCCTCCTCCTCCTCCTCCTCCTCCTCCTCTTCTTCCTCCACCTCGTCCAGGAGAGGTCCCTGAGCAGACAATGGCTGAATGTCATCAAGGATTCCCTCCTCCTCTTCCTCCTCATCAACATTGGCTGCAGACGCCTGCTCCTTAAGGTGCGTCAAAGTTTGCATGAGCAGACGCATAAGTGGGATGCTCATGTTTAGGATGGCGTCGTCTGCGCTTACCAGCCGTGTGCATTCCTCAAAACACTGAAGGACTTTACAGAGGTCTTTCAGCTTCGACCACTGCACACCTGTCAACTCCATGTCTGCTCTCAAAGTGCCTGGCCGTGTATCCTCCCACAAATGCATTATGGCCTGCTTCTGCTCGCACAGCCGCTCCACCATATGCAGGGTGGAGTTCCACCTTGTTGCAATGTTGATAATGAGGCGGTGGTTGGGAAGGTGGAGCAATCGCTGCAGCTTCTGCATACGAACGGAGTGTACAGGCGACCGGCGGATGTGCGCGCACAGTCTTCGCACCTTCTGGAGCAGGGCTGTTAACTCCGGATAATTTTTGAGGAAGCACTGCACCACCAGGTTCAAGGTGTGAGCCAAGCAAGGTATGTGGCTGAGTTTTGAAAGGGCTATGGCTGCCACAAAATTACGGCAGTTATCACTAACTACCTTGCCTGCCTCAAGATGTACACTGCCCAGCCATGACTCAGTTTGTCGCTTCAAGTACTCGGCCAGCACCTCGGCGGTGTGTCTGTTGCCCAAACACATCATCTGCAACACAGCCTGCTGACGCTTTCCACTAGCTGCTCGATAGGGGGACACATCGTGTGCAACAGTGGCAGCTGCAGATGGAGTGCTCGTACGACTGCGCTCTGTGGACGAGCTTTCGCTTCTGGAGGAGGAGGAGGGTCGAACGCCTAGAGCCAACTGTTTCCTATACCGTGGGCTAGGCAGCACTGTCCCACCACCGCTGTCCCCTGTGTACCCTGCATCCACCACATTAACCCAGTGCGCAGTGATGGACACGTAACGGCCCTGGCCATGCCGACTGGACCATGCATCAGTTGTGAGGTGTACCTTTCCGCTCACTGACTGCTTGAGTGCATGGACAATGCGGTCTTTCACATGATGGTGGAGGGCTGGGATGGCTTTGCGAGAGAAGAAGTGGCGACTGGGTAGGTCATAGCGTGGTACTGCATAGGCCATGAGTTCGCGGAAAGCTGTGCTTTCCACCAACCGAAAGGGCATCATCTCAAACGAGATTAGTTTGGCAATGTGGGCGTTCAAACCCAGTGTACGCGGATGAGAGACTGAGTACTTTCTTGACCTACTCATAGTGTCTGGGAGGGTGAGCTGGACTTGAGAGCTGCATATGGTGGAAGTAGCGGTGGACAGGGCGGACTGAGAGAGGGTTGATGATGGTGATGGAGTTGGTGTTCTTTCTGATGGCCTAGAATCAGTCTTTCGTTGATATAACAGTGGGATTCCCTGACTGCTGTGGCCTTGCAACGACACCTCAACATTTGCTGCTGTGCTAACCGGTGGGCTTGCAGTGGGGGAAACAATGTAGCCTTGCTGACTACCTTCGTTGTGATCAGTTGCACATGTGGCACTTGAGGTTTGGTGGTGTGTCCACGCTTGCAAGTGCATGCTGGTTAAATGTCTAAGCATGCAACTGGTATTCAAATTTTTCAGATTTTTCCCTCGGCTAAAGGTCTTTGCGCACTTCTTACAGATAACCTTGGCCTGATCATGAGGATTTTGGTCAAAAAAGTGCCACACTGCACTCTTCCTACTCTGGCAGACATTTTGCGGCCTAGCACGCTGTGATCTTTTGACCCTCTGGACAAGCTGTCCAGCAACTCTTTTGATGTTTGGAACCTGTCTTTGGAGTGCTCCGGGCCTGCCAGATAACAGCTGTTGCGATGTCGATGTCTGCTGTGGATGCTCCTCATCTGAGCTATTGGAAGCAGCACCCTCTTCCCCCAATGGATGCCAATCTGGGTCAACAACTGGGTCATCCATCACCTCCTCTTCTATGTCATGTGCACCTTCCTCTGTGTCACCGTGTATGGTGGTATAGTGTGCGGGAAGGGGCACCTGAGTCTCATCAGGGTCAGAATCTGGCTCTGTACACTGCGAGGACAATGTAGTGCTCTGAGTGAATGTACCAGCAGATTCATCCATCAGCGGCTGTGCATCAGTGCACTCCATGTCAGATTCATCTTGGCCTGGGTAATTCACCATTTCACTTGATAATCCAGGCATGGTATGTGAAAACAGCTCCATGGAGTAATCAGTAGTATGGCCTGCGTCATCCTTCAATCTTGGTTGGGGTGAAGGACACAAGGAAAGGTGTGGTTCATGAACATGAGCCTCCAATGACGACTCAGTGCTTTTACTTTTTACAACTGAAGAAGAGGAGGCGATAGAGCTGGAGGCTGAGTCAGCAATGTAAGACAAAACTTTTTCCTGATGCTCTGGCTTTAAAAGCGGTTTGCCAACTCCTAGAAAACTAAGCGTTCGAGGCCTTATGTAGCCAGACGATGACGCAGGCTCAACACCTCCTGCATTCGGTCCTATTTTGCTCTTGCCACTACCATCAGATCCACCACCAACACCATCATTACCAGCTGCCAACCCCCGCCCAATTCCACGGCCTCTTCCACCAGCCTTCCTCATTTTTGGTAGAAATGTAGACAAAATCCAACAAACTATATAGTAATGTAAAACAAGGTACAAGGTGTCTATAGGACAGGGGAGATTTTGAATTTCTGCAGACACTTGTGGACACTGGACACTTTTGGATTGTGTGAGGCCCAATGAATATCTGAGCGCTATATGACAGGCTCGATGGCACAGCTGTGACAAAAGTGACTAGAGGATAAGGGAGATTTTGAATCTCTGCACACACTTTTGGATTGTGTGAGGCCCAATGAATATCTGAGCGCTATGTGACAGGCTCGATGGCACAGCTGTGACAAAAGTGACTAGAGGATAAGGGAGATTTTGAATCTCTGCACACACTTTTGGACACTGGACACTTTTGGATTGTGTGAGGCCCAATGAATATCTGAGCGCTATGTGACAGGCTCGATGGCACAGCTGTGACAAAAGTGACTAGAGGATAAGGGAGATTGGATTGCTTTTAAAAAAGCAGTTTGCAGAGCAGTGGGTAAACAGCAATGCCAGCCTGTCAGGAAGCCTTAAAAGGCAGCCCAACAACCAACACCACTGATACACCACAATATAGCCTCCCCTTGCACTGCACACACAGTGACTGGTGTGTTCTGCAGGCCAAATTGCTAGCAGCAGAAGCAGGTTTTTTTTCTTCTCAGCAGGACAAAAAAAAAAAATTAGGATTGCTTTTAAAAAAGCAGTTTGCGGAGCAGTGGGTAAACAGCAATGCAGGAATGTCAGGAAGCCTTAGAAGGCAGCCCAACAACCAACACCACTGATACACCACTATATAGCCTCCCCTTGCACTGCACACACAGTGACTGGTGTGTTGTGCAGGCCAAATCGCTAGCAGCAGAAGCAGTTTTTTTGTCTTCTTCCCTGCCTAACGCTCTCCCTACAGAATCCGCAGCAACCTCTCCCTATACTGAGATCGGCAGAAGTAAGATGGCGGTCGGCGTGCACGCCCTTTTATACCCCCTGTGACGCCCACCAAAGCAAGCCAATCACTTGCATGCCCTTCTGAAAGATGGTGGTGACCCCTGCCTATGTCATCACGTTGCCCACAGTGTCCGTGGATCCTGATTGGCTGAAAAAGAGCGCAAAACAAACTTTTGAAACGCGACTTTGGCGCGTAAGTCGCCAACCTCGTGGCCGACCTCATCCTAGGGTCGGGTTTCGTTTCATGAAACCCGACTTTGCCAAAAGTCGTCGACTTTTGAAATTTTTCGACCCGTTTCGCTCAACTCTAGCGGCAACGCTTTGACAAGTATTTGGATGATATGGAGCAGGCAAAGTCATCTGATGAGGATGAAGATATGGCAGCAGTAGCACTGTCAGGACCCAAGTCCTCTTGCGTCTGGCAGTCCTCCTGTAGGCCACTCATCCTAACTGCTACCTCAATCAGAGCTTCTTTTCCTTTAGTAAGCTGTTGATCATCAAGCAGTATACGATGACTTGGGTCCACATAAACAGCTACCAGAAAAATTTTATTTTAAATCCTCAGCTTGTAATTTTTTAGTCACGGTAAATGGGTGATTAAGCAATTCCTTCAATTCAGCCACCTGTGTCCATTGACCTTCATTTAGGGTTACCTGAGGGTTGGCCATATCTACAGGGAAGGGTTTCAGCTCAAGCAATCGCTCAATCATTGAATAGGTGCTGCCCCACCGAGTGGCTTGATCCACAATTACCCCTTTCCCAGCACGTCTCTTCAAGATGGAATTAATTTTAGGGGTTCTGGTGGCAATAACCAATTTCCTCACTTTTCCAATCAGATTTCCAGCATGTCCCTCTTGCAGACTATCTCTTATTGACAGCTGCAGAGTGTGCACAACACAGCGCATGTGATGAATATGAAAGTGTTTGAAGCAGCTTCAACAAGATCATCTATTTCTAAAGTATAATTTCAGTTTAATTGTACTTATGTTTGAAGCATTGTCCGTTACAATAGCAAGAACCTGTTCTTTTTTGAGTTCGTAATCTTGCAGAACTTTTTCCACTAAGGCCTGGAGAAACTGGCTGCTGTGATGAGCTTTAGTATCTTTTACTGCCAGCGTCTTGGTAACAATTTCTTTGTTGTCACAAACATATCGAACATTGATGGCAAAATAGTTCACTCTGTGACGTGTGCAGGCATCCATTTTAAGAAACATGAAGCGTCTTGAGTCTTTAAGATCTTCCTTTTGTTTAACCACTTCACGACCAATGATGCCACATAGGCGTCATGAAACCTGGTACAAATCTGACCAGTGACGCCTATGTGGCGTCATGACTTTAAAACCCCCCTGCGGGTCGGGTGACCGGGGTCACTGAAAGGTCACCCAACCTGCAGATAAAGGGGGTTTTGTAATTCACCACAGGGGGCGTGGCTTTGCCCCCACGTGGCTACGATCGCTCTGATTGGCTGTTAAAAGTGAAACAGCCAATCAGAGCGATAGTAATATTTCATCAATGAAAATTGATGAAATATTACAATCCAGCCATGTCCGCTGCTGTAGCATCGGACATGGCTGGAGACACCGATTCCACCCCCCCTACCGGCGAACGCCCCCCCCCCGCAACTGAATGACAGCGGCGATCTGCCGCCGCTGTCATCATCTGCCCCCCCTCCCATTCCTTCTGCTCCCCGCCAGCCTCCGATCCCCCCCTCACCCCCCCGGTACCTCCTGAGTCCCCCCCCGTCCCTCCCGGTGTCCCTCGGGTCCGGATGATGGGCGCCGCCATCTTGGAAAATGGCGGGCGCATGCGCAGTGCGCCCGCCCGAATCTGCCGGCTGCAGATTCCATTCTTTCATTTTGATCACTCTCACAGTGATCAAAATGAAAGAAAAAGTAAATAAACCCCCCGATTATCACCCCCATAGGTAGGCACAACTAATAAAATAAAGAAAATATTTTTATTTTTATTCTTCCATTAGGGTTAGGGTTGAAAAGAGGGTTAGGGTTGGAAAGAGGGTTAGGGTTGGAAAGAGGGTTAGACTTGTGGTTAGGGTTATGTTGGAGTTAGGGCTATGGTTAGGGTTGGGATTAGGGTTAGGGATGTGTTGGGGTTAGGGCTGTGGTTAGGGGTGTGTTGCGGTTAGGGCTGGAGTTAGAATTGATGGGTTTCCACTGTTTAGGCACATCAGGGGGTCTCCAAACGCGACATGGTGCAACCATTGATTCCAGCCAATTTTGCGTTCAAAAAGTTAAACGGTGCTTCCTCCCTTCCAAGCCCCGACGTGTGCCCAAACAGTGGTTTACCCCAACATATGGGGTATCAGCGTACTCAGGAAAAATTGCACAACAACTTTGGGGTCTAATTTCTCCTGGTACCCTTGGGAAAATAAAAAATTGGGGGCTAAAAAAAATATTTTTGTGGAAAAATTTTTCTTTTATTTTCACGTCTCTGCGTTATAAACTTCTGTGAAGCAACTGGGGGTCCAAAGGGCTCACCAGGCATCTAGATAAGTTACTTGGGAGGTCTAGTTTCCAAAATGGGGTCACTTGTGGGGGGTTTCTATTGTTTAGGCACATCAGGGGCTCTGCAAACGTAACGACGACCGCAGACCATTCCATCAAAGTCTGCATTTCAAAACGCCACTACTTTCATTCCGAGCCCTTACGTGTGCCCAAACAATAGTCCCCCCCCCCCCCCCCCCATATTTGGGGCACCAGCGTACTCAGGACAAACTGTACAACAACTTTTGGGGTCCAATTTATCCTGCTGCCCTTGTGAAAAAAAAAATTGCTGGCTAAAAATCATTTTTTTTGAGGAAAAAAATAATTTTTATTTTCACGTCTTTGCGTTATAAACTTCTGTGAAGCACTTGGGGGTTCTGGGTGCTCACCACACATCTAGATAAGTTCCTTGGGGGGTCTAGTTTCCAAAATAGGGTCACTTGTGGGGGGGTTCCACATTTTAGGTACATCAGGGGTTCTGCAAATGTAACATGATGCCCGCAGACCATTCCATCAAAGTCAGCATTTCATAATGTCAATACTTCCCTTCCGAGCCCCGACATGTACCCAAACAGTGGTCCCCACCCACATATGAGGTATCAGCGTACTCAGGACAAACAGGACAACAACTTTTGGGGTCCAATTTATCCTACTACCCCTGTGAAAAAAAAATTGCTGGCTAAAAATCATTTTTTTTTGAGGGAAAAAAAAATATTTTTTATTTTCACGGCTCTGCGTTATAAACTTTTGTGAAGCACTTGGGGGTTCAAGGTGCTCACCACACATCTAGATAAGTTCCTTAGGGGGTCTAGTTTCCAAAATGGGGTCATTTGTGGGGAGCTCCAATGTTTAGGCACAGAGGGGCTCTCCAAACACGATATGGTGTCCGCTAACGATTGGAAGTAATTTGCATTTCAAAAAGTCAAATGGCGCTCCTTCCCTTCTGAGCCCTGCTGTGTGCCCAAACAGATCAAGGAAGCATGTTGCCATAAAATACACATTGCTTTATTAAAGTACATACAAAAAACACACATACATGATAAAAGGAGATGAGTATACCAGTGGGTGTCACAGATACATAACATCAAAAATGGAATATTGGGGGCACGACACACTCTACTGTGACGCCAGAAAGAGTGCTACAATATGGTCACCATAATGGGCTCTATAATATAGTTTACTGTAATCAGTATGCCCAAATTTTTCACTGGCTAACATAATTGCATACATAGAGATTCCAAAGTATAACTACCATCCTAACAGTGTGTAAAGGGGCATAGATACAAACATGTGTACCCCTTATTCAATTTGTGTGGTAGCGATCCCTAAACAAAAAAAGTGTATATGACCTGTGACACCGCGGTCCCCGATGCGCGTTTCGCCTTAGCTTCGTCCTGGGAGGTGAGTGATTATAGATCTAAAGTGCATGAGGGCATATATAATGGTATAATTACCAGAAAATTTCTTACATCTGAAAGGTAACATGGCTCCCGGCGTGTGACGTCATCATGGTGCGCGCCTCCCGGCCCCACAGCCACTCCCCATCGCACAAGTCACGATGTGGAGACAGATGAATCGGGGCAGAGAGGACGCGTCACCATGGCAACCCACCACGCTGCAAGATGGCGCTGAGGACATACAGGCCACTCCCCCGCCTGACGTGTCAGGACGGAGAAGCGGCCAGCACCTCCAACAGACTCCTCTATACAGAGTGTGCACAGTGCACCAGGTAACACAAAATAAAATCAAAACCATATTCCATGGATTCAATGTCGTATTGCGATTGTACAAACAAATTGGAAAAATACTTTTTATTAGTCACTGCCATATGTCACAGTGTGAGATGACGTTATAAATGCATACTATATATTGTAATATAATGCACGGCAATATGCCAAAGATTTAATATAATGTTTTAATTGTATCATATTAAGCATTAGAGAAATTATATTCACTAAAGGGTTGAAACAAAAGCGCAATAGGGTCTTATCCGGGTAAAATGTACAAATACTGAAAGTATTATACTCACCTTCTCAAAGAGAAAGTAAAGCCTGCATAGTAAGTCAGCCTGCTGCACGTCCATCGGTCCACAGCGGAACCGCACCACAGTTCAATAAGGAAGAAATTCTTGGACTTTAAGTGCGCTGCCAGACAGATTCAATAACCACACAAGGTTAAAAAAGTTAACCCTTTAATCCCTACGCGTTTCGAAGCATAACGCTTCTTCTTCAATCTTGATCAACCCCTGAAGAAGAAGCGTTATGCTTCGAAACGCGTAGGGATTAAAGGGTTAACTTTTTTAACCTTGTGTGGTTATTGAATCTGTCTGGCAGCGCACTTAAAGTCCAAGAATTTATTCCTTATTGAACTGTGGTGCGGTTCCGCTGTGGACCGTTGGACGTTCAGCAGGCTGACTTACTATGCAGGCTTTACTTTCTCTTTGAGAAGGTGAGTATAATATGTGTGGCCCATATTCAAGGAAAATCTGATCAACTTTGGGCCTTCACATTGAGAAAGATATATCGTTTGGAATGATTTCTCTAACTTTTGTATCCTATGTTGATAAATCTGTAATTTACTGAGGACTTTGAATATCACAGTTGCAATTATGTCATATAGTGTATGTGTGATTTCTTACTAGGCAATGGGTCTGTTTTGTAGGCCACAATATGTATGGTGCATATATTTATAGGAATTAGTCTGTACATTTTTGTGTGCCATACATTAGACAACCCTTACATTAGGATCCCTCACACTTTGTTGTGGAGTGACCCTAATATCCTATATATAACTTCCTTCCATACTATGTATTGGACTATTGGAAATTTCCTAATGGCCAATATAATACACTGTGGTGTGTTGGGAAGTGCAATTTTCTCTAATGCTTAATATGATACAATTAAAACATTATATTAAATCTTTGGCATATTGCCGTGCATTATATTACAATATATAGTATGCATTTATAACGTCATCTCACACTGTGACATATGGCAGTGACTAATAAAAAGTATTTTTCCAATTTGTTTGTACAATCGCAATACGACATTGAATCCATGGAATATGGTTTTTTTTTTATTTTATTTTGTGTTACCTGGTGCACTGT
This sequence comes from Dendrobates tinctorius, assembly GCF_039654945.1. Classification (NCBI taxonomy): domain Eukaryota; kingdom Metazoa; phylum Chordata; class Amphibia; order Anura; family Dendrobatidae; genus Dendrobates; species Dendrobates tinctorius. The sequence continues at coordinate 18,662,862 of NW_027361878.1, forward strand.
GCACACTCTGTATAGAGGCGTCTGTTGGAGGTGCTGGCCGATTCTCCGTCCTGACACGTCGGGCGGGGGAGTGGCCTGTATGTCCTCAGCGCCATCTTGCAGCGTGGTGGGTTGCCATGGTGATGCGTCCTCTCTGGCCCGATTCATCTGTCTCCACATCGTGACGTGTGCGATGGGGAGTGGCTGTGGGGCCGGGAGGCGCGCACCATGATGACGTCACACGCCGGGCGCCATGTTACCTTTCAGATGTAAGAAATTTTCTGGTAATTATACCATTATATATGCCCTCATGCACTTTAGATCTATAATAACTCACCTCCCAGGACGAAGCTAAGGCGAAACGCGCGTCGGGGACCGCGGTGTCACAGGTCATATACACTTTTTTTGTTTAGGGAACGCTACCACACAAATTGAATAAGGGGTACACATGTTTGTATCTATGCCCCTTTACACACTGTTAGGATGGTAGTTATACTTTGGAATCTCTATGTATGCAATTATGTTAGCCAGTGAAAAATTTGGGCATACTGATTACAGTAAACTATATTATAGAGCCCATTATGGTGACCATATTGTAGCACTCTTTCTGGCGTCACAGTAGAGTGTTTCGTGCCCCCAATATTCCATTTTGGATGTTATGTATCTGTGACACCCACTGGTATACTCATCTCCTTTTATCATGTATGTGTGTTTTTTGTATGTACTTTAATAAAGCAATGTGTATTTTATGGCAACATGCTTCCTTGATCTGTTTGGTTTATACATTTGGTGGGAAGCACCATGTTTTCTAAGGCCCTTATTGTGGGAATATGTGTGCCCAAACAGTGGTTCCCCCCCCACATATGGGGTACCAGCGTACTCGGGACAAACTGGACAACAAGATTTGTGGTCCAATTTCTCCTGTTAGCCTTGTGAAAATTAAAAATAGTGTGCTAAAAATCATTTTTGAGGAAACAAAATTATTTTTTATTTTCACTGCTCTACGTTACAAACTTTTATGAAGCACTGGGGGGGTTCAAAGTGCTCACCACACATCTAGATAAGTTCCTTAGGGGGTCTAGTTTCCAAAATGGGGTCATTTGTGTGGGAGCTCCAATGTTTAGGTACATCAGGGGTTCTCCAAACGTGACATGGTGTCCGATAACGATTGGAGCTAATTTTCCATTCAAAAAGTCAAATGGTGCTCCTTGCCTTCCGGTCCCTGCCGTGCACCCAAACAGTGGTTTATGACCACATATGAGGTATCTGTGCACTCAGGAGAAATTGCTCAACAAATTTTAGGATCCATTTTATCCTGTTGCCCATGTGAAAATGAAAAAACTGAGGCTAAAAGAAAATTTTTGTGAAAAAAAAGTATTTTTTTTTTACAGATCAATTTGTGAAGTACCTGGGGGTTCACAGTGATCACTATGCATCTAGATAAGTTCCTTGGGGGGGTCTAGTTTCCAAAATGGGGTCACTTGTGGGGGAGCTCCAATGTTTAGGCGCACAGCGACTCTCCAAACGCGACATGGCAACCGCTAAATATTCCAGCATATTTTCCATTCAAAAAGTCAAATGGCGCTCCTTCCCTTCTGAGCCCTGCCGTGCGCCCAAACAGTGGTTTATGACCACATATGAGGTATCGTTGTACTCAGGAGAAATTGCCCAACAAATTTTAGGATCCATTTTATCCTGTTTCCCATGTGAAAATGAAAAAATTGATGCTAAAAGAAAATTTTTGTTGGAAAAATTAAAATGTCCATTTTTTCCTTCCACATTGCTTTAGTTCCTGTGAAACACCTGAAGGGTTAATAATCTTCTTGAATGTAGTTTTGAGTAGCTTGAGGGGTGCAGTTTTTAGAATGGTGTAACTTTTGGGTATTTTCTGCCATATAGACCCCTCAAAGTGACTTCAAATGTGAGGTGGTCCCTAAAAAAATAGTTTTGTAAATTTTATTGTAAAAATGAGAAATCGCTGGTCGACTTTTAACCCTTATAACTTCCTAACAAAAAAATATTTTGTTCACAAAATTGTGCTGATGTAAAGTAGACATGTGGGAAATGTTATTTAGTAACTATTTTGTGTCACATAACTCTCTGGTTTAACAGAATAAAAAGTCAAAATTTGAAAATTGCAAAATTTTCGCCAAATTTCTGATTTTTTGACAAATAAACACAAAAATTATCAACCTAAATTTACCACTAACATGAAGCCCAATATGTCAGGAAAAAACAATCTCAGAATCGCTAGGATCCGTTGAAGCGTTCCTGAGTTATTACCTCATAAAGGGACACTGGTCAGAATAGCAAAAAATGGCCTGGTCATTAAGGTCAAAATAGGCTTGGTCATGAAGGGGTTAAGGGCTTCTTCAATCACTAATTTTCTAATACTTTCTCTTTCCAGAGAAACACCATTGGATAGAGCAGATTTCTAATCTGCTTTTGCTATTGAAAACATTATCTATGAGCTCAAAAACCTTTCAGGTGATGCAGTTTTTTTATAAAGCTGATCTGCTTTTGCAGCTGAAAACCGTATCCTCAAAAACCGCAGCAAAAACGCTGTGTGAATGTAGCCTTAGATCAGGAACAGAACAGCCATTTATAGGACATTTCATAACTTTCCCAAATTCCTATGAAAAAATATTCAGCACATTCTGCATTGAAATACTGTACCCAATTTATTATATATTTTAGGAGTCTGAGTCGGTCCATTTTATACCGACTCCACCAAAATGAGCACCGACTCCGACTCCACAGCCATGGTCAGAGCAGTGTGGAACTGTGCGCGGAGCTCAATATCTAAGATGGTACCCACCCCTTCTGCTTACGCCATTCCCTCTGCGAAGTACAGAACAAATTGTTAGGCAACTCACCAAACCCTGACTAATGCACTGGCAGGATACAGCAAAGCCCCAGTGATAAAGGCTGGGGCACCACAGGTGCATTCCACTGATAAAGACAGCCAGTTAACCCATCAGGGTCTGGCTGCCTAGTGGGAAATGCACACTAATAAGGCTTGCATAAGACATAAGTCACACTGATAAGTGTGATGCATAGTGTCTGAGCAGCCTATCAATGACGCCAAAATAGGCGGGCCGCTCAGCACTGTATACATGCATCACACCAAATACCAAGCCAACATGAGGGGCTAAGCTACATCCTGTAGAAATGATAAAAAGTGCAAAAAGATAAAAAATATGGGGTATTGGTTACTATTTTGGCCAAAGCAGATAAGCTCACAACCCATCGTCAAGGGTCCCCAGATATTGTGAGTCCCTAACACTGAAGCTAAATGGCGAACACAAGAAAAAATAAATTTTCCAAAAATTTACAAAAAACAAACAAATTGTTAGGCAACTCACCAAACCCTGACTAATGCACTGGCAGGATACAGCAAAGCCCCAGTGATAAAGGCTGGGGCAGCACAGGTGCATTCCACTGATAAAGACAGCCAGTTAACCCATCAGGGTCTGGCTGCCTAGTGGGAAATGCACACTAATAAGGCTTGCATAAGACATAAGTCACACTGATATCTTTTTGCACTTTTTATCATTTCTACAGGATGCAGCTTAGCCCCTCATGTTGGCTTGGTATTTGGTGTGATGCATGTATACAGTGCTGAGCGGCCCGCCTATTTTGGCGTCATTGATAGGCTGCTCAGACACTATGCATCACACTTATCAGTGTGACTTATGTCTTATGCAAGCCTTATTAGTGTGCATTTCCCACTAGGCAGCCAGACCCTGATGGGTTAACTGGCTGTCTTTATCAGTGGAATGCACCTGTGCTGCCCCAGCCTTTATCACTGGGGCTTTGCTGTATCCTGCCAGTGCATTAGTCAGGGTTTGGTGAGTTGCCTAACAATTTGTTCGTTTTTTGGAAAATTTATTTTTTCTTGGGTTCGCCCTCTGCGAAGTACAGGCTGCGTTCTATGTCCACATAGGCGGCACCTGTACAAGGAGTGGGTGCCAGCTTTGTTCTGAGCGAGTGAATGCAGTCAGCCAGCCAGCCCAACAAGTGAACGCAGTCAGCCAGCACTTTTGTGTGGTTCCATCTTGGAATCAGAGCAGATGCAGCCTGTATTTTTCATAGGGAGCAGTCCATTTTGGACTCTTAGGTCTGACACAGCTCTCTCTATCCCTACTACCCAGGTCCAGCTGTCTTATAGCCCTACTACCTGGGGACAGCTGTCTTATAGCCCTACTACCTGGGGACAGCTGTCTTATAGCCCTACTACCTGGGGACAGCTGTCTTATAGCCCTACTACCTGGGGACAGCTGTCTTATAGCCCTACTACCTGGGGACAGCTGTCTTATAGCCCTTCTAGCCGGGGACAGCTGTCTTGTAGCCCTGCTAGCCGGGGACAGCTGTCTTATAGCCCTGCAACCCAGGGACAGCTGTCTTATAGCCCTGCAACCCAGGGACAGCTGTCTTATAGCCCTGCAACCCAGGGACAGCTGTCTTATAGCCCTGCAACCCAGGGACAGCTGTCTTATAGCCCTGCAACCCGGGGACAGCTGTCTTATAGCCCTGCAACCCGGGGACAGCTGTCTTATAGCCCTGCAACCCAGGGACAGCTGTCTTATAGCCCTGCAACCCGGGGACAGCTGTCTTATAGCCCTGCAACCCGGGGACAGCTGTCTTATAGCCCTGCAACCCGGGGACAGCTGTCTTGTAGCCCTGCAACCCAGGGACAGCTGTCTTGTAGCCCTGCAACCCGGGGACAGCTGTCTTGTAGCCCTGCAACCCGGGGACAGCTGTCTTGTAGCCCTGCAACCCGGGGACAGCTGTCTTGTAGCCCTGCAACCCGGGGACAGCTGTCTTGTAGCCCTGCAACCCGGGGACAGCTGTCTTGTAGCCCTGCAACCCGGGGACAGCTGTCTTGTAGCCCTGCAACCCGGGGACAGCTGTCTTGTAGCCCTGCAAGCCGGGGACAGCTGTCTTGTAGCCCTGCAACCCGGGGACAGCTGTCTTGTAGCCCTGCAAGCCGGGGACAGCTGTCTTGTAGCCCTGCAAGCCGGGGACAGCTGTCTTGTAGCCCTGCAACCCGGGGACAGCTGTCTTGTAGCCCTGCAACCCAGGGACAGCTGTCTTGTAGCCCTGCAACCCGGGGACAGCTGTCTTGTAGCCCTGCAAGCCGGGGACAGCTGTCTTGTAGCCCTGCAACCCGGGGACAGCTGTCTTGTAGCCCTGCAACCCGGGGACAGCTGTCTTGTAGCCCTGCAACCCGGGGACAGCTGTCTTGTAGCCCTGCAACCCGGGGACAGCTGTCTTGTAGCCCTGCAACCCGGGGACAGCTGTCTTGTAGCCCTGCAACCCGGGGACAGCTGTCTTGTAGCCCTGCAAGCCGGGGACAGCTGTCTTGTAGCCCTGCAAGCCGGGGACAGCTGTCTTGTAGCCCTGCAAGCCGGGGACAGCTGTCTTGTAGCCCTGCAAGCCGGGGACAGCTGTCTTGTAGCCCTGCAAGCCGGGGACAACTGTCTTGTAGCCCTGCAAGCCGGGGACAGCTGTCTTGTAGCCCTGCTAGCCGGGGACAGCTGTCTTGTAGCCCTACTAGCCGGGGACAGCTGTCTTGTAGCCCTACTAGCCGGGGACAGCTGTCTTGTAGCCCTGCAAGCCGGGGACAGCTGTCTTGTAGCCCTGCAAGCCGGGGACAGCTGTCTTGTAGCCCTGCAAGCCGGGGACAGCTGTCTTGTAGCCCTGCAAGCCGGGGACAGCTGTCTTGTAGCCCTGCTAGCCGGGGACAGCTGTCTTGTAGCCCTACTAGCCGGGGACAGCTGTCTTGTAGCCCTACTAGCCGGGGACAGCTGTCTTGTAGCCCTACTAGCCGGGGACAGCTGTGTTATACACCCTCGCCAGTCCTTGCTCATACTGTGTTTCTCAGACATCTGCATGAGCCGCTTTGTCTTTTGAAGTCAACCATAATGTGGCTGTTGCCTTGGATGAAAATTAGTTTGACTCCCCTGCATATGGAATGAAAAACAAAATCCTCTCCCTTTATTTTCTTTAGACTGTATAGGATTTATTCAGGGGAAGCTATGTTAGCCTTCAATGTCTTGCTTCCCGAATTTTGTCCAACAACTGGGGCAGTCTATGGTTATATTGAGGGTTAGGGCCAATTGATTGAGGCACCTGGTGTATCAGACCTGTCAGTAGTCTGTGGCCACGGGGTGACAACCGCTTCTTACCTGGCCTCGTTTCTGGCTGTGCTTTTGATTAGCCGACCTGGAGCAACATCATCATTGCAGCTTGATGTACATGAGGCTAATGAAGAAAAGAGCAGTGGATGCCCGGGTGGTAGAAGGCAATCCTGGGGGCTCCTGTGTAGTGGCCCTGCAGAGTTTTTAGATTTATGAATCAAAGTAACAACAGAGGTGTGATCAAAGCTTAAATGTAAATACAATAGTCAGTCATTCTCCTATTGTCCAAACACTCTTTGTTGCTAAACTATATATGTATTATTTTTCTTGCTTGATACCTTAGGGGAGGTGTTTGATTACTTGGTTGAACATGGAAGAATGAAAGAGAAGGAGGCGCGGTCTAAATTCCGGCAGGTAAGTTTAGATTATCTAATGATTTGATTTTGGTTGATTAGCTAAAATTCCTTGTTATTTCTATGTTACAGTCATATGTTATGTCAAGATCATATTAATAACTGTGTTAGGCTGTTTGAATGTAACATTAGTGTCATTTGCGATATATATATATATATATATATATATATATATATATATATATATATATATATATATATATATATATATATATATATATATATATAGCTTTTGTAGATGAAGCCCGCTCATATGCTGGCATTTTAGCCTTCGGTCCTGTGAGTTTTTCTTCCGGGTCACGGCCTTTGTAATTAGACTTTAAAGCTTCACCATTTGTATGGGTTATCTAGCTCAGGACAGAGCCAATGTTTTAATTTATTTCCTTTTTAAAGACATTGTCACATTACAACATTTGTAAGAAGCAGAAAAACAATAAATCTTTCACAAGTGTCATGGAGATGTCAAACTTTATTGCCTCCTTGCTTTTTAATATGTTACTTATTTAGAATTAACACTATCAAAATATTCATAAAGCATTTTCTATAACCAGGTCGGGAACATAACCAATGTGTGACCCCCCCCCCCCCCCATCCCCCTAATTTAATAGGGAGCATAAAGGCGTGGAGTGCTCCTATATACTATCAGAAACTTATGAATCCACAGGATTGGAGTAGCCACAAACAACAAAAATAGGTTAAAACATATAAATTTATTTAAATGAATGAAAAATTCCTAACATACAAAATATTGGAGGTATATGACAGTACAAAAATCTCATTATCCAGTATAAAAAAATAGGCTAAAAATATAAAAAGGCAAGTGCCATGAGCCTATATGGATCACATAAATAAATCTTCTCAGAAACCCATAATTGCCTGAAAATAGGTTATGAATAAATAGAAAGCAAGTGCCATAAACCTTTGGCCCTCATACTGTTTGCATTGAATGTTAATTGTTAATTAAGGAGCCATATAATTTATATGTTCCATAGATAGATGCATAAATTAGTGTTATTAGTTTGGCTTACCCATAGTGTCAGAGGATTAGGGTGGTCTCCATGCTGCCCCGACGCTCGTTCCACATAGCTGCTTTTTCAAGGCAATGTGCCATATGTATTGTCCAGCTCTGAATTTGTATGTATAGAGAGGCCAAATTGTGCCAATTAGGCGGTGCATGCGTCACGAGTTCTATGCCTGATTAAAGTTTTTTTCATAATGACCATCATCTTGGCACGCATGTCTGGTGCATCATGACCCAGTGATGTAAAAAACATGCTGGCAACGCTTTGTTGATGACCTTCGTGAAGCAATACGGCATTGGATCACAGCATCTACGCACACATCACCAGCCATTGTAAGGGGGATCAAGGGTGCCACCATATTGGATAATATAGGCAGAATGGAAAGGGATAATAAACAGCAAAGGGGCCTTGTAGTGGAGTGGATTAAAGGGAATTGTAATGAAACCATTTGATGACGTATAGTCGGATACCTGGGGCTGAATTTGGAAAGGAGGGGTGTTGCAATGGGGCAGTGCAATAAAGTAACAAGTAAGTGAAAAAAATGTATTTCATTGGCTGAATCAAAGATAAGTGAAATAAAATAAATGCCAAAAGTGAATAGTGAAAGGCAAAACTGATGACGGCAAAGAAACAGATGTGATAAAAAAAAGTAATAAAATGAGAGTGGTGATTAAAGTGTGTGTAGATTGTATCACTTGGACTTAGCCAATAAAAGTGGATAACACGTTGTCATTATTGCTGAAAATGATGATTTATATAATGAGCAGCCAATAACGTCTGTTTCTTTTCTACCTTTTAGATTGTCTCTGCTGTTCAGTATTGTCATCAGAAATTCATAGTTCACAGGGACTTGAAGGTAAGAAGTGATTGGAGTCGTGGTCAAGCTTGTTCACCATTCGCTTCGTTCACAGAGAGAACTTTAGGATTGCCTGGGAGTTCAAGGGGTCGGACCCCCATCGGTCATACATTTATCACTGTCCAGTTAATTCCAAGCAATTATTAGTGCAGAAATGCCAAATGGATTCTATAAATCCAGTAAAAGATGTAGCAATGCTTGCTAAAGTTGCCTAAATCTACTAGGAGAGTTTATTTACTTAAATTAACAAGAGAATTGTAATATATAAATCGTGACGTTTTTATGATATTTTCACTTATTTTTTAGAAACTCAGGTGTTCTCTCTCTCCCACCTCTACTTTTTAGGCTGAGAACTTGCTGCTAGATTCTGATATGAATATAAAGATTGCTGATTTCGGCTTCAGCAATGAATTCACTTTTGGGAACAAGCTGGACACATTTTGTGGAAGCCCACCCTATGCAGCCCCTGAACTCTTTCAAGGAAAGAAATATGATGGGCCTGAAGTGGACGTGTGGAGTCTCGGAGTTATTCTTTATACATTAGTCAGTGGTTCCTTGCCTTTCGACGGGCAGAACCTTAAGGTAAGCACGTGCAAAAAGGAAACTGTCCCCAATCTTTGTTGTCCTCTTGTGACAGCAGCATGTAGTAGTATCTTCCAACACTATATCTGGTATTTCTGATTACTATGCTGTTTTTATCTAAGTTCTCCGATCAGCACACGTTTGACAAGTGTTTTGGGTAGGGTTGTCAGGACTCAACTCCCACCTATCTGTATAGTGATGTAGGATCTGTCATGTATTTAAAACAAAAAAAAAATGTTGGTACCCTTTAAACTTTTAATACTGTCAAAGGCAGGAAGAGTTTGATATATTCATGATATGCGTGTTCACTAGTGATGAGCGAACGTGCTGGGATAAGGTGTTATCCGAGCATGCTCGTGTGCTACCCGAGTGTCTTTGGCATGCTCGAAAAATGTTAGAGTCCCCGCGACTGCATGTCTCACGGCCATTCAACAGCACCTAGTCATGCATGGATTGCGTGTTTGTTAGGTAATCCCTGTATGTGTTGCAGCTGAGACATAGGTTAGCAGACAAGCATGCTCAGATAACACCTTATCCCAGCACGTTCAGTCATCATTAGTGCTCACCCTTCCTCCAGGCGCTGGTTGGCCGTTGCTCTCCATGTTTTTGTGCATAGGGAGAAAATTGTCAATCAGTAGCAGGAGAACAAGGGGAAGCCTACATATCATTCTTGCAACCCCATTCTGAACTAGTAGATTCATTGCAGAAAACCACATTCTTACAGCAATAAGGGTAAGTCGTCATGGGACGAAAAAGCAGTAGTTTTTTTTTTTTTAAATTCGTTTATTAAACCATAAGCAGTTTTACAATACATACATTCAGTGCAAAATGTTAAGCCTAGTACAAAATAGATATGTACAATTAGCATGAAGACATGAGGCATAATATGTGCATCAACTGTATGTAAATAAAGCAGACATAATATCAATTGAATCACAATGGTGTTATGTTATTGTACCAGTAATAGAACCTGCCTGGCTTCTAAACTCTACCGACATCTACTAAAACATTAACTATTCTGCAGCCTACTTCTATATAGCAAGCAGTTTATTGTGCCACATCTCCGCTCTGCAAGGTAAAGTCAGAGGAGTTCCATCTCTCCCAGATCTTTTTAAATTTACCTGGGCACCCTCTATTCTGATACAGTGTCCTTTCATATGGGATAATCGAATTTACGAGAGTGATCCAGGACCCAAGAGAAGGAGGTGAATTCCCCATCCATCGTAGTGCCAGTATCTTTCGTGCCATGAACAGTGTCTCCCGTAAAAAAAATCCCAACATAATGACCCCACGTCTCCTCATCCCACACTCCAAACAGACATATCAGCAGTTCGAGGGGAACAGGCGTTTGTACCAAGGATGTTAATAACGATGTCACCCCTCTCCAGAATTGCACAACAACAGGACAGCACCAGATCATATGAATAAAGTCTGCATCCATTGAATGACATCACAAACATTCCGATGACGGATATCGGCCCATCTTAAAGAGTCGAATTGGGGTCAAATATGATTGATTAATAATGTACAATTGTATCATCCTGTTGTTGGCAGACGGAGACACACAGATTGGTGACTCCAGAATTTCTTCCCATTCCTCATCCCGTGTATCAGGAATGAGCCTCTCCCATTTCTTCTTAACGGAGTCTATGGCGCATTCTGTCCCCACTGACAACATATATGTATATAGAGAGGAGATGAGACCTTGAGGGCCCTGTGACTTGAGGATCCCTATCAAGCGCAGAGACGAAATGGCATCACTCATATCTAAATTTCTCATATGCGATTGAAAAGCTGACCTTAGTTGTAGATAACGGAAAAACTGGGATCTCGGGACACCGCGATTGACTTGTAATTGCTCAAAGGATGTTAAAGAACCATGATCGTATAGATCACCCATCGTAGAGACACCGTACTGAACCCAGAACTCGGCAGACGGATGTTCACGCAGCACCGGGAGGTAGTCATTATTCCACAGGGGCATTTCAGCTATAACATCGCTAAATCCAACCACCCCCTTAATCTGTCTCCATATTGATCGTGCCAGACGGAGCAGAGGCAGCAGTCTCGGGACATTTATTTTCCTCATTTCTAAAATACCTAGTGGGCAACCAGTCCCTGCAGCATGAAAAAAGCAGTAGTTTTCACCTGTGCTATTGGCCAGGTGTCATCCGCAGCAGAATGCAGTAGCGGACATATGTGCGACTTTAACACCTCTCATCCACATCATGCTGAATTTTTCTCCATGGAAATTGAACAACAGCAAGAAGTACAAAATCTCCCAATTTTAACCTTCAACCCCTTTCAATGTAGCAGGGGTGAAATCCTACATGTTACAGATACAGAGTTTGCAGCTGTAAAATGTTTCTCGTGTGGACCCAGCCTAACGAAGTCCAGTTCTGGTAGCCGGACGTTATCGTGAGGTTTGTAGAAAAATGAGCATGTGTAAATCTCTCACTACAGTCGTTGATGTGTCTTTCAGGAATTACGGGAGCGTGTACTAAGGGGCAAATATCGTATCCCTTTTTACATGTCTACAGATTGTGAAAATTTGCTAAAGAAATTCCTTATACTAAATCCTAGCAAGAGGGGCACACTGGAGGTGAGTACAGTCTGTTGTATGTTAATTCTCTACTATGGGTTTCCATCAATACTTCCATTTAATATTGCAAGGTTTATCACAATCTTTATATTGTGATTAGGATGGATGGTAACTTGCTGATCTATTTGGGGCCAATTGTTGGGACCACATAGATTTCAGGAGTGGGCTATGTAGAGCCCTGTGTGAGCAGAGAAGTGACTGGGCACGTGAACCACCTCTCCATTCATTCTCTATGGGACTGCCAGAAAATGTTACTTGGCTATCTCCAGCAGTCTCATAGAGAATGAATGAAGTTGTGTGACAAGTCTGTGTGCTGTCTGTGGTTTTTGTTTTTTCCCTCGGTCAGCACACAGACCAAGAGAATTTTATTAATCCATACATGCAGCAGTTATAAAAACAGAACACAGATCCATGTGTCTCATCCCTTTTTCTTGGGTCAGATATGATTCTTAAAGAGTCTATAAAATAGATGGAGTAAGATGGATGAAACATGAAGGCACTTCAAGATTTGATAATTTTTTACTGATCCACTGCTAGAAATCAATGAATAAAATAGTTCAGTCGACCTTATTTAGTAAAAAAAAAAAAAAAAAAAATGAGAAAAAATGAATGTAACTAAAAAAGTTGCAGACACTAAATTACAAAATAAAAACTACTGTAATGAAAACTAAAATACAAAACAAAAACAATACAAATCTAGAAAAGCTGCAAAAAAACACTCGAGAAAAGATAAGTTTGTTTCTTTTGGATGGTAACATTCATGGCTTTGTGAATGCAGCTTTCTAAAAAAAAAAAAAAAAAAAAAAAATGTAAGGAGGGAATATCCTGACAGTAAGGGGACGGTTCCACCCCAATCTGATAAAATTTCATGGGCGCTATTGAATGTATCATCTAAGGGTTTATGGTGTAAGGCAGGGGTCCTCAAACTTTTTAAACAAGGAGGCCAGATCACGGTCCCTCGGACCATTGGAGGGCCGGAATATAGTTTAAAAAAAATTATGAATAAATTCCTGTGCACACTGCACATATCTTATTTAGAGGTAATAAAACAAAAATAGGAACAAATACAATATTAAAAATGAAGTTAAATCATCAAACTTACCGATTTTTTTGGGTTCTTCGAATATCCTACACTTCGAGTCAATTTTTTCTCTTTCTTGATATCATTGTTTCCTAGGGATTCAAAATTGCTATTAGTAAAATACCAACATATATACAGCGCTACAAAAACAATATACCAGCAATAAAATTGCCCACACAGAGACATACAAACTGCACTGCCCATCAATGCAGCCTGATCAGTGCCCATCAATGCAGCCTGATCAGTGCCCATCAATGCAGCCTGATCAGTGCCCATCAATGCAGCCTGATCAGTGCCCATCAATGCAGCCTGATCAGTGCCCATCAATGCAGCCTGATCAGTGCCCATCAATGCAGCCTGATCAGTGCCCATCAATGCAGCCTGATCAGTGCCCATCAATGCAGCCTGATCAGTGCCCATCAATGCAGCCTGATCAGTGCCCATCAATGCAGCCTGATCAGTGCCCATCAATGCAGCCTGATCAGTGCCCATCAATGCAGCCTGATCAGTGCCCATCAATGCAGCCTGATCAGTGCCCATCAATGCAGCCTGATCAGTGCCCATCAATGCAGCCTGATCAGTGCCCATCAATGCAGCCTGATCAGTGCCCATCAGCGCAGCCTCACCAGTGCCCATATTGGTGGAACTCCACTTTTACCTCAGGCTCAGACTGGTGTGGTGCAAGAATCCCCAATAGGCAACATTGGTCCCTAAAAGGCAGGTAAATGTCCCCAATAGGCAGCACAAGACCCCAATAGGCAGATAGATGTCCCCATTAGGCAGATAAATGTCCCCAATAGGCAGGTAAGTGTCTCCAATAGGCAGCACAGGTCCCCCTTAGGCAGCACAGGTCCCCAATAGGCAGGTAAATGTCCCCATTAGGCAGCACAGGTCCCCATTAGGCAGCACAGGTCCCCATTAGGCAGCACAGGTCCCCATTAGGCAGCACAGGTCCCCAATAGGCAGGTAAATGTCCCCAATAGGCAGCACAGGTCCCCAATAGGCAGCACAGGTCCCCAATAGGCAGGTAAATGTCCCCATTAGGCAGCACAGGTCCCCAATAGGCAGGTAAATGTCCCCATTAGGCAGATAAATGTCCCCATTAGGCAGCACAGGTCCCCAATTGGCAGGTAAATGTCCCCATTAGGTAGAACAGGTCCCCATTAGGCAGCACAGGTCCCCATTAGGCAGCACAGGTCCCCATTAGGCAGCACAGGTCCCCATTAGGCAGCACAGGTCCCCAATAGGCAGGTAAATGTCCCTATTAGGCAGGTAAATGTCCCTATTAGGCAGCACAGGTCCCCAATAGGCAGGTAAATGTCCCCATTAGGCAGCACAGGTCCCCAATAGGCAGCACAGGTCCCCAATTGGCAGGTAAATGTCCCCATTAGGCAGCAAATGCCCTCATTAGGCAGCACAGGTCCCCATTAGGCAGGTAAATGTCCCCATTAGGCAGGTAAATGACCCCAATAGGGACCCGGCGTTTAAAAAAAAAAAAAAAAAAAAAGTACTCACCTATGTCCCCCGCTGCTCTGAAGAGGCGCCCGCTCATCTCAGTCGTCTTCCTGCACAGGCACACAGGCGGCGTGACGTCATCAGGGCGCGCAGGCGGCGTGATGATAATCAGGCCGTCTGTGTGCACTGTGCTCTGCTGCATACGGAGGGCTGCGTAACGCCTTTCCTCGGCGCCTCGTCCCACCCGCGATTACAGGGCCCGCCGGCATTGAACTGCAGTGCAGTTCATAAGTTCAATGTCGGCCTGGCGGGGGGCCGGATAAAAGTCCTTGGCGGGCCGCATGTGGCCCGCGGGCCGTAGTTTGAGGACCCCTGGTGTAAGGATTGGAGCTACCTCTGATACTGTCAGTTGCAGGCGGGTGTCTGTCGTGCACCACAGTAGGCGGCTGTGGGCCATACACCACTGCGGGCGGCTGTGGGCCGTACACCACTGCGGGCGGCTGTGGGCCGTACACCACTGCGGGCGGCTGTGGGCCGTACACCACTGCGGGCGGCTGTGGGCCGTACACCACTGCGGGCGGCTGTGGGCCGTACACCACTGCGGGCGGCTGTGGGCCGTACACCACTGCGGGCGGCTGTGGGCCGTACACCACTGCGGGCGGCTGTGGGCCGTACACCACTGCGGGCACCTGTTGGAACCATTAGCATCACAATGTTTAGTTTAAGAGAAAATTTTGCCTGTTACCAGTTTTTCTTTTTAAATGTTCATAAATATATTTTTATTTCTAATTTCATAGAACGTATTTATTTGTGTGTTGCCTAAATTACATCAGTGGAAACACGCCAGCTGATTGGTTCGGTCCTCGTCAATCGTCATTAATAAATTGTGCTTCTCTTTGTTCTTAGCAAATTATGAGGGATCATTGGATGAATGTAGGTCATGAGGATGATGAGCTGAAGCCATATATTGAACCAGTTCCAGATTACAAGGATCCCAAAATGACATGTCTGTCTACTGTGTCTCACACTAAAGTCGGGTTTCGCTGAACTGCTTGCACGTGACTTTTTTTAGCCAATGGGCGGATGGAGCGTTGGGAGAGAGGGAGTGGGAGAGAGAGGGAGAAGAGAGAGAGAGATTTCGCTGCCTCTAGGGTTAAAATTCATGCCAGGTGTGTTTACAGTCCACCACTCACTGCCGACTTTTCTCCCCATTGACTTGCATTGGGTTTTGTGTTTCACGACTTTTCCTGACTTTTCCTGATAGTCGGCCGATTTCGTTCGACCCGAGTTTTGAGAAAGTCGGGTTTCATGAAACCCGACTCGATGCTGGGCTCAGTGGGTTGGTGCTGGACCTAGTGATGATATATATATACAGGAGGTGCTGGGCACAGTCTGCTGGGGCTTTACCTGGTGATGATATATATACAGGTGGTGGTGCTGGGCTCAGTGGGCTGGGGCTTTACCTGGTGATGTATGTACAATAGATGCTGGGCTCAGTGG
The DNA here is from genome assembly GCF_039654945.1 of Dendrobates tinctorius. Lineage (NCBI taxonomy): Eukaryota > Metazoa > Chordata > Amphibia > Anura > Dendrobatidae > Dendrobates > Dendrobates tinctorius. The sequence goes on from NW_027361878.1 coordinate 18,678,495, forward strand.
GCTGGGGCTGGACCTTGTGGTGATATATGTACAGGAGGTGCAGGGCTCAGTGGGCTGGGGCTTTACCTGGTGATGTATGTACAGTAGATGCTGGGGCTGGACCTGGTGATGATATATATACAGGTGGTGGTGCAGGGCTCAGTGTGCTGGGGCTTTACCTGGCGATGTATATACAGGAGGTGCTGGGCTCAGTGGGCTGGGGCTTTACCTGGTGATGATGTATATGCGGGAGGTGCTCGGCTCAGTGGGCTGGGGCTTTACCTGGTGATGTATGTACAGTAGATGCTGGGCTCAGTGGGCTGGGGCTGGACCTGGTGATGATATATATACAGGTGGTGGTGCAGGGCTCAGTGTGCTGGGGCTTTACCTGGCGATGTATATACAGGAGGTGCTGGGCTCAGTGTGCTGGGGCTTTACCTGGCGATGTATATACAGGAGGTGCTGGGCTCAGTGGGCTGGGGCTTTACCTGGTGATGATGTATATGCGGGAGGTGCTCGGCTCAGTGGGCTGGGGCTTTACCTGGTGATGTATGTACAGTAGATGCTGGGCTAAGTGGGCTGGGGCTGGACCTGGTGATGATATATATACAGGTGGTGGTGCAGGGCTCAGTGTGCTGGGGCTTTACCTGGCGATGTATATACAGGAGGTGCTGGGCTCAGTGGGCTGGGGCTTTACCTGGTGATGATGTATATGCGGGAGGTGCTCGGCTCAGTGGGCTGGGGCTTTACCTGGTGATGTATGTACAGTAGATACTGGGCTCAGTGGGCTGGGGCTGGACCTGGTGATGATATATATACAGGTGGTGGTGCAGGGCTCAGTGTGCTGGGGCTTTACCTGGCGATGTATATACAGGAGGTGCTGGGCTCAGTGTGCTGGGGCTTTACCTGGCGATGTATATACAGGAGGTGCTGGGCTCAGTGGGCTGGGGCTTTACCTGGTGATGATGTATATGCGGGAGGTGCTCGGCTCAGTGGGCTGGGGCTTTACCTGGTGATGTATGTACAGTAGATGCTGGGCTCAGTGGGCTGGGGCTGGACCTGGTGATGATATATATACAGGTGGTGGTGCTGGGCTCAGTGGGCTGGGGCTTTACCTGGCGATGTATATACAGATGGTGGTGCTGGGCTCAGTGGGCTGGGGCTTTACCTGGCGATGTATATACGGGAGGTGCTCGGCTCGGTGGGCTGGGACTTTACCTGGTGATGTGTATATATACAGGTGGTGGTGCTGGGCTCAGTGGGCTGGTGCTGGACCTGGTGATGATTTATATACAGGTGCTGGGGCTGATGTATAGACACCAGCCCCCAGCACCTGTGTATACACCAGTACCTCCGTATACATATAAAATAAAAATCTTTTATTATAAATAAAACAAAACAAAATTTTTATTTAAAAATAACAAACACAGTTATACTCACCTAACGCCAAATTCCACCAAAGCCCCTGTTCTTCTGTAATAAAACAAAAATAAAAAACAACAATATACCATACCTGTTCATCATTGTGTCACGCCGTAATCCTTGTCGGATGAGAAAGGCCTACAGACATCTTAATTGGGGTTTCCCCTTACAAAACTAAAAAATGTCAGAAGGGTCACACTGCAGTCACAGAAGGCTGTATCTCCCAGATCTTAAAGGCAGGGAGAGGGACATGTATTGTAGCACTTACAAAGTCATTTTGCCCTATTGAACCCCCTTAGTGTTCTCACCCACTATAATAATCCATTATTGGCCATCATAAAGCATGATACAAACACATTTTTCCCACAAGCGCATTATTATTATTAATACTTATTTATAAAGCACCATTGATTCCATGGTGCTGTACATGAGAAGAGTTTACATACAAATTACAGATATCACTTACAGTAAACAAACTAACAATGACAGAGTGATACAGAGGGGAGAGAGGACCCTGCCCTTTCGGGCTTACATGCTACAGGATGGTGGGGAAGGAGACGGTAGGTTGGGGGGTTGCGGCAGCTCCAGTGATGGTGAGGCGGTAGCTCCGTTAGTGGTGAGGAGGTAGCGGGGTCACATGATACCCTCACAGTTACTGCCTCAACACTTGTTTTTCCATACTTCTAATATAATTACAAATGGTAGCTTTGTATTATGGTTTATTCAAGTTAGAGCAATCCACCTTGATAGTACTGTAACATGAAGCAGAATTACCACACGCAAACCTGCAACCAAAAATGTGTTGCAAATTTATCCTGTAGCACCATACTTTAAGGACGTCTATTTTATGGAAAATTTGTTTCTGTGGATCTGTAGAATTCCCAGATATTTCTGATTAATCAAACTGTAGAGAAAAGGTTGTATTGAAAAGATACCCTTACAATTTTTTTTTTTTTTTAAATTTAAGTGGGCTGCTTTGGTTGGTGTGCCAGGGCTGATTTTCAGTCCCAGTCTGGCCCTGGTCTCCTCTCCTGAGACCGTCCAACACACAGGGCGCACTGGGTGCTATTGAGGGAGCCGACCCTCCTCCCAGGGTTTCCCAACACACTGGCCTCACCAGGTCCAGGGGCTCAGCTGTGCTTTTCAGGACATCCATCTCCTCCTGAGACTGCCCAACACTCATGCCTCAACAGGTCCAAGGTCATACCACGTGCTCCAGGGATCCGATTCTTCTCCCAGAACCTCCCAACACTGACCCTCCAGGACCTTGCTCACTGAACCCTCCAGGTATACAGTCTTTCCCACTGACCCAGGTCAGCACAACACGAACACCTGTTCGTTACCTGTGTCAGCCACACAGGTCCTCGGGTACCTCATATCCATAGAGACACCCTATAGCAATCCACCAGTCTCTTTCTCTGAACCCGGTCAGCATATTACACGGCTTTCACGACCGTCACCTGCTGGCCGCGCAGGTTCTCGGACCCCTCTACCGCAGAGGTGTCCTATAAGTCTCTTCCACTGACCTGTGTCACGCCAAGCTCACCTGGGGGCGGGACCTTGGTCCCGACGTCATCTCTTCCGGAGCCGCGGTCACTCCGGGGGGTCCAGCCGGTGCGCACGCGCACCTCTCGTACCTAGGTTCCTGTCTCCCCCACGTTATGTGTGTGGGTCGCCCTCCCAGGGCTGTGGGGTACTCGGTACCGGCCCCGATGAGCTTCAATGGAAGATGTCACGGCAGCTGGGACCTGGCACGTGGCCCTGGGTGCCCAATGTAAAAGGGGGGAAATGTTCAGTGTGCTTATGATGATTAGAGTTTATGAATGAATGAGTCGTGACGCCACCTGTGGTGTTCGGCAATGAAGATGTTGAGCCGACGCTGCAGACAGATCCTCTGGGACAGATGGTGTGGTGCAGCAGTGATGTTATAGCCCTTCACAGGCAGGGCTGTAGTCCCAGGGCAGAGTAGGTGAAGTTACACTTAGATGGTGTAGTGTCGGGCGCAGGGGATGTAGCAGTGCTGGGCAGGTTAACACAGGAATAAGTGGAGGACGCCGGGGCATGTAGTTCCAAAGCTTTAATCACAGTTTGTTGTAGCACCAGAGCCCGCATCCGTGCCGTGTCCTCCGGGTCAGGAGCTCAGCCAACTTCCAGGCAAGATGAAGTACTCCTTTCCAACACTCCGCCAACATATGTGCCTTTTCTGAACGTCTCCCTCTTAGCGCCTTTAGTGAAGTACTCACAGTACTGAGTTACACTGGAGTTCCTCTTGTCAGATGTTTCTATGAACTCTACTTGTACGGCAGACAGCTGTAGCCTGCTTCGGGGGACTCCTTACTACCTAGTCCTGGCTCACTATCGATGCTGTTGTGCCCCAAGTCTTGTGTGGGAATAAAGTGGTGACAACTTCTATTCCTCTGGTGTCTGCTGCATGACCATTAGTATCCATACAACCTCGGGGACCGGACCCCGGCCTTGCGCTTAGAACTTGGGAAGGGTTCTCCTCTAACCCTGATCCTTAGTTCTCTTCTTCTCTTCACGTTCCGTACTAATTCTTTCCTTCTTATAGAGAGTCAGGCTTTCTATTAATGTTCCTTTCCTGTGCCAGCGGACCCAGGTCACTGAGGTCGGCTGCAGCACTTTCTTCATCCATCCCACTCCGGGGATCTCCTTTCACAGACTGACCTCGTCAGACTCCTGTGACGAACTGACTAATTCCTACACTCTTCCCGCTCTTTTGAGTGCAAAACTAAACTCCACCCGCCTCCCAGCACGCTTCGTGTTCCAAGCAGGGAGCCACCAAGGGTGCTTTGCTACACTACTATATTGTGTGGGATGCAGGTGTTGGAGTATGGTCAGGTGTCTCCACCTTAGTGGCCTCTTTCACACTTCCGTTTTTGACAATCAGTCAAGATCCGCCAATTTTGAAAAAAAAAAAACGGATCCGCCATTTTTCTTTGCGGATCCGTTTTTTTTCGCCATTGACTTTCATTATTGGCGGATCCTGACTGATTGCCGTCCGTTGCATCCGTTTTTTTGAGGATCCGCCACAAAGTTACTGTCCGTCAACATCCTCAAAGATTTGCAAACGGAGCTTGTAATGTTTTTTTCTCCGGCGGATCCCCAAAATCTGTCTGGGTGGTGCCGGACAAAAAAACTCTCTCTCTCTCCCTCTCCCTCTCCCTCTCCCTCTCCCTCTCCCTCTCCCTCTCCCTCTCCCTCTCCCTCTCCCTCTCCCTCTCCCTCTCCCTCTCCCTCTCCCTCTCCCTCTCCCTCTCCCTCTCCCTCTCCCTCTCCCTCTCCCTCTCCCTCTCCCTCTCCCTCTCCCTCTCCCTCCCTTTAAATTTCATTTTCAGGATCCGTCTGAAAACGGATCCTGTGCCATCCGTTCACATCAGTTGAGAACGGATCCGCTTGTCCGCCTTTTTGGCGGATTATAACTGATGCAAAAAACTGAAGTGTGAAAGAGGCCTAACCTGAATGGTGGGGTACCACACCTCAGGAGGAGGTGCAGTATCTCTGTGGCGACTGAACCCTCAGGGACGCCACATACCCCCCCCCATTAAACACAGCACGTCCGCGGGCTGCAAGAAAAACAAAGGTTGACAAATACAGGAACATACAAAATTTTTTGTAATGCTTAGTAAACAATTCTTATCTAATCTCTATATGAGAGGCACTGTTTCTTGAACGTTGCAAACAATTTTAACTATGATTTAATACAGTATCTAATTCAAAAGTGCTATTGGCAGTAACTCACTACCACTTCAAGTATTCTTCATCAACACATTTCTTCTTCATCTCTTCTTTCACATTTCCTACTTCCTATTATTAACCTTAAGTGACAACCGCTGATGCCGGGTTCGTCACCTGTCAATTTTAAATCTTTATTCAAATATTAACATTAGTCTAAAGTCTATAAAGCATTTTCTATTTACTTTTTCTTTTCTATCAAAAATACTAGACATTATCAATAAGTTCAGTATAGACATTGATCCAGCCAATGTGTGTGACGTCTGCCTGCGGTCTGGGCTGCAGCCGGACAACACCCCGAGAAACACTGATACCCTTTACCCCTATACAGGGATTTGGATTTATAGCAGAGCCCAGGAGGCACTGTCTGAATAGGAGCAAAGACCAGAGCAGGACGGTCGCCAGAAAGGTGTTCCAACACAGGACACAGAGGCAATGATATCCGAGACTAAACCAGTCAGGCAGAAATGGTATAAGCACGGTAGACAGAAGCAAAGACAGATACCAGGTCGAAGCCAGAGTCATAAACCAGGAGAGTCGCAGAGGTACCGAATCGTTAGACAGAAGCAGAGTCAGAATCCAGGCCGAAGTCAGTGTCATAAACCAGGAGAGTCGCAGAGGTACAGAATCGTTAGGCAGAAGAAGGGTCAGAAGTCCAGGCAAAAGTCAGAGTCAGTCAACAGTAATTCACACAGTAACACGCAGGGGAACCAAGAATATATCCGGCGGCCTGCAAGAGCAGTCCCAAGGTATTTGAGGGATCAGGTCATCCCTTACAGGCCCGTGGCCTGATGATGTCATCCGGACCGCCCCCAGGACCAGGCTGGATGGTAATGCACCAGCCCCTTCATGACTGACCGAGGAGCGAAGCCTGCGTCCAGCGGACGCCTGCGCAGGAGCCTCATGACTATCGCCGCCACCACTTGGGGTTGAAGCACAACGCCTCCCAGAGACCAAGGCCGAGACTGCAGGCCACGGGTCAGACGGTGATAGGACAGTCCGGCGCCTCCTAGTGGTCGAGGCCGGAACAGCAGGCCCTGAGTCTGACGGTGATGTGATAGTCCGGCGCCTCCTACTGGCCGAGGCCGGAACAGCAGGCCCTGAGTCTGACGGTGATGTGATAGTCCGGCGCCTCCTACTGGCCGAGGCCGGGACAGCAGGCCCTGAGTCTGGCGGTGCCGTGACAATATGTCTTGAAATGTCCTTATTAGCAATGAGGTAGTCCTTATTCTTAAAAGACTTATGTAAAACCAAGAAAGGGCACCTAAAGAGGTGCAACTGTATACAATAAAGTTTGTGATTCACTCCAAGTTCATGATCACTGCAGTTCAATAAGAAAAACGTTGCCAATAAAACTGGGCAACAAAACTGGAATCAACAGGGAAAACATCATGATAACCAAAAATAGAAAAATAGAAAAACAAGCACAATGGTGCTAATACCCTCTTGGGTAACAGAGTTAGTTATTTTCTCCTTTAGTGTTGGTGTTCCCCTCCTGGGATACTGGAAGCTGATGACTTGGGCTGCTGCTTCCAGGGGAGAACTTCTGGTCATCCTTTTCCTGTTGACTGTTTACAAATTGCAGGTACTGTGTTATGAATGAGTCACCATAGGAGGCAAAAACAGAAATACTAGTTAAGTCCAGAAAACCAGAGAAGCTGGCAGTTATCGGATTGCAGACCCTGAACCTAACAACAACTAGCAGTAGCCGTGGGGGGTTCCTACGGTGCCCTAGACCCCTCGATCACAGCCGGAGAACTACATAGCCTAAAGCAGAAAGGGAAATCTAAACTGCCCCAGAGCAGACCCCAAAGCAATAGGCAGCCCCCAACATATAATGACGGTGAAGCAAGATGAAAAAACACTCACACAGATAGAAAGAAAGGCTGAGCAAATGATGGGGCCCAAGCTAACTAAATAGGACAGAATAGAAAAGCTGCTGTCTGCAACCCGCCAAAACCCTCTCAAAAACAAGAGCCAACAGACTGATAGGGAAAAAAGCCCTGAAGACGCTAGGCTTCAAAAAGACTATATCAGTACTCAGGTATTATCTGAAGACAGAGCAAAAAGGAATTCAGCTCACCCAGCAAGGAAAGGCAGAAATCCAGAAAAACAAGGCAAAACAAAACCAAAACACAAATGCAAAAAGTAGAGCAGAAAACTTAGCTTTTGATGAGCAGGAATCAGACTGGTCTCCAAGAATCCCTCAGTTATCACCCGCAAGGCAGAAGGGCGTCGGCTGCCTTATATCCAGTCAGCAATCCCAGTCACCCAGTCATCATCATTCTGCTCAGGTGCTTTGTAATCAGCCTCACTACCTTCCTTCACCAGAAGAGAGAGTTCATCAGACCTCAATGGTGAAGGGGAAAATGAACTCACAACAGTACCTCCCCCTTGAGGATGGGTCACCGAACCCTCATCCACGCCACCAGGGCGATCAGGGTGAGCCCGATGAAAGGCGCGCACCAATCTTTTGGCATGAATATCAGAGGCAGAGACCCAGGAATTATCCTCCTGACCATAACCCTTCCACTTAACCAAATACTGGAGTCTCCGTCTAGCCAGACGGGAATCCAGTATCTTCTCTACCTCATATTCCATGTTACCTTCAACTAATACAGGGTCCGGAGGTGCCACCCCAGGAACAACTGGTTCAACAAACCTCTTCAACAAGGACTTATGAAACACATTATGAATTTTAAATGTGACAGGAAGAGCCAAACGAAAAGAGACCGGATTAATAATCTCCAAAATCTTGTAAGGTCCAATAAATCTAGGCTTAAACTTATGAGAAGCCACCTTCATAGCGATATTTTTTGATGATAACCAAACCATATCACCAACCTTAAACTGGGGACCAATGGTCCTATGTCGGTTGGAAAACCGCTGGGCCTTTTCCTGGGAGAGAGATAACTTATCCACCACTTGGTCCCAGATCTGGTGCATTCTCTCCACCACAGTGTCAACACCTGGGCAGGCAGAAGGCTCCACCTGCCCTGAAGAAAATCGAGGATGAAACCCAAAGTTACAAAAAAAGGTGACATCAAAGTGGCAGAACTAGCTCTATTATTTAAAGCAAATTCGGCCAAGGGCAAAAATGAAGCCCAATCATCCTGATCGGCGGAAATAAAACATCTCAAATACGACTCCAAGGTCTGGTTTGTTCTCTCCGTCTGCCCATTGGTCTGAGGGTGAAAAGCAGAGGAGAAGGACAACTGAATTCCCAGCTTGGAACAGAAAGTCCTCCAAAATCTAGACACAAACTGAACTCCTCTGTCAGATACAATGTTCTCAGGAATCCTGTGCAAGCGAACCACCTGTTGCAAAAACAGGGGCACCAACTCAGAGGAAGATGGCAACTTAGGGAGTGGTACAAGATGAACCATCTTAGAGAACCTATCACAAATCACCCAAATAACAGTCATTCTCTGAGAGACAGGCATATCAGAGATGAAATCCATTGAAATATGGGTCCATGGCCTCCTGGGGACCGGCAAAGACATCAACAACCCACTAGAGCGAGAACAAGGTTTAGACCGGGAGCAAGTCCCACAGGACTGCACAAAATTCCTGACATCACGAGACAAGGCGGACCACCAAAAAGACCAACTCACCAGATCTCTAGTACCAAAATTACCTGGATGACCAGCCAATGCAGAGCAATGAACTTCAGACATCACTCTCTTCTTCCACTGGTCAGGAACATACAACTTTCCACTGGGACAACGCTCAGGTTTGTCCTCCTGGAACTCTTCTAGAGCACGTCTCAAATCGGGCGAGATGGCAGAAAGAACTACCCCTTCACCTAAGATGGTAGCAGGCTTGGTCACCACAGGAGAATCAGCAAAGAAGCTCCTAGAGAGAGCGTCAGCCTTGACATTTTTAGTGCCAGGAAGAAAAGAGACCACAAAATCAAAACGTGTAAAAAACAAGGCCCACCTAGCCTGTCTAGGGTTCAAGTGTTTGGCCGACTCCAGGTAAATCAAATTCTTGTGGTCAGTGAGGACCACGACTTGATGTTTAGCTCCCTCCAACCAATGTCTCCACTCCTCAAATGCCCATTTCATGGCTAACAGTTCCCGATTCCCCTCATCATAGTTACCTTCAGATGGAGAGAACTTTCGGGAAAAGAAAGCACAGGGATTCATTTTGGATGTTACAGGATCCTTTTGGGACAAAACAGCTCCTGCACCAATCTCAGAAGCGTCCACCTCTACCTGGAACGGGAGTGAGACATCAGGTTGCCGCAAAACCGGGGCAGAAGTGAATCTTCGCTTCAGCTCCTGAAAGGAAGAAACAGCCTCCGGAGACCAATTCAACACATCAGCACCCTTCTTAGTCAGATTAGTCAATGGCTTGGCAATACTAGAAAATTTTGCTATAAATTTCCGATAAAAATTAGCAAAACCCAAAAACTTCTGGAGGGCCTTCAAAGAAGTGGGCTGAACCCAATCGTAAATGGCCTGTACCTTGGCCGGGTCCATTTCAATAGTTGACGGAGACAAAATAAATCCCAAAAATGAAATCCTCTGTACCCCAAAAAGGCATTTCGATCCTTTGACATACAGGGAATTCTCCCTCAAGATCCGAAACACAGTCCGAACATGTTCCACATGAGAATCCCAATCCTTGGAGAAGATCAAAATATCATCCAGATAGATAATCAAAAATTTATCCACAAAGTCTCGGAAAATGTCGTTCATGAAGCACTGGAAGACAGAAGGGGCATTAGTGAGCCCTAAAGGCATCACCAGGTACTCAAAATGTCCCTCCAGAGTATTAAACGCCGTCTTCCATTCATCCCCATGCTTAATGCGGATAAGATTATATGCCCCCCTGAGGTCAAGCTTGGTAAACCAGCAAGCACCTTTAACTTTGGAGAATAGACCCAAAATCAGGGGTAACCGGATACTGATATTTGATAGTAATTTTGTTGAGGGCACGATAATCAATACAAGGCCTTAATGAACAATCATTTTTGGCCACGAAAAAAAAACCGGCACCTAAGGGTGAAGAGGATGGTCTAATATGACCCTTCTCCAACGACTCCTTAATATAGGATCGCATAGCCTCATGCTCGGGTACAGATAAATTGAAGAGCTGACCCTTAGGAAATTTACACCCCGGGCTCAGTTCAATTGCACAGTCATAACTCCTATGAGGAGGCAAAGACGCAGACTCATTCTCACTAAATACATCATAAAAGTCCGCCAAATAGTCAGGAACATCATGCGACTGAGGAGAGGTGGAAAAAACCGGAGCCTCACTAAGGGCACACCGACAACCCCAACTCGCCACAGACACAGATTTCCAATCCAAAACTGGATTATGAATTTGCAACCAGGGAAACCCCAGAACAATGGTATCATGCAAATTATGCAACACCAAAAATCTGCAATTTTGTTGATGGTGTGGGGCGACCCGCATTACCACCTGGGTCCAAAACTGAGGTTTATTTTTCGCCAAAGGAGTAGCATCAATCCCCCTCAAAGGGATAGGCGTCCGCAGAGGTGTCATCGGAAATCCACAACATTTAGCAAAATCCATGTCCATTAGATTCAGGGCTGCTCCCGAATCCACAAAAGCCTTGGCGGAAAATGTGGACAGGGAGCAGATCAGAGTAATTGCCAGAAGAAACTTAGGTTGAACACCACCCACAGAAAACATGTGTGCAAAACGTTTCTCTCGTTTAGGACAGACAGAAATAATATGCGAGGCATCTCCACAAAAAAAACACAGCTTATTACGCCTTCTGAACTCCTGACGTTGCTCCCTGGACAAAACTCCTGCATAGGTTCAGACACTTGTTCAACAGGTGGCAACACCTCTCATGCAGTCCTGCGTTCACGTAAACACCGATCAACCTGAATGGCTAATGACATAGAATCGTCAAGACCAGAGGGAACAGGAAATCCCACCATCGTATCTTTTACGGCTTCTGACAAACCCTTCCAAAAGAGAGCTGCCAAGGCATTATCATTCCAGGTAGTAAGGACCGCCCACTTTCGGAATTTTTGACAGTACAATTCTGCAGAATCTCGACCCTGGCTCAATGCCAACAGGGTCTTTTCAGCCTGATCAATAGCATTGGGTTCATCATACAACAACCCCAAGGCTTGAAAAAATGCATTCACATTAGTCAGAATAGGATCATCTGGTTTCAAAGAAAACGCCCAATCCTGGGGATCGCCACGCAGCAAAGAGATGACAATTTTAACCTGCTGCGCGGAGCTCCCTGACGAGTTAGGCTTCAAGGCAAAAAATAATTTACAATTATTTTTGAAATTCAAAAATTTAGACCGATCCCCAAAAAACACATCAGGAGTAGGGATCTTTGGTTCAGCAGCATGTGAATGAGCAAGGTAGGCGGAAATTCCCCGCACTTCCGCAGCGAGCTGCTCCACACGATCAGACAATTGCTTTATCTCCATTGAGAGAAAAAAAAATTCCCCCTACAGCCTCAGAGATATAGAGGAAAAAATATACACACCTTTTTTTTTTTTTTACAATTCTTTCCTGCTATTGAGTACCCTAGGATTTGCGGTATGGCGGGTGATTCTGTTATGAATGAGTCACCGTAGGAGGCAAAAACAGAAATACTAGCTAAGTCCAGAAAACCAGAGAAGCTGGCAGCTATCGGATTGCAGACCCCTGAACCTAACAACAACTAGCAGTAGCCGTGGGGGGTTCCTACGGTGCCCTAGACCCCTCGATCACAGCCGGAGAACGGTATAGCCTAAAGACAGAAAGGGAAATCTAAACGGCCCCAGAGCAGACCCCAAAGCAATAGGCAGCCCCCAACATATAATGACGGTGAAGCAAGATGAAAAAACACTCACACAGATAGAAAGAAAGGCTGAGCAAATGATGGGGCCCAAGCTAACTAAATAGGACAGAATAGAAAAGCTGCTGTCTGCAATCCGCCAAAACCCTCTCAAAAACAAGAGCCAACAGACTGATGGGGAAAAAAGCTCTGAAGACGCTAGGCTTCAAAAAGACTATATCAGTACTCAGGTATTTTCTGAAGACAGAGCAAAAAGGAATTCTGCTCACCCAGCAGGGAAAGGCAGAAATCCAGAAAAACAAGGCAAAACAAAACCAAAACACAAATGCAAAAAGTAGAGCAGAAAACTTAGCTTTTGAGGAGCAGGAATCAGACTGGTCTCCAAGAATCCCTCAGAGTAATCATCCGCAAGGCAGAAGGGTGTCGGCTGCCTTATATCCAGTCAGCAATCCCAGTCACCCAGTCATCATCATTCTGCTCAGGTGCTTTGTAATCAGCCTCACTACCTTCCTTCACCAGAAGAGGGAGTTCATCAGACCTCAATGGTGAAGGGGATAATGAACTCACAACAGTACTCCTTTTCTCCTGGAGTGAGGTTGGCATCTACTTGTATAGGTAGCACATCAACTGCTGCTGGTGATATCTCTGCTGCCTGTAATTCTGCAGAACTTGCAATTGGTACCAATGGATGTGGTTCCTCAATTTCAGGTGGCACTGCAGTTAACGGCACCACTATCTGTTGCTGCCGGTATAGTGCCATTTGGGTGCTGTCGCTTGATGCCTGAGCAATCACTGGACCATTTCTGTCCACAGGCGCCATCCCTAACATCAGGATCATGGTCGGGGCAGTGACCGTACATGGTGCTTCTCGATAGAGCTCCGGTTCTTGCGCGGTTACAGGGGGGCGAATAATGGCAGCCATAACCCCTGAGGCTGCCTGGTAGACGGACGGCAGCTGGGTCTGTAGTGGTGCATGGTTGATTCCTGCCAAGGCCTCCGGGGTGGACATGCGAGGCCGTCCCAGGTCCTGGTAGGGCCTCAGCCCCTGCTTCACCGCTTGCTCCGGCACTCTCGTACCTCCTCCGGGCAGGTCGCATCCAGTGGCGGCACCGGTTTGGAGGTGGAGGTGGGCGCTGTAGATGGTATCGCAGCGGTCGTATGCCCCGCAGGGGCTGCCTGGGAGCAAATGGTTTTTCCCCATCGCGTTCTCCTGGCCTCCGCCCGTCCTCCATGATGGCGTTCACTCCTTCTTCCTGTCTGGACTCTTTTCCCGCCACCGGCTCTCGCTCCTCCTTCGGGGGCAGCGTCTTCTTCCTACTCCTCCATACCAGGCCAGTATACGAACCCCTCGGGGGGGGTGGGCCATGTTGCAGTTTCATAGAAGTTAAGGCAGGGGAGGCCCAGGACAGTTCGCGGTCTTTTCTTACGACCACCCATATTGTCACGCCCTTCTCCGCTCCGGCAGCCATTTTTAGCGTTCATTTTACAGTCTATCAAATTGGGTCTTTTGCACATTTCCACAAATTTTTAAGTCCAATAAATCGTAGGCACACAGAACCCGGTGGCACCGGGCTTCGTCATCCTGTTTGTGACGCCAAAGTTGGGTCGCCCTCCCAGGGCTGTGGGGTACTCGGTACCGGGCCAGATGAGCTTCAATGGGAGATGTCACGGCAGTTGGGACCCGGCCCATGGTCCTGGGCGCCCAATGTAAAAGGGGGGAAATGTTCAGTGTGCTTATGATGATTAGAGTTTATGAATGAATGAGTCGTGACGCCACCTGTGGTGTTCGGCAATGAAGATGTTGAGCCGACGCTGCAGACAGATCCTCTGGGACAGATGGTGTCATGCAGCAATGATGTTATAGCCCTCCACAGGCAGGGCTGTAGTCCCAGGGCAGAGTAGATGAAGTGACACTTAGATGGTGTAGAGTCGGGCGCAGGGGATGTAGCAGTGCTGGGCAGGTTGATGCAGGAATAAGTGGAGGACACCGGGGCATGTAGTTTCAAAGCTTTACTCAGTCTGTTGTGGCACCAGAGCCCGCATCCGTGCCGTGTCCTCCGGGTCAGGAGCTCAGCCAACTTCCAGGCAAGATGAAGTACTCCTTTCCAACACTCCGCCAACATATGTGCCTTTTCTGAACGTCTCCCTCTTAGCTCCTTTAGTGAAGTACTCACAGTACTGAGTTACACTGGAGTTCCTCTTGTCAGATGTTTCTATGAACTCTACTTGTACGGCAGACAGCTGTAGCCTGCTTCGGGGACTCCTAACTACCTAGTCCCGGCTCACTATCGATGCTGTTGTGCCCCCAAGTCTTGTGTGGGAATAAAGTGGTGACAACTTCTATTCCTCCGGTGTCTGCTGCAGGACCATTAGTATCCATACAACCTCGGGGACCGGACCCCGGCCTTGCGCTTAGAACTTGGGAAGGGTTCTCCTCTAACCCTGATCTTTAGTTCTCTTCTCATGTTGCGTACTAATTCTTTCCTTCTTATGGAGAGTCAGGCTTTCTATTAATGTTCCTTTCCTGTGCCAGCGGACCCAGGTCACTGAGGTCGGCTGCAGCACTTCCTGCATCCATCCCACTCCGGGGATCTCCTTTCACAGATTGACCTCGTCAAACTCCTGTGACGAACCGACTAATTCCTAAACTCTTCCCGCTCTTTTGAGTGCAAAACTAAACTCCACCCGCCTCCCAGCACGCTTCGTGTTCCAAGCAGGGAGCCACCAAGGGTGCTTTGCTACACTACTATATCGTGTGGGATGCAGGTGTTGGAGTATGGTCAGGTGTCTCCACCTTACCTGAATGGTGGGGTACCACACCTCAGGGGGAGGTGCAGTATCTCCGTGGCGACTGAACCCTCAGGGGTGCCACATGTGCGCTTGCGTGCTCCTCTCAGTTCGGCCTCCAGGTCCGTCCTCTCTATGGTACTGGAGGACTTGACCCGGAAGCCCTAGCGATCATGTGCTATATCAGGCTACCTCTTCCTAGGGGAGGTGCCTGATTATTGTTGTACTTCCTGGCTTGGTCTGCTGTGTCCCTGCCAGGCTGTGCGCTGTGTTCGGGTCCTCTGCCTTGCACTCTATTGTGCCTCTTGGCACACGCTCTGAACCTGCACTCTGCCTTGTACTCGGTTGTGCCTCCTGGTACATGCTCTGACCCTGTACTCTGTCTTACTCTCAGCTGTGCCTCCTGGCACATACTCTGATCCTGTGCTCTGTCTCATACTCAGTTGTGCCTCCTGGCACATACTCTGATCCTGTGCTCTGTCTTATACTCAGCTGTGCCTCCTGGCACATACTCTGATCCTGTGTTCTGTCTTGTACTCAGTTGTGCCTCCTGGCACACACTCTAATCCTGTGCTCTGTCTTATAGTCAGTTGTGCCTCCTGGCACACACTCTGATCCTGTACCCTGTCTCTTACTCAGTTGTGCTTCCTGGCACACGTTCCAATCCTGTACTCTGTCCTATGCTCAGGTGTGCCTCCTGGCACATACTCAGACCCTGTGCCTTGTCTTATACTCAGTTGTGCCTCCTGGCACATGCTCTGATCCTGTACGCTGTCTCTTACTCAGTTGTGCTTCCTGGCACACGTTCCAATCCTGTACTCTGTCTTATGCTCAGTTGTACCCTCTGGCACACACCCTTTATGTCCCGGTTTATGAACCGCCTTTATGTCAAGCTCGAGAAATGTGCCTTCGAGCAAACGTCCCTGCCATTTTCGGGGTACATTATCTCAGACTCGGACCTATGCATGGATCCGGCGAAGGTGTCCGCCATCCTCAATTGGCCACGGCCCCATGGGGTGAAGGCAATCCAACTTTTCCTTGGTTTTGCGAACCACTACCGACAGTTCATTCCTCATTGGTTCGCCCCATCTCGTCCTTTATCCGCAAAGGGGCTAACTAAAGGCTTGACCCTCTGAGGCTGAAGAGGCCTTCCAGTCGTTGAAACAAGCCTTCGCCGCTGCTCCGGCGCTTCATCGACCTGAGGTTAGCAGACCTTTCACCCCCTCGAGGTGGACGCATCCTCTACCGGGCTGGCGCAGTCCTTCTGCAGAAATCCTCTTCTGGACGTTTTGTCACCTGTGGCTTCTTTTCTAAAGTATTTTTCTCCATTGAGCAGAACTACTCCATTGGCGTTAAAGAGCTATTGGCCATTAAATTGGCCTTGGAAGAGTGGAGGTACTTACTGGAAGGTGCCATACATCCATTCAAGATCTTCACGGACCATAAGAACCTGGCGTACATCCAGTCTGCACAGAGGCTCAATCCTCGGCAAACCAGGTGGTCCCAATTCTTCGCCCACTTTGACTTTGAACCACACTTTCGGCCCGGCGATAAAAACGTTAGAGCGGATGCGTTGTCAAGATCTTTTCTGTCATCTGATGCAGAGGAAGAACCCTCTCATATCATTGATCCGTCCAAAGTAATTACCGTGGCTCCTGTCAAGTTAACCACGTTACCTCCGGGAAGAACCTTTGTGGCTGAGACTAACCGAAAACGAGTGTTAATCTTGGGACATTCGTCCAAGATCACCGGCCACATTGGTGTCAAAAAGACTTTGGGCTTAATCTCTCGCTATTATTGGTGGCCTTCACTCTCCCAGGACGTTAAAGACTTTGTGGCATCCTGCCCGTCCTGTGCCCAGCACAAGATACCCAGACAACCACCCTCCGGTCTTCTGCTCCCGCTTCCCGTTCCGTCGGCTCCATGGCAGCACATAGCCATGGATTTCATTACTGATCTGCCTTGTTCCTCTGGTTGTACTGTGGTCTTGGTGGTTGTAGACCGATTTTCAAAGATGGCTCACTTCATTCCTCTTCCCGGACTACCCTCTGCTCCTGACTTGGCGAAGATCTTCATTTCCCATATCTTCAGGATTCACGGCTTCCCCCAGCACATCGTGTCTGACAGAGGAGTCCAATTCACCTCTCGGTTCTGGAGAGCTCTATGCGGACTCATGAAGGTGTCATTGGATTTCTCTTCCGCCTATTACCCTCAAACCAATGGGCTGGTGGAACGTATCAACCAGATCCTTATATCCTACCTCCGGCACTTTTCTAATGCTCATCAGAATGACTGGGTTGATCTACTTCCTTGGGCTGAGTTCGCCTACAATAATCACTCCAGTGAATCGTCCACCAAGTCTCCATTCTTCATCGTCTTTGGACAGCATCCCAGTGTGCCTCTACCGATACTTCCTGTTTCGGGGGTACCTGCTGCCGATTCCCTGTCTGTGGTGTTCTCCAGGGTATGGCAGGAGACCAAAACCGCTCTCGAGAAAGCACGGGACAGAACGAAATTACACGCTGACAAGAGGCGCCTGGACATTCCTCCATTTCTCCATGGTGGCAAGGTGTGGCTCTCCACCAAATACATCCACTTTAAGGTACCATCTTACAAGCTGGGTCCCCATTACATTGGTCCTTTTGAGGTCCTCAGGCGGATTAATGATGTTGCATACAAACTGAAGCTACCTCCTTCACTCCGTATTCCCAATCCCTTCCATGTGTCACTCCTTAGACCTATGGTACTTAACCCCTTAAGCCCCAAGGGTGGTTTGCACGTTAATGACCAGGCCGATTTTTACAATTCTGACCACTGTCCCTTTATGAGGTAATAACTATGAAACGCTTCCATGGATACCGGTGATTCTGACATTATTTTCTCGTGACATATTGTACTTCATGTTAGTGGTAAAATTTCATTCAAATAACTTGTGTTTATTTGTGAAAAAAACGGAAATTTGGCGAAAATTTAGAAAATTTCGCAATTTTCCAAATTTGAATTTTTATGCCCTTAAATCACAGAGATATAGCACACAAAACTTGATAACTAACATTTCCCACATGTTTACTTTACATCAGCACAATTTTAAAACCAAAATTTTTTTTTGTTAGGAAGTTATAAGGGTTAAAAGTTGACCAGCGATTTCTCATTTTTGCAACACCATTTTATTTTTACGGACCACATCACATTTGAATCCACTTTGAGGGGTCTATATAATAGAAAATCCCCAAAAGTGACACCATTCTAAAAACTGCACCCCTTAAGGTGCTCAAAACCACATTCAAGAAGTTTATTAACCCTTTAGGTGCGTCACAGGAATTTTTTGAATATTTAAAAAAAAAAAAAAATGAACATTTAACTTTTTTTCACTAAAAAAATACTTCAGGTTCAATTCTTTTTAATTTACCAAGGGTAACAGGAGAAATTGGACTGCAAAAGTTATTGTACAATTTGTCCTGAGTACGCCGATACCTGATATGTGGGGGGGGAACCACTGTTTCGGCGCATGGCAGACCTCAGCAGGGAAAGAGCGCCATTTGACTTTTTCAATGCAAAATTGGCTGGAATTCAGATCGGACGCCATGTCGTGTTTGGAGAGCCCCTGATGTACCTAAACAGTGGAAACACCCCCCCAAGTGACCCTATTTTGGAAACTAGACCCCCCCCAAGGAACTTATCTAGATATGTGGTGAGAACTTTGAACCCACAAGGGCTTCACTGAAGTTTATAACGTACAGCGGTACAATTAAAAAATCATATTTTTTCCACAAAATGATCTTTTCACCCCCAATTTTTATTTTCCCAAGGGTAACAGGACCCTAAAAGTTATTGTGCAATTTGTCCTGAGTACACTGATACCCCATATGTGGGTGTAAATGACTATTTGGGCGCATGGCAGAGCTCGGAAGGGAAGCAGCGCCATTTGACGTTTTTGGCTGGAATTGAGATCGGACACCATGTCGCGTTTGGAAAGCCCCTGATGTAC
Source organism: Dendrobates tinctorius (assembly GCF_039654945.1). Classification (NCBI taxonomy): domain Eukaryota; kingdom Metazoa; phylum Chordata; class Amphibia; order Anura; family Dendrobatidae; genus Dendrobates; species Dendrobates tinctorius. The sequence continues at coordinate 18,697,208 of NW_027361878.1, forward strand.
CAAAACAGTAGAATCCCCCCACAAATTACACAATTTTGGAAACTAGACCCCCCAAGGAACTTATCTAGATGTGTGGTGAGCACTTTGAACCCCCAAGTGCTTCACAGAAGTTTATAACGCCTGGGCGTGCAAATAAAAAAATCGTTTTTTTCCACAAAAATGATATTTTTGCCCCAATTTTTTATTTTCCCATGGGTAACAGGAGAAATTGGACCCCAAAAGTTGTCTTGCAATTTGTCTTGAGTATACTGATACCCTATATGTGGGGGTAAAACACTGTTTGGGCGCATGGCAGAGCTTAGAAGGGAAGGAGCACCATTTGACTTTTTCAACGCAGAATTGGCTGGAATTGAGATCAGACGCCATGTTGCATTTGGAGAGCCCCTGATGTGCCCAAACAGTGGAAACCCCCAATTATAACTCCAGCCCTAGCCCTAACCCTAGCCCTAACCCTAGCCCTAACCCTAGCCCTAACCCTAATGGGAAAATGGAAATACTTTTTTTTAATTTTATTATTTTTCCCTAACTAAGGGGGTGATAACGGGGGGTTTGATTTACTATTTATGGCGGTTTTTATGTTTGGCAGCTGTCGCACGCTAAAAGACGCTTTTTATTGTAAAAATAGTTTTTGCATCACCACATATTGAGAGCTATAATTTTTCCGTATTTTGATCCACCGAGTCATGTGAGGTCTTATTCTTTGCGGGACAAGTTGACGTTTTTATTGGTACCATTTTCGGGCACGTGACATTTTTTGATCGCTTTTTATTCCGATTTTTGGGACACAGAATGAACAAAAACCAGCGTTTCATGAATTTCTTTTGGGGGGTGCGTTTACACCGTTCCGCGTGCGGTAAAATTGATAAAGCGGTTTTATTCTTCAGGTCAGTACGGTTACAGCGATACCTCACTTAGGTCGTTTTTTTTGTTTTGTCGGTTTTTTGCAATGAAAACAATTTTATATAAAAAATAATTATTTTTGCATCGCTTTATTCTGCGAGCTATAACTTTATTTTTTTGCGGATGATGCTGTATGGCAGCTCGTTTTTTGCGGGACAAGATGACGTTTTCAGCGGTACTATGGATATTTATATGCGTCTTTTTGATCGCGCGTTATTGCACTTTTTGTTCGGTGGTATGATAATAAATCATTATTTTTTCCTTCGTTTTTTATTTTTATTTTTTAAGGGGTTCGCTAAAGGGGTTAACTAATGGGACAGTTTTATAGGGTGGGTTGCTACGGACGCGGCGATACCAAATATGTGTACTTTTATTGTTTTTTGTTTTTTTTTTATTTTCAAAAAATGAATTTATTGGGGAATTTATTTTTTTTTTACTAATTTATTTAGCGATTTTTTTTTTTTAAATTATTTTTACACTTTTTTTTTTTTTTTTTTTTTCTTTATTACATAGTCCCAGGTGGGACATCACTGTCCTGTCACAGATCGCTGATCTGTCACATCACAGATCACTGTGACAGATCAGCAATCTGTCACAGGCAGTTCTGCAGACTTCCTCATGCCTGCGCTTTGCAGGCAGTGAGGAAGTCAGCTCCCTACAGGCCCCCGAAGGCCCCTGTCGCCATCTTGGATCCGGGGGCCTGTAGGGAAAGAGCCCCCCCGCAGCAGCGCTGCACATTGCGCTGCTGTGGGGGCTCAGGGAAGCAAGGAGGGAGCCCCCTCCCTGCCGATGCTTCCCTTTAACCCCCGGTACACCGCGATCGTGTTACAAGGGGTTAACGTGTCGGGGGCGGTCCGTGACCGCCCCTGACACATTGTGCCGGGTGTCAGCTGTGATAATCAGCTGACACCCGGCTGCGATCAGCGGCGCTCACCACGTGGGCGCCGCTGATCGCATTAGACGTACTATCCCGTCCTTGGGAATTAAGTCCCAGGGCACATGAACGGGATTGTACGTCTAATGGCAGAAAGGGGTTAACAGATTCCATCCATCTCCAGGCCACACACCCCAGCCTGTTGGCATGGGGGATGAGTTTGAGGTGAATGACATTTTGGCCATGAAGAAGGTAAGAGGGAGAACCATGTTCTTGATCGATTGGAAGGGTTTTGGCCCCGAGAAAAGGTCATAGGAACCCAGGGAGAATATTCACGCACCCCAGATTTTGTCTAAGTTTCTCTCCAGTTTTAGAAAGAGGAGGCGTAAGGGGGGGGGTACTGTCACGCCGCGCTCACCTGGGGGCGGGACCTTGGTCCCGACGTCATCTCTTCCGGAGCCGCGGTCGCTCCGGGGGTCCAGCCGGGTGCGCACGCGCACCTCTCGTACCTAGGTTCCTGTCTCCCCCACGTTATGTGTGCCCTTGCGGGCTCCTCTCAGTTCGGCCTCCAGGTCCGTCCTCTCTATGGTACTGGAGGACTTGACCCGGAAGCCCTAGCAATCATGTGCTATATCAGGCTACCTCTTCCTAGGGGAGGTGCCTGATTATTGTTGTACTTCCTGGCTTGGTCTGCCGTGTCCCTGCCGGGCTGTGCGCTGTATTCGGGTCCTCTGCCTTGCACTCTATTGTGCCTCTTGGCACACGCTCTGAACCTGCACTCTGCCTTGTACTCGGTTGTGCCTCCTGGCACACGCTCTGACCCTGTACTCTGTCTTACTCTCAGCTGTGCCTCCTGGCACATACTCTGATCCTGTGCTCTGTCTCATACTCAGTTGTGCCTCCTGGCACATACTTTGATCCTGTGCTCAGTCTTACACTCAGCTGTGCCTCCAGGCACATACTCTGATCCTGTGCTCTGTCTTGTACTCAGTTGTGCCTCCTGACACACACACTAATCCTGTGCTCTGTCTTATGCTCAGTTGTGCCTCCTGGCACACACTCGGACCCTGTGCCTTGTCTTATACTCAGTTGTGCTTCCTGGCACACGCTCTGATCCTGTACTCTGTCTCTTACTCAGTTGTGCTTCCTGGCACACATTCCAATCCTGTACTCTGTCTTATGCTCAGTTGTGCCCTCTGGCACACACCCTGCTCCTGTACTCTGTTACACCTCCTGGCACACCTGCGGCCTGACTCGGTGCTCTGCCATGCGCCTTTGCACGCATCCTGCTTTGCTCACACCCGGACGCTGTATACCACGTGTTCCCGTGCCCACGCTTTACACGTTCCTGCAGACACACTCACTCAGGCTGGTTTCACACTAGCGTTCGATCGCGCAGCGCATCGTGCGCTATTGGGTGCACGCACAATGTCCCCCTATCTTTAATATGGTGATCGCAGGGTCTTGCGAATGTATGCGCTCTTCAGCATTTAGCGTGCGCTGCGCATTTTACAGGTGTGCGCCCAGACGCGCCGTATGCTACATGTTGCATTTTTTTCCGGCGGCATCGTTAAAAAAAATCACGCGTTAAAAATAGCATTACAGTCTATGTGGTCGCTGACGAGCGCTTGGCACCGCGCATGTCAGCACCTTGTGCGTGCACGCGATTTGAGTAAACAATGTCTAGACACTTGTCTACAACTCCCCCTAAACAAGCAACATTGTTTTGGAGGAGTGTACATAAAAGAAGGTGTCTTCAGGGTCAGACAATTACTCTACATACAGCCTTGCAGAGACCAGACAAGCATTCTACAAGAGCCTTCTACCTGTGGATTCAAGCTTCAGGAGCCAAAATGTGAGTATTCTTAAAAATGTCTGTGTGTCCTATACAATTTTATAATGTACTAATGTATTTTTTCTTTTCTTTTCAGCATGTCTTCTTCCGGATCGGTCTATTCGCCATCTCGGCAAGAACTGGCCCAAGATGACGTGAGGTGAGAATCTTGCTGCCTTTTGGTAAGTATAGCTGCCTCTAGAAATGTGATTTAATTTTTTCGTTCTTTACAGACATCGGACACGGGCAGTGAAGACGGAGAGCGGGAGAGGTCTGAGCGGGAGCAGTCGGAGCGGGAGCAGTCTGAGGATTCTGAGCGGGAGCAGCGTAGTCAAGTCGTGGCGAGGAAACGCAATGTGTGTGTGTGTGTGTGTGTGTGTGTGTGTGTATGTATATATATATATATATATATATATATATATATATATATATATATATATATATATATATATATATATATTTTGTGTGTGTGTATATATATATATATATATATATATATATATATATATATATATACATACAGTGGGGAAAAAAAGTATTTAGTCAGTCAGCAATAGTGCAAGTTCCACCACTTAAAAAGATGAGAGGCGTCTGTAATTTACATCATAGGTAGACCTCAACTATGGGAGACAAACTGAGAAAAAAAAATCCAGAAAATCACATTGTCTGTTTTTTTTTCATTTTATTTGCATATTATGGTGGAAAATAAGTATTTGGTCAGAAACAAGCAATCAAGATTTCTGGCTCTCACAGACCTGTAACTTCTTCTTTAAGAGTCTCCTCTTTCCTCCACTCATTACCTGTAGTAATGGCACCTGTTTAAACTTGTTATCAGTATAAAAAGACACCTGTGCACACCCTCAAACAGTCTGACTCCAAACTCCACTATGGTGAAGACCAAAGAGCTGTCAAAGGACACCAGAAACAAAATTGTAGCCCTGCACCAGGCTGGGAAGACTGAATCTGCCATAGCCAACCAGCTTGGAGTGAAGAAATCAACTGTGGGAGCAATAATTAGAAAATGGAAGACATACAAGACCACTGATAATCTCCCTCGATCTGGTGCTCCACGCAAAATCCCACCCCGTGGGGTCAGAATGATCACAAGAACGGTGAGCAAAAATCCCAGAACCACGCGGGGGGACCTAGTGAATGAACTGCAGAGAGCTGGGACCAATGTAACAAGGCCTACCATAAGTAACACACTACGCCACCATGGACTCAGATCCTGCAGTGCCAGACGTGTCCCACTGCTTAAGCCTGTACATGTCCGGGCCCATCTGAAGTTTGCTAGAGAGCATTTGGATGATCCAGAGGAGTTTTGGGAGAATGTCCTATGGTCTGATGAAACCAAACTGGAACTGTTTGGTAGAAACACAACTTGTCGTGTTTGGAGGAAAAAGAATACTGAGTTGCATCCATCAAACACCATACCTACTGTAAAGCATGGTGGTGGAAACATCATGCTTTGGGGCTGTTTCTCTGCAAAGGGGCCAGGACGACTGATCCGGGTACATGAAAGAATGAATGGGGCCATGTATCGTGAGATTTTGAGTGCAAACCTCCTTCCATCAGCAAGGGCATTGAAGATGAAACGTGGCTGGGTCTTTCAACATGACAATGATCCAAAGCACACCGCCAGGGCAATGAAGGAGTGGCTTCGTAAGAAGCATTTCAAGGTCCTGGAGTGGCCTAGCCAGTCTCCAGATCTCAACCCTATAGAAAACCTTTGGAGGGAGTTGAAAGTCCGTGTTGCCAAGCGAAAAGCCAAAAACATCACTGCTCTAGAGGAGATCTGCATGGAGGAATGGGCCAACATACCAACAACAGTGTGTGGCAACCTTGTGAAGACTTACAGAAAACGTTTGACCGCTGTCATTGCCAACAAAGGATATATCACAAAGTATTGAGATGAAATTTTGTTTCTGACCAAATACTTATTTTCCACCATAATATGCAAATAAAATGAAAAAAAAACAGACAATGTGATTTTCTGGATTTTTTTTTCTCAGTTTGTCTCCCATAGTTGAGGTCTACCTATGATGTAAATTACAGACGCCTCTCATCTTTTTAAGTGGTGGAACTTGCACTATTGCTGACTGACTAAATACTTTTTTTCCCCACTGTATATATATTATATTGTGTGTATGTATATGTGTGTATATATATATATATATATATATATATATATATATATATATATATTTTGTTTCTGTCTTTCTTTCTCTTGCTTCTTTTCTGTTTCTTTTGGTATCCTTTCCAAACTTCTAAACATTCTATATTTTTTTTCTAGGTTCCACAGCGGGATGACGAAGAAGTCTACATAGACAAAGAGCACCTCATCCGCCTCGTTGAGGAGCGCATCCCGTTGTGAGATAGCTGTGACCAGCAGTACAAAGACAGTGGTGACCCGGCAGCTCTGGAATGAGGTGGCCGCAGTGATGATGGATGGCTGGGACAGCGCCTCTGCAGCTTCAAAAAGGGCATTCAGTAAGTATAAAGATGCTCTGTGATACAGCATTTATTTTTGGACCTGATGGTGCTGATGTGTTTTTTGCAGGATATATTCTTGCATTAAACACACCAATGCCTGGTGGAAAACTGTGATTGAATTGTGTCTTGAACTGCTGCATTGTTTTTTGCACCTGATGGTGCTGATGTGTTTTTTTGCAAGATAGATTCTTGCATTAAACACACCAATGCCTTGTTGAGAACTGTGATTGATTTGTGTCTTCTACTGCTGCATTGTTTTGTGGACCTGACAGTGGTGGTGTTTTTTGGCAAGATATATTCTTGCATGAAAAGCACCAATGCCTTGTTGAGAACTGTGATTGATTTTTCAACTGCTGTCTTGATCCTGTTTTCACTCTTGTTCCTGATGATACTGTTGTTTTCGCTGATACATATATTGTAGCAGGAAACATAACAGTGTCCTCCGTCTGAACAGTTGTGTCTAGAATTTTATTGGTGCTGCAGCAGTGACTGTTTTCAAAGTTCAATCAGGTGTGTGTGGTGAGAATGACGTTAAAGTAATGCATTTTTAATTTTTATTTTTTTTTTACCAACAGTGCAAAAAATCCACACACGTTGGCGCTCGATGAAGGACCACTTCAACACTGATGTTCGTGCTGAGGGACAGGTTCGGAGTGGTTCTGCGGCAAGGCGCAGAAGAAAGTACCACTACCATCGCGAGTTGGCTTTCCTGAGACCGGTCCTTGCCAGCAGAGCGTAAGTTTTTTTTTGTTTTTTTTTCGTTTGTTCTTAATATGTGCTTTTCTATTCCACAGGTGATGCTTCTTGTAAATGCATGATACTAATGTTTTCCCTTTCTTTCCACAGCACTTGGAGCAGCACCCTGCAACCTGACCCTGTCCCGGGAGCGGTTCTTCATCGATCGACCTCGGACCCGTCCCAGCCATCCGACAGCCAGGAAGCATCTTGCAGGTCAGCAACACAGACAACTGGTGACCAGGAAGCTGGTCCATCAGGTGTTCCCCTGTCCCAGGTCTTTGTCACTGGTTATGCGGGCACTACCCGCCAGCGGCAGAGGGCCTTGGACAGGAATGTCATGCCCGAGTTCATGCACTTGAGCGAGGCCTTTAAGGCCAGCCTCAAGGTGCTGGCCGCCAGAACGGAAAGCGGTTTTTCCCTGATGGAGCGTGGTTTTAACCACATGGCACGTGGTTTTAACCACATGGAACACCGCTTCCACTCTTGTCGACCAGCGCCTTGACCGTCTGGAGGCCGACCTCAACAGACCAGTGCACCATTTTTTCAGTAAAATTGAACAGGGCATGGTGGAACACCTTAGTCCTGAGCAACAGCTGAGTGTGTTACAGGCCTGCAACACTGCTTACTTGCAGGCTATGCAGCAGAATCGGTATGTTCAGCAGTCAGTGGTGTCATTTCCAACAGTTCCACCGCTGACTCGCTTAACCACACTACCGACTTCTGCTGCATGCCACTGCACGGCCACCTGCATTCCCAGCAAAGCCGGACATCACTACACCACCTCAAGTCTGAGTGCTGCTGGACACTCCTCCACCACCACCACTAAGGCAAGCGCTGCTCCTGTATGGAGCACCACCAGCTTGGAGCCAAACCACCACAGAACCTGCTTGGGCCACCTACACCAGCAGTCAACAGCAAAGGAGCACCGCCAGCACTCCTCAGCAACAGCGCACCGCCAGCACTCCTCATCAAAGGAGCACCGCCAGCACTCCTCATCAAAGGAGCACCGCCAGCACTCCTCATCAAAGGAGCACCGCCAGCACTCCTCATCAAAGGAGCACCGCCAGCACTCCTCATCAAAGGAGCACCGCCAGCACTCCTCATCAAAGGAGCACCGCCAGCACTCCTCATCAAAGGAGCACCGCCAGCACTCCTCATCAAAGGAGCACCGCCAGCACTCCTCATCAAAGGAGCACCGCCAGCACTCCTCATCAAAGGAGCACCGCCAGCACTCCTCATCAAAGGAGCACCGCCAGCACTCCTCATCAAAGGAGCACCGCCAGCACTCCTCATCAAAGGAGCACCGCCAGCACTCCTCAGCAAAGGAGCACCGCCAGCACTCCTCAGCAAAGGAGCACCGCCAGCACTCGCTTCATCTTCAGAGCACCGCCACCAATTCTCCTCCTCATAGTCCCCCAAGAACTTTGGCTGAGATACCTGATACGCAGCCTCCTTCACGTAGCACCGACCCAACATGCTCCCCTTCTAGGAGCACCGCCACTCCCACTTTAAGCAGCACCGCCACCACAGAGCAGCAAAGGGGTGATCCGCATTCCCTATTTTACAGGGCAACGCCACAGTCCACAGTCACCAGGCGGTCTACAAAAGAAAGGCGGTCACAGGCTGCAAGTAGGTCGGGGCAGGATATGCCTGTGCCAAAAAAGAAGAAAAAAAAACTTTGTTTGTCCATCCACCATCTCCTCCTAATGTGTCTCAACCTGCCTCAGTGTCCATTCCAGAGCTCCCTTCCCCGAGTACTTTTGTTGCCCCTTTTCATAGAACCCCTTCTTCCATCTCCAGTCGTTCCTCGTCTCTCCACACACCCAAAGTCTCCCAATCTTCCCCCAAACGTCATTCATAATAAAATTTTTCTTGTTTATTTTTGGTTTCAAAATAAATGTGCACTTGTGCTTTCAAAAATTTGGTATTGGTTTACTGTGTCTATCGCCGACTACACACACTGCACCATACACTTAGGGTTTTTGCAAAAACATATCTCCATTACTGTTTCTTGTGTGAGACTTGTTTCTTGTGTCAGTCTTGGAGTTATGTGTTGTCAACAAACCAAATCTACATGACTTTGCTTTTCCAGAACAGTCTCTACATTCTAGGAATATTGCACATAGTGCATCCAGCAGGGTTCCCCAACTCCAGTCCTCAAGGTCCAACAAAAGATCATGTTGTGTGGAATCCTCTGTTTGAAAAATTTTTAGCAACTGAGCTATGGATTTCATTACAACATGATCTGTTGGTGGACCTTGTGGAGTGGAGTTGGGGAACCCTGCTGGATCTAGTGTGTTCAATATTACTAGAATGTAGAGACTGCTGTGGAAAAGACAAGTCATATAGGTATAATCTACATGACTTTCCTTTTCCAGAACAGTTTCTACATTCTAGGAATATTGCACAGAGTGCATCCAGCAGGGTTCCCCAACTCCAGTCCTCAAGGTCCAACAAAAGATCATGTTGTATGGAATCCTCTGTTTGAAAAATTTTTAGCAACTGAAGCTATGGATTTCATTACAACATGATCTGTTGTTGAACCTTGTGGAGTTGGTGAAGATGAAGATTGGTTTCGTTGACAAAACATATCTCCAAGACTGACACAAGAAACGTCGGTAATCGAGATATCTGGTGCATTGCAAACTGAATAGAGTTGGTTTCCCTAACTACAGTGTTCAAACCAAACCAACATAACATGTTTTTAGTAATTACATTGGAGTTAAAAAAAATTTTTAACATGATATGTTGGTTGACATTAGGAGTAAATTTTTAAAACCCTTGCTATAGAGGATGGTGTTGAGTGCAAGGTATATCTATTGTTCTCATTTAAAAAATGCAAGGAACTATAGATATACCTTGTAAATAACCACATAATCTATATAGTCACCAACTCAGGAGTATTAGTGAATTCATGATGCACAAAACACAGCATCATAAATTCACTGATACACCTGGCTACTTGGTAATGGTATTGGGAGTGTAAAAACAGAGAATGCACTCAGTACAGGTATCAAAACGGGTTTTTTTTATTAACATACGAACAACATGCAAGACAAATTTTTTAAACTATTTGCTCTTGCCATTCCACCCGTCCTACATCTGAATTGAAGTATGCCGCAAATTGGTCCCTCATTTGGCCAACTTCAACAGATGACCTGAGAGGGTGCTGTGTAAATTCAGGCAATGGATTAGGATCCACATCATCAAGATCTAAGTTCGGGTGCTCTCGAGAAAGTACAAAGTTATGTAGAACAACACAGGCCTTCACCACCTCATCCACTGTTTCCAGTTTCAGATTAATAGCTGGGCCAAGAATGCGCCATCTAGATACAAGTATACCGAAGGCACACTCTACTGTTCTCCTGGCCCTGGTCAGCCTGTAATTGAAAATTCTTTTTTGTAGGTCCAAGTCCCGGCTGGAGTAGGGTTTGAGGAGGTGTTGGCACATCTGGAACGCTTCATCACCAACCATTACAAATGGCTGTAGCGGATCTTCGGTGTTGGGAAGAGGCCGTGGCATGGGGAAATTGAAGTTGTTGCCATACAACCTCCTGCCCATGTCCGATGTCTTAAAAGCCTGGGAGTCATTACCACGGCCAAATGCCCCAATGTCCACTGCAATAAACGTACAGTCTACATCCGCAATGGCCATCAGTACAGTAGAAAAGTACTTTTTGTAGTTAAAGAACTCAGAGCCAGTTCTTTTGGGCTTGATAATCCTGATGTGTTTCCCATCCACCACTCCCAAACAGTTAGGGAAATTGCAGACAGTCCAGAATCTTTCAGCGATGTCCAACCACTTTTCTGCGGTTGGAATGGGCATGAATTCGGGACAAAGAATGTTCCAGAGAGCACAGCAGGTGTCCGCTACAATTCCAGACAACGTGGAGATTCCAATCCGGTACTGGAAGTGCAGTGACGAGAGGGTCTCTCCAGTAGCCAGGAATCTGTGACACAAAGAAAACAACAAAAATTAATATTTGTGTTTATGTAATTTTTTTTACACACATTACATTAAAAAAAAAAAATCTGCAGCCTTTGTTTCAATACATGCCATCCAAAAATTAACGCAGCTTGTAGTTACCGACATGGCAGAACTGTAATTCTGCCAGATTTGGAAGAGTACATGTCACAAGCAAGAAAATTCAGCAGACATTGGTTTAGCAAAACTACGTACCTTAATGTGACCAGGAGTCGTTCCTCAGGAGTAATCGCACGCCGGAGATGCGTGTCCTGTCTCCGGATGACTTCTTTTACTTTTACCCGACTAAGCAAATAGTGAAAGGTTTCTTGGGTCATCCGGGTATAATCCGTAAATTTCTCCGGGTTTGCCTGGAGCTCGCTGTAGAGGGTGTGGTACGCTCCACGGCTCTCCCGGAGTTCTATAATGGGATGTATCCACATACGCCGCTGCTGCCGTCTTCGCTGCCTCTCTCTCTCCCTCTGTTCATGGCAAGCAACGGCATAAGCCTGAGCCGTCCTCATGTCCAGATCCAAGTCAAAGTAAAAGCTCTTCCAGCGCAGATCCATGTTTCTCAAGTCAAATTCAAGCAAATGTGAAGAATTCAGGTGTAAACAGGGTCTATATAAAGAATTTCCATAGACACGCCCACTGCTGTCCCATTGGTGGAGTGTGTTGCAAGACTTTTTCAAGGATTTTTTCTCCAGTTTATTGCGCATAAAAAATGCAAACGCATGAAAAGCGCTGTGATTTTTTGTTCTAATGCGCACAATAAAGCTACAAAATAACACAGCGTTTACCAGCGTTTGCGTGCGCTTTTGACATGTGTTTCATGTGCGCTCCAAACGCAGCGCAAAAAAACGCTAGTGTGAAAGTAGCCTCACTCGTGTCTCCTGTGAGCCGGCCGCCTGGTGCCAGCAGTCGTGGTACCTCCCCCCCAGGGGCTTGCCCCTGACACTCCCTGTATAGGGGGTGGTCTTCACTAGGTCAGCTCGCCCTGGGAGGGGTGGTGCCACGACCCAGAGGGTCCACTCCAGGAGTCGTCACAACCTGCTGTCAGTATATCACACGGCTTTCACAACCGTCAGCCCTCCTGGCTCAGCGTTGCCAGCACTGCATCATGTGCTTTGGAAACCGTTGACCTTAGCAACCGAATTTTGCAGTCTTCTTCCGTTGCTCCTAGCAACAAGGCTGCAACACTGCCCGCATTCTCCACCAATTGTAAGGTAGCGCTGTCATTCGGGTAGGGGATACTCGCTTGGCAGCCCAAATAACCACATCCGGCAAGGATTTTCCATAAAATAATAACAGTCCATGCGGTTTATTCATGCATCAAAACCATCAAAGCAATAGAAAACAGCATAGCGTCCATGACAGAGCTTCACTCTGTTATCCCTGTGGTCACACAGATTGTGCCATGTCCAGCACACAGGCTCTCTTAGCCTCACAGTTATATCCCCTCTCTGGGTTTACCTCATGGCTGCTTCACCACGCTGCAGACATCCATTCCTTCCAGGGAACTATCAGGCACGTGCAGCCATTAACACAGCGTTCACTTGCTGTCAGGAAGACAGCCCCATCTCTCTCAGATGGGACCTTCCAAAACGGACCAACCAGGTCCCTGCATTCACTCTATGTGACCTACCCTGGCCACCTTATATGGTCTGTAGCCACGCCCACTGGGTCACATGGCTATGACCTCATCACAGGTCCTTCAACCACTCATACACACTTTATAATAGCTTTCTTAAACACACCCCCTGGGTGGGTTTGTAGGTAACTGGTCTCACCCGTCTCACCAGTTACCTGGAGACTTACCATACACATTGAAACAGCACCCCAGCAGTATCACTGCTGATCAACACACACACACAAGTCTCCATCCCAAGGCCACCCAGCTTGAGATACATAACGGTCATTCAGCATTCTGCCACTCATCCTCTCTCCTGGGACATCCACACAGTGCCCCCTAGCGGACACAGTGGTCACTACACCACAACAGGTAGATCACAACTATGAGCGTCAAAATGAGAAGACAAATCCAGAAAATCACCTTGTCTGATTTGGCAAGATTTATTTTTCAAATTATGGCGGAAAATAAGTATTTGGTCACCTAAAAACATGCAAGATTTCTGGCTCTCACAGACCTGTAACTTCTTCTTTGAGAGGCTCCTCTGTCCTCCACTCATTACCTGTAGTAATGGCACCTGTTTGAATTTGGTATCCGTATAAAAGACACCTGTCCACAACCTCAAACAGTCACACTCCAAACTCCACTATGGTGAAGACTAAAGAGCTGTCAAAGGACACCAGAAACAAAATTGGAGCCCTGCACCAGGCTGGGAAGACTGAATCTGCAATAGGCAAGCAGCTTGGTGTGATGAAATCAACTGTGGGAGCAATAATAAGAAAATGGAAGACATACAAGACCACTGATAATCTCCCTCAATCTGGGGTTCCACGCAAGATCTCACCCCATGGGGTCAAAATGATCACAAGAACGGTGAGCAAAAATCCCAGAACCACAAGGGGGGTCTATTGAATGACCTGCATATAGCTGGAACCACAACAACAAAGGCTACCATCATTAACACACTACTGTTGTGAGTTCATTTTCCCCTTCATCACTGAGGCCCGGGGAACTCCCTCTTCTGGTAAGGAAAGGTAGTGAGCCTGATTATCAGACACCTGAGACTAATGATGATGACTGGCTGAGTGGAGTCACAGACTGGATATAAGGCTGCCTCGCCCATTCTCCCCTGCGGGTGATTTCTCTGTGGAGTTCTAGGACACCAGTCTGATTCCTGCTCTCCTAAAGCTAAGTTTTTTGCTTTGCCTGTTGCATTTGTGTTTAGTTTTTGTTTTCCTTGCTTTTCTGGATTCTGCCATTCCCTGCTGGGGTGAGCTGATTCCCTTGTGCCTATAGCTCTGTCTTCAGTATATGCCTGAGTACTGACATAGCTTTTTGAAGCCTAGCGTCTTCAGGGCCTTTTTCACTGTCAGCCTGTTGGCTCTTATTTTCATAGGGTTTTTCACTGATTGCAGACAGCAGCCTTCCTGTCCTTTTCTATATAGATAGTTTGGGCCCCGTCTTTGCTCAGCCTATCTTTCTGTCTGTGTTTGTGTTTTCATCTTGCTTCACCGCCATTATTTGTGGGGGGCTGCCTATTGCTTTGGGGTCTGCTCTGGGACAGTTTAGATTTCCCCTTTCTTTCTTTAGACCTATTTATTTCTCCGACTGTGATCGAGGGGTCTAGGGCATCGTAGGAACCCCCCACGGCTACTGCTAGTTGTGTTGATAAGTTCAGGGGTCTGCAATCCGATAGCTGCCAACTTCTCTGGTTTTCTGGACTTAGCTAGCATTTCTGTTTTTGCCTCCTACGGTGACTCAATCATAACACACTACGCCGCTAGTGACTCAGATCTTGCAGTGCCAGATTTGTCCCCTTGCTTAAGCCAGTACACGTCCGGGCCCATCTGAAGTTTGCTAGAGAATTTGGATTATCCAGAACAGTATTGGGAAAACGTCATATGGTCTGATAAAACCAAAGTAGAACTGTTTAGTAGAAACAAAACTCTTTGGAATTGGAGGAGATAGAATGCTGAGTTACATCCAAAGAACACCATACCTACTGTGAAGCATGGGGGTGACAACATCATGCTTTGATGCTGTTTCTCTGCAAAGGGGCCAGGACGACTGATCCGGGTACATGAAAGAATGAATGGGGCCATGTATCGTGAGATTTTGAGTGCAAACCTCCTTCCATCAGCAAGGGCATTGAAGATCAAACGTGGATGGGTCTTTCAGCATGATAATGATCCCAAGCACACCGCCAGGGCAACGAAGGAGTGGCTTCGTAAGAAGTATATGAAGGTCCTGGAGTGGCTTAGCCAGTCTCCAGATCTCAACCCCATAGAAAACCTTTGGAGGGATTTGAAAATCCGTGTTGCCCAGTGACAGGCCCAAAACATCACTGCTCTAGAGGAGATCTGCATGAAGAAATGGGCCAACATACCACCTGTAACAGTGTGTGCCAACCTTGTGAAGTCTTACAGAAAACATTTGACCTGTCTTTACCAACAAAGGATATATAACAAAATACTGAGATGAACTTTTGATAATGACCAAATACTTATTTTCCACCATAATTTTCAAAATAAATCTTGCCAAATCAGACAACGTGATCTTCTGGATTTGTTTTCTCATTTTGACTCTCATAGTTGTGGATTATGATGTCAGTTACAGGCCTCTCTCATCTTTTTAAGTGGAACAACTTGCACAACTGGTGGCTGACTAAATACTTTTTTTCCCCCCACTGTATTGTCCAGTACAGAATAATGAGCCCCATATATTGCTCCATACTATATACCATATTTTTCGCTTTATAAGACACTCCGGATTATAAGACGCACCCCAAATTTTGAGGAGAAAAAAATATTTTTTTAATAAAATGGTGGTGCTTCTTATAATCCATGCGTGTTATTGCTTACCGGGGGTGGTGGCTGTGGTGAAGCGGGGTCCCAGGGTCGCTGCTGGAGGAAGCAGGAGTGGGGTGAAACTGCAGGCAGCAGGAAGGGATGAGAGGGTGCTCCGATGTGCAGTGCGCTGCCAGGGGTTCTTGTGCTGATGCCAGGGGGGCTTGTGCTGCTACCAGGGGGGCTTGTGCTGCTGCCTAGGGGCTTGTGCTGCTACCTGGGGGGCTTGTGCTGCTTCCGGGTGCCCGGCAATGCCGGCCGGTGCTGTGGGTGTCTCCGGTGCCCAGCGGTGTCTCCAGGTGCCCAGCACGGGGCTCTGCCGACATTTACCGGGTGTAGGCTGCAGGGGTGTCTCCGAGTGTCCGGCAGTGCTGTGGGTGTCTCCGGGTGCCCAGCCGTGTCTCCGGTGCCCAGCCCGAGGCTCTGCCGACATTTTGCGTCAGGCCAGAGCCCCGGGGCTCTCTCTTGGTTCCCTCTGTGTGATTGACTCCAGCAATATGGCGGCGGCCGCCGGGGGCAGCGCTTGCGCTCATGGTGATCTCGGGACTGAGATCTCAAGAGATGAGATTTCAGCGCTGAGATCTCATCTCTCGAGATCTCAGTCCCGAGATCACCATCAGCGCATGCGCCGCCCCAGTGGCGGCCGCCATATTGCCGGAGTCAATCACACAGAGGAAACAGAGAGAGAGCCCAGGGGCTCTGGCCTGTCGCAAAATGTCGGCAGAGCCCCGGGCTGGGCACCGGAGACACCACTGTACACCTGGAGACGCGGCTGGGCACCCGGAGACACCCACAGCACCGCCAGACACCCGGACACCCCTGTGGCCTACACCCGGTAAGGCATGTCCACTTTGTAAGACGCACCCCCCATTTTCCCCCCAAGTTTGGGGGAAAAAAAGTGCGTCTTACAAAGCGAAAAATACGGTAATTAACCACATATAATGCTCCACACAGTATTATGGATACAATATAATGCTCCTATATACAGCTCTGGCAAAAATTAAGAGACCACTTTCAAATGTTCATTTTCTCTGATTTTTCTCTTTATGGGTATATTTTTGAGTAAAATGTAAGTCTATGTGCCCACGTTTTTAGGTTGTGCGGATTTTATTGGAAAATCCACAGGTAAATCCGCAGGACAAAAGTCCTACGGTTTATCTGCGGATTAGCCTGCGGTTTTGCCCTGCGGTTTCACACCTCATAATGATAAGGTGTGAAACCGCAGCGGAAACTGCACAAAGAATTGACATGCTGCGGATTGTAACCCGCAGCAAATCCGCGCGGAAAAATCCGCAGCATGTGCACTGCGTTTTTTTTTTTCCCATAGGAAATAAAGGTACTGTACAATGCAGCAGAATCTGCTGCGGACCCACAGGGCCAAATCCGCTGCGGGTCCGCAGCGTGTGCACATACCCTAAATTGTTATTTTAGTCTATAAACTTCTGACAACATGTCTCAGAATTTCCAAGCAATAAATTTTGTTGTTTTTTTTCTGAAAAGGAGAAATGGTCAAAATAAAAAAAAAAAATAAAAAAAATAAACAGTGCTTTCAGATTTCAAATAATTAAAAGAAAACAAGTTCATAATCATTTAGAAACAACAATACTAATGTTTTAACTCAGGAAGACTTCAGAAATCAATATTTTGTGGAATAACCATGATTTTTAAAAACAGCTTTCATGCGTCTTGTCATGCTTGCCACCAATCTTTCACACTGCTTCTGGTGCAAAAATTTATGCAGTTCTTCTTTGTTTGATGGCTTGTGACTATCCATCTTCCTCTTGATTGCATTCCAGAGGTTTTCAATGGGGTTCAGGTCTGGAGAATGGTCTTCCCATGACAGGGATTTGATGTGATGGTCTCTTAATTTTTGCAAGACCTGTATAATTAGCCCTATATAAGGCTACATGGATAATGGGCCCCATATATTGTTCCATACATAATGAGCCCCATATATTGCTCCATACAGTATATGATGAGCCCTTTATGATGCTCCATATACACTTCTCACAAAATTAGAATATCATCAAAACATAAATTTATTCCAGTTCTTCAATGCAAACAGTGAAACTCATATATAGAGTCATTACAAACAGAGTGATCTATTTCACGTGTTTATTTCTGTTAATGTTGATGATTATGGCTTACAGCCAATGAAAACCAAAAAGTTATTATCTCAGTAAATTAGAATACTTTATAACACCTGCTTGAAAAATAATTTTAAAATCTGAAAAGTTGGCCTAGTGAAATGTATGTTCAGTAAATGCACTCAATACTTGGTCGGGGCTCCTTTTCTCCTTTTGCATCAGTTACTGCATCAATGCGGCGTGGCATGGAGGCGATCACCCTGTGGCACTGCTGAGGTGTTATGGAAGCCCAGGTTGCTTTGGTAGCAGCCTTCAGCTCGTCTGCTTTGTTGGGTCTGGTGTCTCTCATCTTCCTTTTGACAATACCCCATAGATTCTCTATGGGGTTAAGGTCAAGCGAGTTTGCTGGCCAATCAAGCACAGTGATACTGTTGTTTGTAAACCAGGTATTGGTACTTTTGGCAGTGTGGACAGGTGCCAAGTCCTGCTGGAGAATGAAATTTCCATTTCCAAAAAGCTTGTCGGCAAAGGGAAGCATGAAGTGTTCAAAAATTTCCTGGTAGACGGCTGTGCTGACTTTGGTCTTGATAAAACACAGTGGACCTACACCAGCAGATGACATGGCTCCCCAAATCATCACTGGTTGTGGAAACTTCACACTAGACCTCAAGCAGCTTGGATTGTGGCCTGTCCACTATTCCTCCAGACTCTGGGACCCTGAATTCTAAATGAAATACAAAATTTACTTTCATCTGAAAACAACACCTTGGACCACTGACAACAGTCCAGTTCTTTTTCTCCTTGGCCCAGGTAAGACGCTTCTGGCATTGTCTATTGATCATTAGTGGCTTGACACAAGGAATGCGACACTTGTAGCCCATGCCCTGGATACGTCTTTGTGTGGTGGCTCTTGAAGCAATAACTCCAGCAGGAGTCCACTCCTTGTGAATCTCCCCCAAATTTTTGAATGGCCTTTTCTTAACAATCCTTTCAAGGCTGTGGTTATCCCAGTTGCTTGTGCACCTTTTTGTACCACACTTTTTCCTTCCACTCAACTTTCCATCAATATGCTTGGATACAGCACTCTGTGAACATGCAGCTTCTTTAGCAATGACCTTTTGTGGATTACCCTCCTTGTGGAGTGTGTCAATGACTGCCTTCTGGACATCTGTCAAAATCAGCAGTCTTCCCCATGATTGTGGAGCTACTAAAACAGACTAAGTGAACTTTTTAAACACTTAGGAAGACTTTGTAGGTGTTTTTGTTAATCTAATTTACTGAGATAATGACTTTTGGGTTTTCATTGGCTATAAGCCATAATCATCAATATTAACAGACATAAACGCGTGAAATAGATCACTCTGTTTGTAATTACTCTATATGATATATGAGTTTCACTTTTTGTTTTGAAGAACTGAAATAAATTAACTTTTTGATGAAGTTCTAATTTTGTGAGAAGCACATGTATGATGGGCTCCATATACAGTAAGATGCTCCAGTATATGATCCCCATATAATGCTCCACATATAATGGGACCCATATGATGCTCCATATATAATGGTCCCCATATAATGCTTTAAACATTTAAAATTAAAAAAATGAAATACCTCTCCTCGCTGGCCGCTGCTCTGCTCCAGACTCCTCAGCTCCACTGTCTTCCGGCTCTCTGCACTGTGACTGTTCAGGCAGAACATGCAAATATATAAGCCGCGGAGGCACCATCACATGTTTCTCAACGCAGGCAGTAACTAGCCAGGTCTTTCACCGGGAAGGAACAACCACAGGAAGGGCAGTCTCCAATGAAGGAAACCACCTATGCCAAAACATGGTATCCATCCACAGACAGCTGTTTCGGGGTGTTGCCCCTCATCAGTGTGGAGTAGGAAACTGGCTAGTGGGAGCAATGCCTAGTAACAGACCATGAAAAGAGAAGGATGAATGACCTCATGGAGATCAACATCCGACACTGCGGAGACACCATCACGTGTTTCTCAACGCAGTGATTCTAGAGCACTGCTCCCATCCCTTATGGGAAATATGTAAAACATGCAAATACACTCACTGGCCACTTTATTAGGTACACCATGCTAGTAACGGGTTGGACCCCCTTTTGCCTTCAGAACTGCCTCAATTCTTCGTGGCAGAGATTCAACAAGGTGCTGGAAGCATTCCTCAGAGATTTTGGACCATATTGACATGATGGCATCACACAGTTGGCGCAGATTTGTCGGCTGCACATCCCTGATGCGAATCTCCCGTTCCACCACATCCCAAAGATGCTCTATTGGATTGAGATCTGGTGACTGAGGAGGCCATTTGAGTACAGTGAACTCATTGTCATGTTCAAGAAACCAATCTGAGATGATTCGAGCTTTATGACATGGCGCATTATCCTGCTGAAAGTAGCCATCAGATGCCTGTTCTTAGCTGAGAGGAGTGGTACCCAGTGTGGTCTTCTGCTGCTGTAGCCCATCTGCCTCAAAGTTCGACGCACTGTGCGTTCAGAGATGCTCTTCTGCCTACCTTGGTTGTAACGGGTGGCAATTTGAGTCACTGTTGCCTTTCTATCAGCTCGAACCAGTATGCCCATTCTCCTCTGACCTCTGGCATCAACAAGGCATTTCCGGCCACAGAACTGCCGCTCACTGGATTTTTTTTCTTTTTCGGACCATTCTCTGTAAACCCTAGAGATGGTTGTGCGTGAAAATCCCAGTAGATCAGCAGTTTCTGAAATACTCAGACCAGCCCTTCTGGCACCAACAATCTTGCCACGTTCAAAGGCACTCAAATCACCTTTCTTCCCCATACTGATGCTCGGTTTGAACTGCAGGAGATTGTCTTGACCATGTCTACATGCCTAAATGCACTGAGTTGCCGCCATGTGATTGGCTGATTAGAAATTAAGTCTTAACACACAGTTGGACAGGTGTACCTAATAAAGTGGCCAGTGAGTGTATATAAGCCGCGGAGACACCATCACATGTTTCTCAACGCAGGCAGTAACTAGCCAGGTCTTTCAGCGGGAAGGAACAACCACGGGAAGGGCAGTCTCCAATGAAGGAAACCACCTATGCCAAAACATGGTATCCATCCACAGACAGCTGTTTCGGGGTATTGCCCCTCATCAGTGTGGAGTAGGAAACTGGCTAGTGGGAGCAATGCCTAGTAACAGACCATGAAAAGAGAAGGATGAATGACCTCATGGAGATCAACATCCGACACTGCGGAGACACAATCACGTGTTTCTCAACGCAGTGATTCTAGAGCACTGCTCCCATCCCTTATGGGAAATATGTAAAACATGCAAATATATAAGCCGCGGAGACACCATCACATGTTTCTCAACACAGGCAGTAACTAGCCAGGTCTTTCACCGGGAAGGAACAACCACGGGAAGGGCAGTCTCCAATGAAGGAAACCACCTATGCCAAAACATGGTATCCATCCACAGACAGCTGTTTCGGGGTATTGCCCCTCATCAGTGTGGAGTAGGAAACTGGCTAGTGGGAGCAATGCCTAGTAACAGACCATGAAAAGAGAAGGATGAATGACCTCATGGAGATCAACATCCGACACTGCGGAGACACCATCACGTGTTTCTCAATGCAGTGATTCTAGAGCACTGCTCCCATCCCTTATGGGAAATATGTAAAACATGCAAATATATAAGCCGCAGAGACACCATCACATGTTTCTCAACACAGGCAGTAACTAGCCAGGTCTTTCACCAGGAAGGAACAACCACGGGAAGGGCAGTCTCCAATGAAGGAAACCACCTATGCCAAAACATGGTATCCATCCACAGACAGCTGTTTCGGGGTATTGCCCCTCATCAGTGTGGAGTAGGAAACTGGCTAGTGGGAGCAATGCCTAGTAACAGACCATGAAAAGAGAAGGATGAATGACCTCATGGAGATCAACATCCGACACTGCGGAGACACCATCACGTGTTTCTCAACGCAGTGATTCTAGAGCACTGCTCCCATCCCTTATGGGAAATATGTAAAACATGCAAGCATGGTCTGTTACTAGGCATTGCTCCCACTAGCCAGTTTCCTACTCCACACTGATGAGGGGCAATACCCCGAAACAGCTGTCTGTGGATGGATACCATGTTTTGGCATAGGTGGTTTCCTTCATTGGAGACTGCCCTTCCCGTGGTTGTTCCTTCCCGGTGAAAGACCTGGCTAGTTACTGCCTGCGTTGAGAAACATGTGATGGTGTCTCCGCGGCTTATATATTTGCATGTTTTACATATTTCCCATAAGGGATGGGAGCAGTGCTCTAGAATCACTGCGTTGAGAAACACGTGATGGTGTCTCCGCAGTGTCGGATGTTGATCTCAATGAGGTCATTCATCCTTCTCTTTTCATGTTAAGGCAGAAGGTGCACAGACGTGACGTCATCGCGCCCTCTGACCTGAAATGTTACAGTCAGAAGGCGCGCAGCGAGGGAACGGAGGGAGAAAAGTATCAGAAGTGCCAGGACCCTGAGCAAGCGGAGGGGCCTACTCGCCGGTGCTGGCATCGGGCTCCCATGACGCGCTGGTGTCCCCCCACCTACTCAGGGCCCCGGCACTTGCACGGGTGCTGACGCCGGCTCTGGCCATGAGCAACACACATGCCTGAGAAGCTACTGTATAGCGCCACTCACTCGTCCACTTGCAATAAGCTGAAAATGAGCTAAGCGCATCCCACAGATCCAACATCCACGCCACTCTTCGCTGTCACCACTCGCCGTTTTGATAGGATAGTGAGACGTCTGCACTAGGTCACACACTAGCACATGTGCCACCCAGCTTTCTTGAGCATCTGATAGGTACTCCTCTTGCACACAGGGTAGCACAACCAAGGTATTCTCGGCTTCCTTAGGGTTTCATTTAGAGCAGCGAGGAACAAACTTATTACATTTTAGATTTAATATACAAAAAAAAGTACAGTGCTTAAAAAAAAGTTACTAAAGATGGAATAATAAAAAGACATACTGTCAAAACAGTATAAAATAAACAGTATAAAATAAAATGGATAAAATACAGATACATCTTACGACTTTGATCCGAGAAAGCCTCTATCAGAGGAGATCGTTGCAGGAAATATGGACAGGTCTGCAATACTCGTTGCTTCTCTTGGGGTCTTACCCTGATATTTCTTACATGACAAGTTATAAAGGGTCTTATAAAATCCCTCACTTAGGTTAAGATGGGTCTGCCAATTAGATTAGAGTCGGTCATATTTTCCTCCAGGAAAGAGAAACAATATGGCCGTCATCAAGCATTCTATACTGTACATACCACGAATGAATATGATGTATCCATAATTCATGGAGATATTGCGTTCCTGTGGGTTGCCAGCTACAAAAACTTTTGCGATGTTCCTTGATAATGGAAAAATCCATGGATTAATTGAAACTTGGGTTTTATAGATATGACATGGAAAATATTGTACTTTCATTGTCTTGTGAGGCTTCTGATATGGAGCCGTGCCATCAGCCTTCCAGGCAGGTATCTTCACCTTGCACTGATTCCCAACTCTATGGTAATTTTGGTGTACACGGTCAAAGTCTGTCTTTCCAACAACTGTCAGCTACTTGTTAATTCCTCTCTGTACACATTCCATGTCTGCTCTCCGTCAGATAACGTTGTTCTGCCTTCTTTCACATATGACGCTGTGTGGATTACAGCATAAGGCATAACCTTTCATCCACTCCCAGAAACAAGACTGTATGGGTGCTTAAGTCTATATTTATTAGGATGATATGGACAACAATGGGAGATGATAACAGATGGTATAGTAGAACAGAGTAGTAGATGAGATCAGGGGTTGTTGTACAAAGATGTAGATGATATCAGAGATTGTTGAATACAGATATGGATGATTCAGCAGATTGTTGAAAAAAATGTGGATGATTCTGATAAAAGCAGAATCCACTTGTTATAAGCAATGGTTTTGCAGAGAGCTGAGCACATGTGAGCTACTGAGAAGACAGCTGGAAAATGGTTACATGTTGTTGACCAGGGCAGGAAGAAGGGGCGGTTCTGAACAGTTAACCATTTTGGGGGAAACAGAAGATTCCAAACACATGAATAAAAAGAGAAGGGCAACTTATAACACCTACTGGTGATAGCTAGAACAGCACTTAAAAATATCTAGCTGCACAGAATGGGCAGAACACTCCTCGCTTGGCATCAATGGATGCCACTATTTGGCTCTTTTGGGGATAATAACAGTACAAGTTCAGTAACTGACCTGAGAAACAGTTTGTTCTCCCGAAGTTTGCTCACTTTGACCTCCACTTTGCGCACTTTCCCGTCCTTGCTGGGAAGAGGCTTGGTGACTAGGCTGAGTGGCCATTCATTACGATGTGACTGAGTGTCTTTGAAAGGCACCACATTGCCTGGTTGGATGTTTGGGCGGTCTTTTTGCCATTTTGTCCTGGTTTGTAGAGTGGAGAGATATTGCTTCTTCCATCTGTCCCAGAAGACATTGGACACACTTTGCACTTGCCTCCACTGGCATCTGAAGAGATCTTTATAGTTGAATTCTCCGAGTGGAGCTCACGGGACACAGGTTTTCGGCGTGAGTAGCATTGCCGGAGTAAGGACTGTTGGGTCTCCAGAATCCCTGGAAAGTGCTGACAGTGGCCTGACGTTCATGATAGCTGATACCTCGGCCAAGAACGTAGTTAAACTCTCAAGTGTGAGTCTGGTGTGCGTTTGGAGGAAGATAGAGTCTAGTATCTTGCACGCTATGCCTATCATTCTCTCCCAGGCACCTCCCATGTGCAAAGAGTGTGGCGATTTGAAAGTCCAGGTGCATCCTTGCTCACCTAGGTACCTTTCAACATTAGCGATGTCCAAATCGGAAGAGATTTGGAGTTCTCTTGCCGCTCCAATGAAATTCGTACCTCTATCTGAGCGAATATGCTTCACAGGACCTCTGATTGTGGTGAAACGTCGAAACGCATTTATGAAACTTGAAGTGGTTATAGATTTGATTACTTCGATATGAACAGCTCTGATGGACAGACAAGTGAATAGAACTGCCCAACACTTTGCGTCAGTATTGGTCTTCCTAGTGCGTCGAGTAGCCACGGATCAAGGACCTAGTCTAGTCCAACGTTGGTGAAGGAGGGTTTGGTACTGAGTCTGTCAGATGGAAAATTGGCCATCTTAGGATTTTGGAACGAGCCACGGAGTTTGCGACATGTTACACAGTTGAAGATGAGTTTGCTCACGTTTCTCTTTGTGCTGACTATCCATTGATCAGCCGCCTGCAAATTCCCTTTGGTGAGCAAAGAGCCTTGGTGTCTTACTAAGTCATGATGATGCTGAATGAGCAGGGTTGTGACGTGATGACGTCCAGGAATTATTACCGGGTGTTTCTCTGAAACTTCTACCTCGGCTTCTTGAAGACGGCCACCTACTCTCAACAGCCCGTCTTGGTCAACTATTGGATCGAGCTTCTTTAGCACTCTGTCTCCAGGAATAGGCTGTCCCTTGTTGAGATTGTCTTTGACTATTTGTGTATCCATGATGTTCAGAAACATCCTATCTTCTATGGACATCTGTTGTGAACTCATTTTCTGGTCTGCTTCTGGTTTCTGGTGAGGGAGCTGGTTGTGCTGACAGATGAGTTGTGAGTTCTCTTTCCGGGCTCCCTCTGGTGGTGGCAGGAGGTAGTGAAGATGATCTAATTAACAGAGACCTGCCACCTGATAATGAGGAAGAGGATTGGACATTTGGAGTCTCAGACTGGATTTAAGACAGCCGACTCCCTATTCCCATGCTGGTGATTTTTTCCTGCCTCCTGAGGTCTTAGTTTCCAGCTCAGTTCCTGCCTTCTCAAGCTAAGTTGTCTTTGCTAATGTTCACATTTGATTTGGTTTGGTCTATTCAGTTATTTGTGTGGTCAGCCAGCCCCAGCTGGGGCTGTGCTGAATTTCCATTCTTATGTTACTGTATGTGCCAGTTTGCTTTTTGTCCCTTATTAGATTGGCCTCTTTTTGCTCTGTTCTCAGAATATGCCAGAGTGCTGATATAGTGGGAGAAGTCTAGTGACTTCAGGGTATTTTTTGCTATCAGAAGTGTTGGACATTTTTGCAGGGTTTTTTGGCATGATTGCAGACAGTATCTTTCCTTTCCTGTCCTTTCTAGCTAGTGTGGGCCCCATCATTTGCTCAGCCTATTTTCCTACCTGTGTTCGTGTTTTCATCTTGTCTCACCGTCAATACATGTGTGGGGGCTGTCTATTCCTTTGGGGTCTGCTCTGGGGCAGTTTTAGATTTCCCCTTTTCTTGCATTAGGCTTATTTAGTCCTCCGGCTGTGACCAGGCATCTAGAATCATCATAGGTACGCTCCACGGCTGCTGTTAGTTGTGTGGTTAGGATCAGGGGTCTGCAATCCGCATAGTTACCAACCTCTCTGGTTTTCTGTGACTTGGCTTGGTCTTGTTTTCCTCCTCGGTGACCCATTCATAACACAATCACCAGCCATACCACAGATTCTAGGGTACTCAAAAGCAGGAGAAAATTGTTAAAAAGGAAAAAAAAGGAAAAAAAAAGTTTCAGATTTTTTTTTTTTATGTATTTTTTCCTCTTTTTCTCTGGGGCCGTAGGAGGATTTTTTCTCTAATGGAGATTAAGCAATTGTCTGATCGTGTGGAGCAGCTTGCTGCTGAAGTGCGGGGAATTTCCGCCTATCTCGCTCAGTCACATGCTGTTGAACCAAAGATCCCTACTCCTGATGTGTTTTCTGGGGATCGGTCTAAATTTTTGAATTTTAAGAATAATTGTAAATTATTTCTTGCCTTGAAGCCTAACTCATTGGGGATCTCTGTGCAGCAGGTTAAAATTGTGATTTCCTTGCTGCGCGGCGATCCTCAGGATTGGGCTTTTTCTCTGACACCTGAAAATCCTATTCTGACTAATGTGGATGCATTTTTTCAAGCCTTGGGGTTGTATGATGAACCTAATGCTATTGATCATGCTGAGAAAACCCTATTGGCATTGAACCAGGGTCAGGATTCTGCAGAGTTATACTGTCAAAAAATCCGAAAGTGGGCGGTCCTTACTACATGGAATGATGGTGCATTGGCAGCTCTCTTTTGGAAGGGTTTATCATAGACCGTAAAAGATATGGTGGGATTTCCTGTTCCCTCTGGTCTTGATGATTCTATGTCATTAGCCATTCAAGTTGATCTGCGTTTACGTAAACGTAAAACTACACGAGAGGCGTTGCCATCTTTTGAACAAACGTCTAAACCTATGTAATGTGATAGGGTTTTGTCTAGGGCACAACGTCAGGAGTTTAGAAGGTGTAATAAGCTGTGTTTTTTCTGTGGAGATGCCTCTCATACTATTTCTGTCTGCACTAAAGGAGAGAAACGATTTGCACACACATTTGCTGTGGGCAGTGTACAACCTAAGTTTCTTTTGGCAATTACTCTGATCTGCTCCTTATCCACATTTTCCGCTAAGGCTTTTGTAGATTCAGGAACAGCTTTGAATCTGATGGATTTGGACATTGCTAAACGTTGTGGTTTTCCTATGATACCTCTGCGGACGCCTATTCCTTTGAGGGGTATTGATGCTACTCCTTTGGCGGAGAATAAACCTCAGTTTTGGACCCAGGTGATAATGCGAGTTGCTCCAGACCACAATGATAATTGTACATTTTTGGTGTTGCACAATTTGCATGATACTATTGTTCTGGGTTTTCCCCGGTTGCAAACTCATAATCCAGTTTTGGATTGGAACTCTGTGTCTGTGGTGAGTTGGAGTTGTCAGTGTGTTCTTAGAGACACTCCTGTTTTCTCCACCTCTCATCAGTCTCGTGATATTCCTGATTATTTGGCTGATTTTTCTGATGTATATAGTGAGAATAAGTCTGCGTCTTTGCCTCTTCATAGGAGTTATGACTGTGCAATTGAGTTGATGCCTGGGTGTAAATTTCCCAAGGGTCGGCTTTTCAGCTTATCAGTACCCAAACATGATGCTATGCGATCTTATATTAAGGAGTCATTGGAGAAGGGTCATATTAGACCATCCTGTTCACCCTTAGGTGCTGGGTTTTTTTGTGGCCAAGAAAGATGGTTCATTAAGACCTTATATTGACTATCGTTCCCTCAACAAGATGACGGTTAAATATCAGTACCCGTTACCCCTGATGTCTGATTTATTCTCCAGAGTTAAAAGTGCCTGCTGGTTTACTAATCTTGACCTCAGGGGGGCGTATAATCTTATTCGCATCAAGCACAGGGATGAATGGAAGACGGCGTTTAATACTCCGGAGGGACATTTTGAGTACCTGGTGATGCCTTTTGGGCTCACTAATGCCCCTTCTGTCTTCCAATCCTTTATGAATGATATTTTCCGGGACTTTGTGGATAAGTTTTTGATCATCTATCTGGATGATATTTTGATCTTTTCCAGTGTTTGGGATTCTCATGTGGAACATGTCCTGACTGTGTTCCGGATTTTGAGGGAGAATTCCCTGTTTGTTAAGGGATCGAAATGCCTCTTTGGTGTACAGAGGATTTCATTTTTGGGATTTACTTTCTCTCCGTCGACTATTGAAATGGATCCGGCCAAGGTACAGGCCATTTATGATTGGGTTCAGATCACTTCTTTGAAGGCTCTCCAGAAGTTTTTGGGTTTTACTAATTTCTATCGTAAATTTATAGGTAATTTTTCTGGTATTGTCAAACCACTGACTGATCTGACCAAGAAGGCCACTGATGTGCTGAATTGGTCTCCAGAGGCTGTCTCGGCATTTCAGGAGCTTAAGCGGAGATTCACTTCTGCTCCGGTTTTACGGCAACCTGATGTCTCACTTCAATTTCAGGTGGAGGTAGATGCTTCTGAGATTGATGCGGGAGCTGTTTTGTCCCAAAAAGATCCTGTGACTTCTAAAATGAATCCCTGTGCCTTCTTTTCTCAAAAGTTATCCCCATCTGAACGCAACTATGGCGCAGGGAATCGGGAATTGTTGGCCATGAAATGGGCATTTGAAGAGTGGAGACATTGGTTGGAGGGAGCTAGACATCAAGTTGTGGTCCTCACCGACCACAAGAATTTGATTTATCTGGAGTCGGCCAAACGCTTGAATCCTAGACAGGCTAGGTGGGCCTTGTTTTTCACGCGTTTTAATTTTGTGGTCTCTTTTCTTCCTGGCACTAATAATGTTAAGGCAAACGCCCTTTCTAGGAGTTTCTTTGCTGATTCTCTTATTGTGACCGAGCCTACTACCATCCTAAGTGAGGGGGTAATTCTTTCTGCCATTTCGCCCGATTTGAGACGCACCCTGGAGGAATTTCAGGAGGATAAACCTGAGCGTTGTCCTATGGGAAAATTGTATGTTCCTGACCAGTGGAGGAAGAGAGTGATGTCTGAAGTTCATTGCTCCGCATTGGCTGGTCATCCAGGTATTTTTGGTACCAGAGATTTGGTGAGTCGGTCTTCTTGGTGGCCTGCCTTATCTCGTGATGTCGGGAATTTTGTGCAGTCCTGTGGGACTTGTTCTCAGTCTAAACCCTGTTCTCGTTCTAGTGGGTTGTTGATGCCCGTGCCGCTGCCCAAGAGGCCATGGACCCATATCTCAATGGATTTTATTTCTGAGCTTCCTGTCTCTCAGAGAATGACTGTTATCTGGGTGATTTGTGATAGATTTTCTAAGATGGTCCATCTTGTACCACTCCCAAAGTTGCCATCTTCCTCAGAGTTGGTGCCCTTGTTTTTACAACAGGTGGTTCAGTTGCATGGGATTCCTGATAACATTGTGTCTGACAGAGGAGTCCAGTTTGTTTCCAGATTCTGGAAAGCCTTTTGTTCCAATCTGAGAATTCAGTTATCTTTCTCCTCTGCGTTTCATCCTCAGACCAATGGGCAGACTGAGAGAACAAACCAGACTTTGGAGTCCTATTTGAGATCGTTTATATCTGCTGATCAGGATGACTGGGTCTCATTTTTGCCCTTGGCTGAATTCGCGCTAAACAATAGAGCTAGTTCTGCCACTTTGATGTCGCCCTTTTTCTGTAACTTTGGGTTTCATCCTCGATTTTCTTCAGGGCAAGTGGAATATTCAGCCTGCCCACGTGTGGACATTGTGGTAGAGAGAATGAAGCAGATTTGGGACCAAGTGGTGGATAAGTTGCCACTCTCTCAGGAAAAGGCCCAGCGGTTTGCCAACCAGCATAGGACCATTGGTCCCCGGTTTAAAGTGGGTGATATGGTTTGGTTGTCATCAAAGAATATCTCTATGAAGGTTGCGTCTCCAAAGTTCAAGCCAAGATTTGTTGGACCTTATAGGATTTTGGAGATTCTTAATCCTGTTTCTTTTCGATTGACTCTTCCAGTTACGTTTAAGATCCATAACGTATTTGACAAATCTCTATTGAAGAGGTTTGTTGAGCCAGTAGTTCCTGTGGCGGCGCCTCCTGACCCTGTATTGGTTGAAGGCAATGTGGACTATGAGGTAGAGAAAATATTGGATTCTCGTTTGGCTAGACCGAGACTCCAGTATTTGGTCAAATGTAAGGGTTATGGCCAGGAGGATAATTTTTGGGTCTCTGCCTCTGACATTCATGCCAATAGATTGGTTCGTGCTTTTCACCGGGCCCATCCTGATCGGCCTGGTGGTGTGGATGAAGGTTCGGTGACCCCTCCTCAAGGGGGGGGTACTGTTGTGAACTCATTTTCTGGTCTGCCTCTGGTTTCTGGTGAGGGAGCTGGTTGTGCTGACAGAGGAGTTGTGAGTTCTTTTTCCGGGCTCCCTCTGGTGGTGGCAGGAGGTAGTGAAGATGATCTAATTAACAGAGACCTGCCACCTGATAATGAGGAAGAGGATTGGACATCTGGAGTCTCAGACTAGATTTAAGACAGCCGACTCCCTATTCCCATGCTGGTGATTTTTTTCCTGCCTCCTGAGGTCTTAGTTTCCAGCTCAGTTCCTGCCTTCTCAAACTAAGTTGTCTTTGCTAATGTTCACATTTGATTTGGTTTGGTCTATTCAGTTTTTTGTGTGGTCAGCCAGCCCCGGCTGGGGCTGTGCTGAATTTCCATTCTTATGTTACTGTATGCGCCAGTTTGCTTTTTGTCCCTTATTAGATTGGCCTCTTTTTGCTCTGTTCTCAGAATATGCCAGAATGCTGATATAGTGGGAGAAGTCTAGTGACTTCACGGTATTTTTTGCTATCAGAAGTGTTGGACATTTTTGCAGGGTTTTTGGGCGTGATTGCAGACAGTATCTTTCCTTTCCTGTCCTTTCTAGTTAGTGTGGGCCACATAGTTTGCTCAGCCTATTTTCCTACCTGTGTTCGTGTTTTCATCTTGTCTCACCATCAATACATGTGTGGGGGCTGTCTACTCCTTTGGGGTCTGCTCTGGGGCAGTTTTATATTTCCCCTTTTTTTGCTTTAGGCTTATTTAGTCCTCCGGCTGTGACGAGACATCTAGAATCATCGTAGGTACGCTCCACGGCTGCTGTTAGTTGTGTGGTTAGGATCAGGGGTCTGCAATCCGTGTAGTTACCAACCTCTCTGGTTTTCTGTGACTTGGCTTGGTCTTGTTTTCCTCCTCGGTGACCCATTCATAACAGACATTGTAACTTTGTCATCCTCCTTTGTCCTTTGGAAGACTGTACATCCCATTGGTCTTGTTCACGCTCACAGGTGTGGTCTTCATTGGTAGGTGCTGAGGAAGGGCAAGGTAGTGGAGTGCTGTTTGGCAATTCCTTTACCAGCAGACTATTGTGACATGGCCGGAAGAGAGATGGACGTCCATTTTCTAGTGTGCTGCTGGTAAGCATACTGTTGACTGAGGCCGGCTTGTGAGCTCCTCCAAGGCAGATGTCTCCTATGATGACCCATCCAAGGTCGTGCTTCTGTGCGTACGGAGCATTCCT
This sequence comes from Dendrobates tinctorius, assembly GCF_039654945.1. Classification (NCBI taxonomy): domain Eukaryota; kingdom Metazoa; phylum Chordata; class Amphibia; order Anura; family Dendrobatidae; genus Dendrobates; species Dendrobates tinctorius. Next base: position 18,728,473 of record NW_027361878.1, read on the forward strand.
GGAGTTGTTTATACAATCTCTAGCCTTGTGGACTTGTAGTATATCTCTTCCCAGGAGTAGAGCTATTGGGGTTCCTGGATCCATCTCAGGTATCAGGTGGGCTATACACTTCACATGGGGGTGATGTGTCGCCACCTCCCATGAAGGTATCTCTGACCTGTTGTCAGGATTCTGGTTGCACTCCAGGATGGTCAGTAATGATAGGCAGGTTTGGCCATCTATGGACTTCACCTTGTATCCGGTTGCTTTTCTCCCCGCCATCTCGACGGTACCTGAACACGTCCTCAGGGTGTAGGGAGAACCAGGGCCTACAATGCTGAATTTGTCAAAGAAGATTTACCTGGCTAAAGACCTGTTACTTTGGTCATCCAGGATTGCATATATCTTGAAGGCTTTGTCTTTGCGGCCTACAGGATAGACTCGTACAAGGCAGATTTTTGAACAGGACCTTCCTCATGTGAGTCCTATACAGATCTCCGTACATTGAGAGATGACCACAGGGGTGTCTTTGTCAGTGTCCTCCTGCTTCCCATCTTGCTCCTCTGTCTGCGACAACGCTCGTGGAGGTGATCCTGGGTATAAGGCTGTATTGTGATCCGTGCTGCTGCATTCTGCACATTTCACGCTAGCTTCACAGTTCCTGGTGAAGTAAGAGGTTGTGGCACAACATTTGAAGCAGATATTGTTCTCCTTGAGGAAACCTTTGCGATCCTCCAAAGACTTCTCCCTGAAAGCTCTGCATTTCAGTAGAGGATGTGGTTTCTTGTGTAGAGGACAATGTTTACTGACATCCTGAGGCTTGCTCTCGTCTGGAGGGGGTTTATTTACCTTGTGAGGAGGGCCTGTGGAATTAATGTTAGTTTTGTGGACTGCCACGGGTGTCCTACTGGGTTTGAAACCGGGAACAGTGGAATATGATAGAGTAAAGTCAAAACTAGGGTCTTTTCTGATCCTAGATTGTTTGGTGACAAAATCAACAAATACAGTGAAAGGAGGGAATGATACATTATAATTTTGAATATACTTTAAACCCCATGTAATCCATTTTTCTTGTAGGTTGTAAGGAAGTTTCTGTACTATCGGATTGACACCCTTAGCGGTGTCTAAGAATGCCAATCTGGGGAAGTCTCCTTCCTTCTGGGCAACCTGTAACTCATTCAATAAATCACTCAGTTCTCTAAGCTTTAGATAACCTTTAGGCAGTGGCGTAGCGTGGGGGGGGCGGTCCGCCACAGGCGGCACGAGTGTGGGGGCGGCGCGGCAGCAGCAGCAATTCCTCACACACCGAGGACAGACCTGCCTGTAGAGCCCTGTGTCCCACTGTCTGCTGTGTGCGCTGCTCTGCTGCAGTCCTGCCCACCTCCACTGCTTCCCATATGCAGCAAGATTGCAGCACTAGCACAAATGAAGGCAGCCATGACTGACAGCGGACCGTACCACTAACGTCTCTCCACAGGGGGAGCTTCCTCCCAAACTGACCTCTAGCGGCCAGTGACAGCATTGTTCCACTAGTACCTATTCTGCTACGTAATTGTCCCCGCCCTTTTCTGTAACCTAGCAACCGCTTCTCTTGTTGCTGGCTTCGCTGTCTCTCTTCCCGGCATGCTTTTCGAAAAGCAAGATGGTGGCTGCCAGCTCTGATGGTTTCCAAGGCAGAGATTGTGATGATTCGTGAAAGAAATGGAGGAGACATTGGTGTTTCTGCTGTGCCTGACGGCCAGCAGTGGGGTGCCGCTGTACAGCAGGAGCAAGGGCAGCAGCAGGCAGGTAATGAAGGCACATAGCGAGCTGACCTGTTATATGGGGGTCTAGGGGGGAGACACCACAATCTACGCGTCCCACCATTGTAGATGTTTCTGGAAATCGCATGTGACTCTTCCATTGAAGTCTCCTTTTCTAAGAGTCCCAAATTCATCCGTGTCACTCAACTGGTCATTGTATGGAGGCTGGGGGATCCTAAACGAGCTGCACAAAATCTATGTCCTTCATGGACCTGATGCCGAGTCCCGAATATGGGGTCTGGTGTATCCGTGGTTATATACCATCAAGGGAGGAAGCGGCTGAGATCCCGGCAGTGTAACCTGTTATGAATGAGTCACCGTAGGAGGCAGACACAAAAATAGAAGCTATGTCCAGAAAACCAGAGAAGTTGGCAACTATCAGATTGCAGACCCCTGAACCTATCAACACAACTAGCAGTAGCCGTGGGGGGTTCCTACGGTGCCCTAGACCCCTCGATCACAGCCGGAGAGCTAAATAGCCTAAAGACAGAAAAGGAAATCTAAACTGCCCCAGAGCAGACCCCAAAGTAAAAGGCAGCCCCCAACATATAATGACGGTGAAGCAAGATGAAAAAACACTCACACAGACAGAAAGATAGGCTGAGTAAACGATGGAGCCCAAACTAACTACACAGGACAGGAAAGGAAGGTTGCTGTCTGCAATCTGCCAAAACCCTATCAGAGACATAAGCCAACAGGCTGATATGGAAAAAGACCCTGAAGCAGCTAGGCTTCAAAAGCTATATCAGCACTCAGGTACTTTCTGAAGACAGAGCTAAAGGAATTCAGCTCACCCCAGCAGGGAATGGCAGAAATCCAGACAAACAAAGCAAAACAAAGTCAAAGCAAAAATGCAAAAGGCAGAGCAGAAAACTTAGCTTTAGAAGAGCAGGAATTCAGACTGGTCTCCAAGGATCCCACAGAGAAATCACCTGCAGGGCAGAAGGCCTTATATCCAGTCCGTCACTCCACTCAGCCAGTCATCATCATTAGGCTCAGGTGCTTGATAATCAGGCTCACTACCTTTCTTTACCAGAAGAGGGAGTTCATCGGGCCTCAGTAGTGAAGGGGAAAATGAACTCACAACAGTAACCCCTCACATGCCAAAGTCCTTGCAGCATCACTAGCTAAGGGCTCAGATGCCCTTGTTAAGTGTCAATGAGCTCCAATGGGAGCCACAGAGTTACAGGGAATCTATCCATAGGAGTCACCCTCCAAAGCCATCTGTATGGATGTGTAGTTTAAGTCTGAAGGTAGACTGAAGTTTAATCTATAGCCCAACATGTTGGTCCAGCGGAAGGCAAAAACCCCATGGGGCAGACACTAATAGCTCTTTATTAGGGGAAAATAATTCCTGATTCCATGTGGGAATTGGACTATTTCTGTGGATTAACATCCCTTAACAGAATCTAGCGCCCATAACCTGCAATAGTATGTTTATCAAGAAAGGCATCCAGGCCCTTCCTGAATTTCAGCAGTGAATCCACCACTACAACATCATGCGGCTGAGAGTTCCATAGTGTCACTGCTTGTACAGTAATGAATCCATGGTCTCACTGGTCTTACAGTAAGGAATCCATGGTCTCACTGCTCGTACAGTAAGGGATCCATGGTCTCACTGCTCGTACAGTAAGGAATGCATAGTTTCACTGCCCTTACAGTAAGGAATCCATAATCTCACTGCCCTTACAGTAAGGAATCCATTGGCTCACTGCTCTTAGAGTAAAGAATCCATGGTCTCACTGCTCTTACAGTAAGGAATCCATGGACTCACTGCTCGTACAGTAAGGGATCCATGGTCTCACTGCTCGTACAGTAAGGAATCCATGGTCTCACTGCTCGTACAGTAAGGAATCCATGGGCTCACTGCTCTTACAGTAAGGAATCCATGGACTCACTGCTCGTACAGTAAGGGATCCATGGTCTCACTGCTCGTACAGTAAGGAATCCATGGGCTCACTGCTCTTACAGTAAGGAATCCATGGGCTCACTGCTCACGGAGTGCGGGAACCTGAGGCTGAAGGTCACAGGAAGGGTGATGAGGTGCAGCAATATAGCGCCCCCTGCCGGTGCCGCAAAACTGCTCTGTTCCCCAGAGCACACTGGCACTCTCTCTGGTGACAGTGCCTCTTTTACACCATCTTCTCTGGTGACAGTGCCTCTCCTACACCCTCCTCTCCTCTCTGGTGACAGTACCTCTCCTACACTCTCCTGTCCTCTCTGGTGACAGTGCCTCTCCTATGCTCTCCTGTCCTCTCTGGTGACAGTGCCTCTTTTACACCCTCTTCTCTGGTGACAGTGTCTCTCGTACACTCTCCTCTCTGGTGACTATGTCTCTCCTACACCCTCCTGTCCTCTCTGGTGACTGTGTCTCTCCTACACCCTCCTGTCCTCTCTGGTGACTGTGCCTCTCCTACACCCTCCTTTCCTCTCTGGTGACAGTGCCTCTCCTACACCCTCCTCTCTGGTGACAGTGCCTCTCCTACACCCTCCTTTCTTCTCTGGTGACTGTGCCTCTCCTTCACTCTCCTCTCTGATGACAGTGCCTCTACTACACGCTCCTCTCCTCTGGTGACCATTCCTCTCTTACACCCTCCTCTGCTCTCTGGTGACTGTGCTTCTCCTACACCCTTCTCTCTGATGACAGTGCCTCTTTTACACTCTCCTCTAACTCTCTGGTGACAGTGCCTCTCCTCTCTTCTCTTTTGACAGTGCCTCTCCCTACACTCTCCTCTACTCTCTGGTGACAGTGCCTCTCCTACACTCTCCTTTCTGGTCACAGTGCCTCTCTTGTCCTCTCTGGTGACAGTGCCTCTCGTACACCCTCCTCTTATGACTCACCCACTATCCAACTTATGTTCTGACTAGGTCTGCCTTGTGCCCTACTATGCCTTTCCGATTTTTGCACCCCTTGCATATCAAATCTCCTACACTCACCTAAAGCCTGCTCTTTGTAGTCTAGTGGTATGCCATCCTTGCCAAATCTCCTGAGGCTCACCCCATGACTTATCATATCTGTGACTCCCTTACTCAAGGCATGGGCAAAGAATAACACAATACAAAGCTGAAAATTTGCCAAAACGTAAATCAGCGTAAGTAGTCCTACATGATATATAAACTGTTGCTCCTCTCTCCAGAGCCCACCTATTTTTATTTTGCAGAGCTCTACAAATCATGCTGCATATTGTCCACATGGATTAAAAGTATATTTCTGTACAGATCAATTTGGATGTCAGAATGACAGTTTTCTATTAAAATTAATTTTTTACTCTGCTGCAAAGTAAATTACACAATACTGTGTTTCAAAGTCTAGAAATGTAGAAATAATAACAGCAGAGTTAGTAGCAGACTAAAAATTAGATCTTTGAGTGTAGTGTGGGCTCTTCGGATGCTTCCGGATTATCAATGACCAAAGGGGCGGCAAATTTTTCGACCTCCCCGGGCGCCACAAACAGTTGCTACCCCACTGCCTTTAGGTCCTATCTTAGGAAAATCATCAATTCTTTTACATAAAGCATTCTCTATGACTTCTACTGTCCAATAGCATTCATCAAGTCTTTCCCACACTTTATGTAGGGCTGTGCGAGGCTGCTTTACATTAATGTCTCTCAGTCTTTTGGCATGCTCGACTCACTCACCTCCGAGCCACTTTACCAGGAGATCTAGGTCCTCACTACAAGAAAGGTCCAGACCATGAATGGCGTTCCGGAAAGAGGCTCGCCATGATCGATAGTTCTCAGGTTTGTCAGTGAACTTTACAAGTCCCTTTGTAACCAGTTCTCGGCGGGCAAAGAACTTTGCAAAATCCATGATGGCTCCGCAGGGCTGGCACAAGCCGGTGTGTAATAGTCATGTCTAGTGTGTGGTGCATCACCATACCTGTAAGGCGCTTCTGACTCCGGATACTCTGTGCGGTACCTTCTCGGTGAAGAAGGTGTCTCTTTAAGGCGGGATAGGAGCTTTACCTTCTTCCCAGTGGAACGGTAGCTGTGGTTGACATCTCTGTGCTGGACGTCTCCTTGCCTATGGTAGTGAAACTCGGGGTTGGATCACTGGTAATTGGCATGGGCTGATCGATATGATGTGCCAGGGCTGTCAACTACGCTGGAATGTTGACTGACGTACTCTGCGCTGCGCTGGGTCTTGCTGCTCTAGATCTGGTCCAAGAATGCTGTTATGTCTCTCAGAATCACGATTCTTCACAGCTTCCAAATACTCTGCCTTGGCTATTGCAGCTGCTGTCTCTTTGTCTGCCGCAAGTTTTCTAGCTCTGCCTGTAAACGTACAGCTTCCGTTTCTCTCTGAGCCTGCAAACGTGCAGTTTCGGCCCCTCTCTGTGCCTCGTGCTCTGCTTGTCTCAGATTTAGATGCATCTCTCGTTCAGCGAAGGAGGATCTTGCCTTGGCTGCTTCGGCCTGGGCACAAGGGACAGCAGCGAGCTCTGCTATTGATGACCTGCCAGAACTTGCTCGTGACCTCGTTTTGAGTGAGGATGTGCTGTTTCGAGACATTGTGTGCTTAGCTGCGTTTTGCTGAGTATACTGGCGGGAAACTGAGTCTATGTGTGGCGGGCTTCCGTGTGGCGGGAAAGATGCAGCACTTCTTGGAGGGCTGCAGTAGCGTTCTGCGGCTCTATGGCTGCTGCTGTGATACCCGTATGAGGAGCAGTGTGTGTGTTAGCGGTCCCGTACAGTCTATGCAATCACCGCGTGCGACCGGCGGTCCTTTACTGAGCCCTGGGCTCTTATTCCTTGCGGCTGTATGGCGGCTGCTGTAGTACCAGTATGTGGAGCAGTCTGGGTGATAGCGGTCCCTTACAGCCTGTGCAGCCACCGCCTGCAACCGGCGGCTCCATTTTTACTGAGCTCTGGGCTCTTATCTTTGTGGCTGTATGGCGGCTGCTGTAGTACCCGTATGTGGAGCAGTTTGGGTGATAGCGGTCCCATATAGCCTGGGAAACCACCGCTTGCTACCAGTGGTCCATTTTTACTGTTCTGCCTTCTTCCACGTATGACGGTGTGTGGATTCCAGCATATGGCTTAACCTTTCATCCACTCCCAGAAACAAGACTGTATGGGTGCTTAAGTCTATATTTATTGCAGGCCCGGATTGGTAATATGCCCAACCGGGTATTTTCCCACTGGGCTGCTGTCAGCTGATGCAGCCATTGGCCTGGCTGTTGTTCCTGCCGCCGGCCCTCTGCGCGCACTGCAGGGAGGTAAGCGGCCACGCACCCCATCCTCGCCCTAGCTTGAGACCCCCCCAGCCACTCACAGCGTCGCTTGCCTGCTCTCTTCTCTGTACACAGGACCTGTGATAAGGTCACAGGAGGGGAGGAGTCTGGGGTCACATGATCAGGAGCCTTTGTCCAGACCCCTGATCATGTGACCCCTGACTCCGCTCCTGTGGCCTCATTACAGGTCCTGTGCGCACAGCCCTGCCTCTTGGTGTCTGCCGAACTCTGCTGTGCTGGTTGTCAAGGTGCTGGATGAGGTAAGTATGTGTGGGGTCAGGAGGGGTTTAAAGGGTAGATGTAGCAGAGCTGTGTGTGTACGAGGTGTACGAAGTGGAGCTGGATGTGTACGAGGTGAACGGAGAGGAGCCGTGTGTGTATGAGGTGTACAGAACGGAGCTGCATGTACAAGGTGTATGGAGAGGAGCCGGATGTGTACGAGGTGTACGGAGAGGAGCCACGCATGTACGAGGTGTACGGAGAGGAGCTGCGCGTGTATGGGGTATACGGAGCGGAGCCGTGTGTGTACGGAGTGGAGCCATATGTGTACGGGATGTACGGAGCGGAACCAAGTGTGTACGAAGCATACAATGCGGGCTTTTCCCACTGACACAGGAGTACACGGCGGAGCCCCGAGGAGCATTTTAAAGCTCACACATGACGTTCCACCGGAAGTGATATGCTGGAAGCTGACCGGAAATTAGATAATTTCATGAGGAGATTGTGACGGAACTAGGAGTGCTTCAGTTCCATCACCATGTCCTCCTCCGACAGCACAGACAGCAGGATCGCCTTGGAATCGGGGATGCCGGCCATGTGAGCGGATCATGATATGTCCTGCATCGATAGGCTCAGGTGGGCACTACAATGGGAGCCGGGCTGCTATAGTATCTTTATAGAATCTTTCTTTATTTCTTTCCTTCTCTGTTCTTTCTTTCTCATTCTCTGTTCTGTCTTTCCCTCATTTTCTTTCTCTCTGTTCTTTCTTTCTCTCTCTGATCTTTCTTTTTTATTTCTATCTCTCTCTGTTCTTTCTTTCCCCTCTTTCTTTCTTTTTCTTTCATCTCTTTCTTTCTCTCTGTTCTTTCTTTATTTTCTTTACTCCTTTCTTTCTCTCTGTTTTTTCTCTGTCTCTCTCTGTTCTTTCCCCTCTTTCTTTCTCTCTCTGTTCTTTCTTTCTCTCTAGCTCTCCTTTCTTTCTCTCTCTGTTTTCTTTTTTCTCTCTCTCTGTTTTCTCTCTTCCTTAGTGCCAGCCACTGTGCCCTCAGTACTAGTCAGTGTGATCAGCAGTGCTAAATGGGTGCGGTTGGACGTGGACATGGGTGTGACTAGTTGCGAAATGGATGTGGCCGGGGCGTGGCCTAAAATTTGCAGCGGCGCTGTCTTTCTCACTCTTTCCCTTCTTCAAAAGTTGGGAGGTATGATAGGGGCAGCTATGACCAGGGGGTCTGGTTGCCCAATAGATAGCAGTTCTTCCAGGAATTCTGTCACTGTGAGTACAAAAGGGGACAGAGCTTTGGGAGGAGTACTGTACCTAAAAGCAATAAATAGGACTGAGCTGAAATACTGGGCACAGCTGTGACTACATGTTATATAGTCGTGTTAATCTCCTCTCACTTCTTGTAACCTACAAGTGTACAAAGATATTATATAGTCACCATGTGAATAGTGGGCCTGTGGAACTTCAAATGCCAGGGCTGAATTTTTTGTCCCAGTCCGGCCCTGATTTATTGGTATGATATGCACAACAATGGGAGATGATAACAGATGGTATAGTAGAACACAGTAGTAGATGAGGTCAGGGGTTGTTGTACAAAGTTGTAGATGATATCAGAGATTGTTGAACACAGATATGGATGATTCAGTAGATTGTTGTACAAAATGTGGATGATTCAGATAAAAACGGAATCCGCTTGTTATAAGCAATGGTTTTGCAGACAGCTGAGCTGAGCACATTTGAGCTACTCAGAAGACGGCTGGAAAATGGTTACATGTTGTTGACAAGGGCAGGAAGAAGGGGCGGTTCTGAACAGTTAAACATTTTGGGGGGATACAGAAGATTCCAAACACAAAGAAGGGCAACTTATGACACCTACTGGCGATAGCTGGAACACCACTTAAAAATATCTAGCTGCAAAGAATGGGCAGAACAAACGTGCTGAAAAAATGTCACTTTGAAAAACGAAATGAGACCTTAAAATGATCATCGTTATTTGAATAAACTCACCCGACTGTTAATGCAATGACCGACAAAATTGCAAAGTACAACCCCAATTCCAAAAAAAGATGCTGTATAAAATGTAAAATATGCAGTGATTTGGAAATCTTTTATCTCCATATTTTATTCACATCAGGTCAGAGAACGCAGATCATAAATTCAATATTGGACATTTTTCCTTTTCTTTTGAAAAAACTCATTTAGAAATTGATAGCAGCAACACATCTCTAAAAAGTTGGCTAGTTTTGACAAAAGGCTGGAAAAGTAAGTAGTACTAATGAAAAATATCTGGAGGGTCAAGTTTCAACTAAGTCACAATACTGTGTGTAAAAAAAGTATGTTAGAGAGGCAGAGTCTCACAGAAGCGAAGATGGTCAGAGGTTCACCAATCTATAAACAACTGCTTCTAAGGGTTCGTGCATATTAGTGTCTAAAAATAATTAAAATCGGTCCCATTCTTATCCAGGAGAGATGTTTTTTTCTCACTTGTGTTCTGTGTGCTGTCCGTATATAATCTATTTTTTTCACTCAGAAGCTATTTGTGATGCTAGTCACTTCTCACGGCCAAGCCGTGAGTCAGAGTGGTTAAGGAGTCCAAGGTCAGAAGCCAGCAGGGTACGTCATAAACAAAAGGAAGAGACAAAAGCGTAGTCAGGTAACGTTCCGAGGTCAGAGTACCGGGAGGATAATGGATCAGAGCTGAAGGGGTTAAACAGGCGAATGGTCAGAACGAAGTCCAAGGTCAGGCAACAGATCAAATATACAGAACTCAAGGCACAGGGAAGCACAAACCTCTCACAAGCTGGATGTATGTCTGGCAGTGTTCTGGGAGACACAGGTCAGTTAAGAAGCATGGCCATTAACTGGAATAATGAACTCATGAGACAGCCGACGCCTCAGTCTCAGATTGGATAGTTGAGCTGTCAATCAAAGTACTGACAGCTTAAGAATACCCCTATACCAGATTGGAGGGTCGAGCTGTCAGTAACCGCATCCCAGACACACTAAGGGGTGGAACCATGACACTATTCATCTTTTACAGGACCATTAACAGTTTCCTATGCTACAGAATTGTAATGTATCCATAAAAATCAGATGCCATACTGATGGTTCGTTTGGCATGCGATTATTTTATCACACCCATCAGATTTCGGAGTGAAATTGCAGCATGCCAAATACAGCTGAGAACAAAAATATGCAGATCTGCACAGCCTCATTGATTAACATTGGATTTTTTTATTGGATTGCACTTTTCCGATTTATATGCTAGTATGAGTGAACCCTAAAAATTGTGGAACAATTTCAGTAAAATGTTCCTCATTATAAAATTGCAAAGGTTTTAAATATCCCACTGTCTACAGAACATAATGTCAAAAGATTCAGATTCTGGAGAAATCCATGTGAACAAGTGACAAGGCCGATGGTCAGTTTTGGATGCTGTTGTCACGCAGTGCCTTTGGACTGTGGGCGCTAACCAAGTCCCTAGAGCTAGGGGCGCCCTAGTCAATTACTGGATTACTGGATTACTCGTCAAGGTGGTGAAGCCAGGTACTCATGCCTTGCTGAGCTCCTATATCTGTCCCCTATGTATATAGGATAACACTAACCAGACAAACACGTGAAGACGGACATGGATAAATTAAAATAATAATCATACAAAATACACTCACCAACCAACAGAGTGGGACACAGGGGAGTTAAAGGAAGGAGAAACAAATAGGAGAGGATGAGGATGTGCACCCAGACAAAACTCCAAGCAACAATCTCCAGAACATATCTCCAAATGCCAACTCCAACCACAAACTTCACGTCCTAACTCCAAACCAGGAAGTATGAACTAACAATGGCAATTCCTAAGTGTCAGAGGCGAGCATACATAGCAGAGTGGAGTGGCCAACACTGAACAGCTGAGAAAAACTAAGTAGGAAAGCTCCAGTAGTTTAAACTGAACAGATTAACCCTTGCACTGCTAGCAAGGAAAAAGCCTGCACTGTTTAATAAGATGGTGAAGCCATACTAACCAGTGCAGGAGTGCATGAAACCAGATGGTGTGATCCTCTAGCCCTTCTCTGTGGTGTTATCCCTGTGTCACTCGTGTTCTACAGGCCCTCAGATAGCACTGCGTTAAATATAGGCATGCTCCAGTTGTGCAAATCACTGCATGCAGAGGAGACTGTCCAAAATAGTGGACAATTTTTGTGAGATGTGTTGCTGCCATTAGGGATGAGCGAACATGCTCAGTGATACTCGGAGATTAGAAAAACAGTAGAAAGAAGGCAGTGATGTTTACCTGCCCAAGCCTCCAGTCAAATTCACTCTCAGGGTGAAGCAGACCCATGAAGTTACGATGGCAGTAAAACAGGTGCAAAAATACTGATGGAACAACCACTCACAGCCTACCAATCCATGGAGGGGCTAGTTGTTTAGTATGTTATTGCACAATAGAGATTTGTATGCGGCGCTGTTCACACAATGGTAATGCACAGCATCCAGGTTAACAGCCTATTAGTGACGCCCACACCATTAGATCAGGCGGGCTGCCCAGTGCTATCAAAATGCATACCATGTGAGCAGACACCACAGTTTACAAGACCAAATGGGCCCAACTGCACCCTGAAAAATAAAGTGCAGAAAATTGAATAAAAAATTATGTGAGGTATTAGTCGATATTGTGGCCAATATATGCAAGCTCGCAACCCACATCAAGGGTCCACATGCTTGCGAGTCTTATCACTAAACAACAAAGCAACTAAAAGAGGACTAAAAATTTGAGAAACAACAGAAAGAAGGCAGTGATGTTTACCTGCCCAGGCCTCCAGACAAATGTACTCTCAGGGTGCAGGAGACCCATGAAGTTAAGATTGCAGTAACACAGGTGTAGAAATAATGATGGAACAACCACTTATGGCCTACCAGTCCATGGAGGGGGTGGTTGTTTAATATGTTAGTCCTCTTTTAGTGATCAGGCACATGTCATCTAAGCACCCAATGATCAGTGGGATGAACGCCTGGGTCCACGATTGGTACCAGCGGGTAACACCACTGCCTCTTCCCCGTGCTTGGTGCTTTCCAATCCCCCTGTCTATGACTCTGGCGCAGATGCCTTCCGCCTTGCATCTGTCCTTACACGTTCTGACGCATCATCATCAGGCACTTCCAAATCGTTGTCCCAGCACAACGTTCAGCTGTCCCTACACCAGGCCTCAGAATGAAATAGAGAGTTTACAGCCACCCACCCATAGGCCCAAACAATTAACAGGCACATTTCCAGGCTGCTTGCCGAGGAAATGTTGTCGTTTAGGCTTCTTGACAGGGAGGATCTCCGCTGACTCATGCCTGCAGCTATGGTCCTTGGTTCTCAGTCCCCAGCCACCACTTTTTCTCCCATTATGGCATCCTCACCTCGAACCAGCACTTGTCCAGGAGCATCACCCTTGCCCTTCCCAATGCACTTACTGGGATTGTCCACTTAATGACCGACACATGGTCAAGCTGATATTAATAGCCTGGGAAGTTACATGGGCATTACCCCCTTCTCATGCTTTAAACATCTGCCTACAGCTGTCTGCTTTCCCAGTGCTGGTTAATAAAATGTCGACATTTTTTTCAGAAAATAATTTATTAAGTTAAAAAATACATTTAAAGTAAGCACTGTACTAATTATATATGTGACTGACATCTTTATATCTATGTATTGTATGTGCATATACTGTATATCTATTCTATCTATTCTATTCTGTCGGGTCACGAGGTGATTTTTCTGTACGTGGCAGATGAATTGCCTGCTTTTCAAAAGACATGGGTGTGTAAAAATTGGACAGCACTCGCATGCCGTGCAATTTTTTTTCTCTCACCTATTGACTTGCATTGGCGAGTCTCAGTCTAGATACGAGGACAATCTCGGCATGCTGCCATTTTTTTCTCTGTCCGATTTCGGCTGAGAAAAAAATCGCAGATGAGCAGGGACTCATAGTTTAACATTGGTCAAAATGCAATCCGATTTTTTTATCTGATTGTGCTTTCCTCACAGGTGAGTGCAAGCTCTTACAGTAGCAGTAGAGATGTCAAGGTTAAGTTACCGCTGTGTCCTCACTGCTGCTGCATTCCAAGCACCTGTTTACACAGTTAGAACAGAGAATTCAGGGCAGGCAAGCATGGGAAATTCATACATGGAAATAAGGGAAAGAAAGGTCCTGAACCTAGAGTGCTGGCAGAATGCCGATGAAGAGGAACCATCCACTGAAAACGAATGTATGGCAAATTATAGAGCACGGAATAGCTCCTGGACATATTAAAGTTATATGGTCATCAAAAACAGTGTTAACATCAAGATTTTACTGTAGTTTGAGTAAAATTACAGGTATGCGTGACACAAAATATGTTGAAATTGCCGTGCAACATGATGTGCCAAGAAATGGTGCCAGGTCAATGATAAATTTGGCTCCAGCATTGAAATTTGTAGCTATTTGATACAATATTTTATTATCCGCCTATGCTTGTGTAGGGAAGTGGACTGACCTATGGACCTGTGTGAAGAGGGACAGCAACTAGAAAATGTGCAGTAGATATACTTGTCGTGAATTTGTATAGACATGTGGGGAGACAGCTAGAAACAGTGAATGATGGTGAAGTACTGGGTTTTGACCATTAGGGGGAGACCAAGAACAGCAGGAGAAGGAGACGGTGCAGTAGTAAGGTTTGGCCACTAGAGGGAGACAGAAGGAAGCAGGGAAAGGACTTAACAGCAGCTAATGCTAAAGAAACCGCAAAGTCATGGTGGGCGGAGTTACGGGGGCTAGAGAGGGGAATTCCCAGGGAGGGGAATAAAAAGGGAGAGTGAGAGCCTCAGGGAAGCCAGTCCAGGAGGAGGAGTTCAGCGGAGAAAGAGACTGAAGGAGGAAGAGACTGAAAGAGGAAGAGCTCCAGAAGGGACTGGAAGGAGAGACAGTCAGGGGGTGGCCCTGACAGGAGAGCCGCAGGACAGAGGAAGCCCGGGGGTACCAGACGGATGGACTCAGACAGGCGAAGTGCTGTGGTGGTAGGCCTAGGGCAGCCACAGCGATAGAACCGCGAGGGACGTCAATTTAGGAAAGAGAAGAAGGTGAAAGGTACCCGGGCCTGTGTGTACGGAAGCTGTCGTGCTGCTGTGGTCGTCGGGAGGACGGCCAATAAAGAGGACCTGTTGAACGTGCATCGGTTTCTGTCTCCAGTCTGTTCGCAGCGAAAAAACGGGACCACCCCCCAGTCGGCACACGTACCTACACTTGTTGCAGAGTAGGATTTGAGGTAGCGATCATCTGTTGGATCGTGCATTTTTTTGGGTGCATTTAGCTGAATAAATATGTTCTGTGATAGTACGGAGATTTCTATGGGCAGCTGCTGCAATCCCTTTATGTGTGACCTCAGATAGTGGAACAGTCCCTTGTGCTGTCAGTACAAAGAACTATCAAAGTGCAGCTTGGAGAGCGGACATGTGCCTCCAGCTGGCGCAGTTACATCCGAGCGCTCTCTGCAGTCACTACAGGGGCAATGCCTGGCAGTTCTGCTGCTGTGACAAGAGCCATTGGGGGGCTATGCTCAGATTAACTCTCCCATCCTCCCCTGGATGTCTGTGTATATAATTCACTTTTTTTCTGATTGCCCACCAGCCTTGAGATTTCCTCAGAAATAAAAGGGAATAATTTCATAAAATACGCAAAAGCTTAAAAAGCTTCGCGCTGGAGTAAGCTCCCCCCCAAAAAAAATGTATTAGGAGCGACGCACATTGGGGGTCATAGTTTCCACTTAGAAATTATCCAGACATCACTTGCTTCGCTTAGGGCACAGATACAAACGGTGTTGATTTCACTAGGATTGCTCCGTGATCTAGGGTAATAAAAGGTCAGACTTAAGAGTGCTGACATTATGGGGGCATTCCAATAGGTGGAATTTTCAAGGTTTAATTTAATTACTATATTGCCTACTGTGTAATAAAAATAACAAAATCAGCATTACTTACTGTTTGAAGCTTCATCGTCACTCTAAGGTACTGCCCCCAGTAATGAAGTGGTGACATCATTACACTTGAATGCTGCAGCCAATCACTGGGTCGTACTGAAGTTGATGGCGGGAGACCACTGAGGCCAGTGACTAGTTGCAGCGGTCACATGCTGAAAAAGTGATATCGTTGCTACTGATATGTCTACATAGACCAAAGGAAGCAGTGCTAGAGCAGCAGGGGTAAGTAATATTGATTTTGTTATTTTTACATATAGGATGTCTATACAAAAAACAAAAATCCGTTTAAATGTCCTGATTTTGACCATTAGGCCGGGGTCACACTAACCGACGCAAAATACGGTCAGTATTTTACATGCGTAATACGGATGAATGGCCCCTACACAGTGCTCCGTATGTCATCCGTAATCAAGGTGTGGTCGCGTATTTTGCGCATGTAAGCATCCGTATGTAATCCGTATGGCGAGATTTTCTCGCAGGCTTGCAAAATGGACATATAATGGAGCCCTATGACAGGGTTTCTAACAGAAACCAAAGAATAGATATAGACACATAGAACGCATATATATATACAGTATATATATATATATATATATATATATATATATAAGTAAAAAAAATAGGCAGCACTCAAATTAAATGTGAAAAAAAGTGGATACTTTACTGATCCTCAAGTGGCAACGTTTCAACGGTGACCCGTCTTTATCAAGCTTGATAAAGACAGGTCACCGTTGAAACGTTGCCACTTGAGGATCAGTAAAGTATCCACTTTTTTTCACATTTAATTTGAGTGCTGCCTATTTTTTTTACTTTTGTTAATTTGGCTGTTTGGACACTGCTGAATAGGTTTTGCACCAACTATTTAATTTTGGTAGTGCTGCCCTTTTTTTATATATATATATATATATATATATATATATATATATATATATATATATATATATATGTATGTATTCTATGTGTCTATATCTATTCTTTCGTTTCTTTATTAAACCTGTCAGTGTGAGTTTACTGTATCGTGCACTGAATTGCCGGCTTTGCTAAAAGACACCTGGTGCGTATTTCTCGCAAGTCACACGTGTGGTCCGTGTGTAATCTGTATTTTTTGCGCACCCATAGACTTGCATTAAATAATAATAATACATTTTATTTTTATAGCGCTGACATATTCCGCAGCACTTTACATTTCAGAGGGGACTTGTACAGACAATAGAGATTACAGCATAACAATAATCACATAGATTATAACAGATACCAAGAGGAATGAGGGCCCTGCTCGCAAGCTTACAATCTATGAGGAAAAAAGGGAGACACGAAAGGTGGGTGGTAACAGTTGCCCTGATTGTTTGGACCAGCCATAATGTTAAGTGTGTAACAGTACTGACACAGAGGGCTAATGGATGCATAAAGCATGTGGGAACATGATGCGGGGAACCTGGTTATGGTAAAACTTTTGGCTGTGCCACACAGGGATAGATTAGGTTAACCCCTTCACCCCCAAGGGTGGTTTGCACGTTCATGACCGGGCCAATTTTTACAATTCTGACCACTGTACCTTTATGAGGTCATAACTCTGGAACGCTTCCATTGATCCCGGTGATTCTGACATTGTTTTCTCGTGACATATTGTACTTCATGTTAGTGGTAAAATTTCATTCAAATAACTTGCGTCTATTTGTGAAAAAAATGGAAATTTGGCAAAAATTTTGAAAATTTCGCAATTTTCCAACTTTGAATTTGTATGCCCTTAAATCACAGAGATACGGCACACAAAAAACTTGATAAGTAACATTTCCGACATGTTTACTTTACATCAGCACAATTTTGGAACCAAAATTTTTTTTTGTTAGGAAGTTATAAGGGTTAAAAGTTGACCAGCGATTTCTCATTTTTACAACACCATTTTATTTTTAGGACCACATCACATTTGAAGCCACTTTGAGGGGTCTATATGATAGAAAATACCCAAAAGTGACACCATTCTAAAAACTGAACCCCTTAAGGTGCTCAAAACCACATTCAAGAAGTTTATTAACCCATTAGGTGCGTCACAGGAATTTTTTTGAATATTTAAAAAGAAATGAACATCTAACTTTTATTCACAAAAAAAATACTTCAGGTTCAATTTTTTTTATTTTACCAAGGGTAACAGGAGAAATTAGACTGCAAAAGTTA
The DNA here is from genome assembly GCF_039654945.1 of Dendrobates tinctorius. Classification (NCBI taxonomy): domain Eukaryota; kingdom Metazoa; phylum Chordata; class Amphibia; order Anura; family Dendrobatidae; genus Dendrobates; species Dendrobates tinctorius. The sequence goes on from NW_027361878.1 coordinate 18,745,877, forward strand.
TTGTGCAATTTGTCCTGAGTACGCTTATACCTGATTTGTGGGGGGGAACGACTGTTTCGGCGCATGGCAGAGCTCAGAATGGAAGGAGCGCCGTTTGACTTTTTCAATGCAAAATTGGCTGGAATTCAGATCGGACGCCATGTCACGTTTGGAGAGTCCCTGATGTACCTAAACAGTGGAAACCCCCTACAAGTGACCCAATTTTGGAAACTAGACCCCCCAAGGAACTTATCTAGATATGTGGTGAGAACTTTGAACCCACAAGGGCTTTACAGAAGTTTATAACGTACAGCGGTACAATTAAAAAATCATATTTTTTCCACAAAAATGATCTTTTCACCCCAATTTTTATTTTCCCAAGGGTAACAGGACCCTAAAAGTTATTGTGCAATTTGTCCTGAGTACGCTGATACCCCACATGTGGGGGTAAACCACTATTTGGGCGCATGGCAGAGCTCGGAAGGGAAGCAATGCCATTTGACGTTTTTGGCTGGAATTGAGATCGGACACCATGTCGCGTTTGGAAAACCCCTGATGTACCAAAACAGTGGAAACCCCCCACAAATGACACCATTTTGGAAACTAGACCCCCTAAGGAACTTATCTAGATGTGTGGTGAGAACTTTGAACCCCCATGGGCTTCACAGAAGTTTTTAACATACAGCCATACAATTAAAAAATCATATTTTTTCCACAAAAATTATCTTTTCACCCTCAATTCTTATTTTTCCAAGGGTAACAGGACCGTAAAAGTTATTGTGCAATTTGTTCTGAGTACGCTGATACCCCACATGTGGGGGTAAACCACTATTTGGGCGCATGGCAGAGCTCGGAAGGGAAGCAGCGCCATTTGACGTTTTTGGCTGGAATTGAGATCGGACACCATGTCGCGTTTGGAAAACTCCTGATGTACCAAAACAGTGGAAACCCCCCACAAATGACACCATTTTGGAAACTAGACCCCCTAAGGAACTTATCTAGATGTGTGGTGAGCACTTTGACCCCCCCAGTGCTTCACAGAAGTTTATAATGCCCGGGCGTGAAAATAAATAATTCGTATTTTTTCCACAAACATGATCTTTTAGTCACCATTTTTTTATTTTCCCAAGGGTACCAGGAGAAATTGGACCCCAAAAGTTGTTGTCCAATTTGTCCTGAGTATGCTGATACCCCATATGTGGGAGAAAACTACTGTATGGGCACACGTCGGGGCTCGGAAGGGAAGTAGTGACGTTTTGGAATGCAGACTTTGATGGAATGGTCTGCGGGTGTCATGTTGCCTTTGGAGAGCCCCTAATGTACCTAAACAGTGGAAACCCCCCACAAATGACCCCATTTTGTAAACTAGACCCCCCAAGGAACTTATCTAGATGTGTGGTGAGCACTTTGACCCCCCCAGTGCTTCACAGAAGTTTATAACGCTCGGGCGTGAAAATAAAAAATTCGTATTTTTTCCACAAACATGATCTTTTAGTCACCATTTTTTTATTTTCCCAAGGGTACCAGGAGAAATTGGACCCCAAAAGTTGTTGTCCAATTTGTCTTGAGTATGCTGATACCCCATATGTGGGTGAAAACTACTGTATGGGCACACGTCGGGGCTCGGAAGGGAAGTAGTGACGTTTTGGTATGCAGACTTTGATGGAATGGTCTGCGGGTGTCATGTTGCCTTTGGAGAGCCCCTAATGTACCTAAACAGTGGAAACCCCCCACAAATGACCCCATTTTGAAAACTAGACCCACTAAGGAACTTATCTAGATGTGAGGTGAGCACTTTGAACCCCCAAGGGCTTCACAGAAGTTTATAATGCCAGGGCATGAAAATAAAAAAATCGTATTTTTTCCAGAAACATGATCAATTAGTCCCCAATTTTTTCATTTTCCCAAGGGTAACAGGAGAAATTGGACCCCAAAAGTTGTTGTCCAATTTGGCCTGAGTACGCTGACACCCCATATGTGGGAGAAAACTACTGTATGGACACACGTCGGGGCTCGGAAGGGAAGCAGTGACGTTTTGGAATGCAGACTTTGATGGAATGGTCTGCGGGTGTCATGTGCGTTTGGAGAGCCCCTGATGTACCTAAACTATTGAAACTCCCCACAAGTGACCCCATTTTGGACACTAGACCCCCCACGGAACTTATCTAGATGTGTGGTGAGCACTTTGAACCCCCAAGTGCTTCACAGAAGTTTATAACACTCGGACGTGAAAATAAAAAAATCATTTTTTTCCACAAAAATGATATTTTTGCCCCCAATTTTTTATTTTCCTAAGGGTAACAGGAGAAATTGGACCCCAAAAATTGTTTTGCAATTTGTCCTGAGTAGGCTGATACCCTACATGTGGGGGTAAAACACTGTTTGGGCGCATGGCAGAGCTTGGAAGGGAAGGAGCACCATTTGACTTTTTCAACTCAGAATTGGCTGGAATTGAGATCAGACGCCATGTTGCATTTGGAGAGCCCCTGATGTGCCCAAACAGTGGAAACCCCCAATTATAACTCCAACCCTAACCCCAACACACCCCTAACCCTAATCTGAGCCCTAACCCTAGCCCTAACCCTAGCCCTAACCCTAGCCCTAACCCTAACCCTAGCCCTAACCCTAGCCCTAACCCTAAGGCTGTGTGCACACGCTGCGGATTTTGCTGCGGTTCCGCAGCGGTTTTGGCTGCTGCGGACCCCAGTACCATGATTCCCTATGGGAATCAAAAACCGCAGTGCAGACGGTGCGGAATTTTCCGCGCGGATTATCTGTGGTTTTCAATCCGCAGAAAGAATTGACATGTCAATTCTTTCTGCGGATTCTCCTGCGGTTTGCCATCTCCTCTATTGAGGAGATGAAAAACCGCAGGACAAAACCGCAGAGCAATCTGCAGGTAAAACCACAGGTCTTTTGACCTGCGGTTTCACCTGCGGATTTTACAAAATCCGCGCGGATGAATCCGCACCTAATCCGCAGCGTGTGCACACAGCCTTACCCTAACGGGAAAATGGAGATAAATACTTTTTTTTTAGTTTTATTATTTTTCCCTAACTAAGGGGGTGATAACGGGGGGTTTGATTTACTATTTATGGCGGTTTTTATTTTTGGCAGCTGTCACACGCTAAAAGACGCTTTTTATTGTAAAAATAGTTTTTGCATCACCACATTTTGAGAGCTATAATTTTTCCGTATTTTGACCCACTGAGTCATGTGAGGTCTTATTTTTTGCGGGACGAGTTGATGTTTTTATTGGTACCATTTTCGGGCACGTGACATTTTTTGATCGCTTTTTATTCCTATTTTTGGGACGCAGAATGAACAAAAACCAGCGTTTCATGAATTTCTTTTGGGGGGGTGCGTTTACACCGTTCCGCGTGCGGTAAAATTGATAAAGCGGTTTTATTCTTCGGGTCAGTACGGTTACAGCGATACCTCATTTAGGTCGTTTTTTTATGTTTTTGTCGGTTTTATGCAATGAAAACTATTTTATATAAAAAATAATTATTTTTGCATTGCTTTATTCTGTGAGCTATAACTTTTTTATTTTTTCGCTGATGATGCTGTGTGGTGGCTCGTTTTTTGCGGGACAAGATGACGTTTTCAGCGGTACCATGGATATTTATATGCGTCTTTTTGATCGCGCGTTATTACACTTTTTGTTTGGCGGTATGATAATAAATCATTACTTTTTGCTTCGTTTTTTATTTTTATTTTTTAAGGGGTTCGCTAAAAGGGTTAACTAATGGGACTGTTTTATAGGGCGGGTCATTACGGACGCGGCGATACCTAATATGTGTACTTTTATTGGTTTTTTTTTTATTATTTTCAAAAAATGAATTTATTGGGGAATATTTTTTTTTTTTTTTTTACTAATTTATTTGGCGATTTTTTTTAATTTATTTTTACATTTTTTTTTATTTTTTTTTTTACTTTATTACATAGTCCCAGGTGGGACATCACTGTCCTGTGACAGATCGCTGATCTGTCACATCACAGATCACTGTGACAGATCAGCAATCTGTCACAGGCATTGAAGCAGACTTCCTCTTGCCTGCGCTTTGCAGGCACTGAGGAAGCCAGCTTCCTCAGGTCCCCGAAGGCCCCCGTCGCCATCTTGGATTCGGGGGGCCTGGAGGATAGGAGCCCCCCGCAGCAGCGCTGCACATTGCGCTGCCGTGGGGGGCTCAGGGAAGCACGGAGGGAGCCCCCTCCCTGCCGATGCTTCCCTTTAACTCCCGGTACACCGCGATCATGTTTGATCGCGGTGTGCAAGGGGTTAATGTGTCGGGCTGACACACAGTGCCGGGTGTCAGCTGTGATAATCAGCTGACACCCGGCCGCAATCAGCGGCGCTCACCACGTGGGCGCCGCTGATCGCGGTAGACGTACTATCCCGTCCACGGTCATACGGGCCCGGGTACCGTGGACGGGATAGTACGTCGGATGTCAGGAAGGGGTTAATGTGTTGAGGCGATAGGCCAGTCTGAATAAATGCGTTTTCAGGGCACGCTTAAAATTTTGGGGATTGTGGACTAATCGTATTGACCTGGGAAGTGCATTCCAAAGAATTGGCGATGCACGTGTAAAGTCTTGGAGATGGGAGACTTGCATTGGCGTACTACGGGCGTAATACGCTGACAATCGCAGCATGCTGCGATTGGCATGGACCGTAGAATACGGATGAGAAATATACGGCTGGTGCGAGGGACCCCATAGAGAATCATTGGTCCGTGTCTAATGCGTGCTTTTAGCGCCTCTCACTCGGCCGTATTCCTCGCCAGTGTGACCCCGGCCTTAAGGTGTTGGTAAAAAATGCAAACGGTTTCCTGTATTGGCATGCACCTTGGGCCATCATTCTCCTCCACCAGCAGTTTAATCTGTGCAAACATTCTTAGGCCACGTTCACACGTTCAGTATTTGGTCAGTATTTTACATCAGTATTTGTAAGCCAAAATCAGGAGCGGGTGATAAATACAGAAATGTGTTTCTATGAGGACCACCATCAGGGCACTACTATCCTTAATGGCATATGGAGTCCCACTCCTCACCGGGCCACAGGAGCAATATTCGGCAGCTTGCTAATAACTGAACATGCGTCCTCAGACATGTGGGGGCAGCAGGATAGAGACATATGGGCCAGGAAGAGAGAATATATATAAGGGCCTTTCATATGAGGGGGCAGGATGGAGACATATGGTTCCAGGATGGGAGGACATATGAGGGTGGCAGGATGGAGATATATAGGGGGGCAGGATGGAGACGTATGGGGCCAGGATGGGAAGACATATATGGGGGCTGGATGGAAACATATAGGGCAAGAATGAAAGGACATATATGGGGGGCATAATGGAGACATATGAGGCCAGGATGAGAGCACATATATGGGGGAAGGATGGAGACATATGGGGCCAGGATGAGAGGACATATATGGGGGCAGGATGGAAACATATAGGACCAGAATGAAAGGACATATATGGAGGCGGGATGGAGACATATGGGGGCATAATGGTAAGATATGGGGCCAGGATGAGAGCACATATAGGGGGGGGAAGGATGGAGACATATGGGGCCAGGATAAGAGGACATATATGGGGCAGGATGGAGACATATGGGAGGATTGGATAGAGATATATGGGAGGGCAGGATGGAGACATATGGAAGCATAGGATGGAGGGACATAAGGGGGTGGCAGGAGGAAGATATATGGGGGGCAGAATGGAGACATATGGGGCCAGGATGGGAGTACATATATGGGGGCTGGATGGAGACATATGGGGGCAGCAGGATAGATACATATGGGCTAGGAAGAGAGAATATATATGGGGGCCTTTCATATGGGTGACAGGGTGGAGACATATGGTTCCAGAATGGGAGAACATATGAGGCGGGCAGGATGGAGACATATGGGGCCAGGATGGGAGGACATGTATGGGAGCAGGATAGAGACATATGGGCCAGGAAGAGAGAATATATATGGGGGCCTTTCCTATGGGGGCATGATGGAGACATATGGAACCAGGATGAGAAGACATATATGTGCAGAGGATGGAGACATATGGGGCCAGAATGGAGACAAATATAGATGCAGGGATGGAGACATATGGGGCCAGGGTGGGAAAACATACGGGAGGGGGCAGGATGGACACATATGGTTCCAGGATGGGAGGACATATGGGGGTGGCAGGATGGAGATATATGGGGGGCAGGATGGAGACATATGAGGCCAGGATGAGAGCACATATATCGGGGCTGGATGGAGACATATAGGGCCAGGATGAGAGGACATATAGGGGGGCAGGATGGAAACATATAGGGCCAGAATGAAAGGACATATATGGAGGCAGGATGGAGACATATGGGGGCATAATGGTGACATATGGGGCCAGGATGAGAGCACATATATGGGGGAAGGATGGAGACATAAGGGGCCAGGATAAGAGGTCATATATGGGGCAGGATGGAGACATATGGGAGGACAGGATAGAGATATATGGGAGGGAAAGATGGAGACATATGGAAGCATAGGATGGAGACATATGGGGGCAGGTTTGAGACATATGAGGCCAGGATGAGAGGACAAATATGGGAGCAGGATGGAGACATATGGGAGGCACAATGGAGACATATGGGGCTAGGATGAGGAAACATATGAGGGGGCATGATGGAGACATATGGGACCAGGATGAAAGGACATATTTGGGAGAAGGATGGAGACATATGGGTACAGGATGAGAGGACGTATATGGGGGCTGGATGGGGGGCAGAATGAAGAGATATATGGGGGCAGGGATGGAGACATATGGGGCCAGGATTGAAGGACGTATGGGGGGGCAGGATGGTCTGCTGGTGTCACGTCTCCTCTGGAGAGACCCTGATGTGCCTAAGTAGTGGAAAAAAACCCACAAGTTACACCATTTTGGAAGCTAGATCACTCAAGGAATGTATCTAGATGTATGGTGAACACATTGAACTCCCAGCTGCTTCACAGAAGTTTATAACATAGAGCCATGAAAACAAATAAAAATTACATTTTTCTCACAAAAATGTTATTTGAGTCCCAAATTATTTATTTTCACAAGTATAGCAGGAGAAAATGAATACCAATATTTGTTGTGCAATTTCTCCTGAGTACACTAATACCCCATATGTGGTCGAAAACTACTTTTGAGTCACAGTGCAAAGCTCAGAAGGCAAGATATTGCCATATTGGAATTAACATTTTGCTGGACTGGTTTGAGTGTGTCATGTCACATTGGCAAAGCCCCTGAGGTGCCAGAACAGCAGAACCCCACATAAGTGACCCCATTTTACAAACTACAGCTCTCAATGAATTCATCTAGGGGTGCAGTGATCATATTGACAACACAATTGGGTCACAGAACTTTATACCATTGGGCAATGAGGAAAAAAATAATTACATTTTTACCACCATAATTTTGTTTTAGCCCCAGATTTCACATTTTCACACTGGGAAATGGGTAAAAATTTCTGGTGAATGTAGACATACTCTATATGTGACTGTATTGCACTGGACATTTGGATTTAGGAGCACAGAATTTGCTGAATTTCTTTTGGAGTGTGAGAAGCCATTTAGCTTTTCCAGAGCCTTTGTGCTACCAATAACTTTGAATCCCCCTATATTTCCGTTAACAGATTACAGACCTGAGTGAGGACTTGCTTTTTTTGTGGATTGAGTTGAAACTTTTATTGGGAACATTTTACATAACATTTGGGATCACATTTATCCGGTGCTCAACGCTGACCACTTACATTGGGGTTTCCCTTTAAATCTCCGAGTGACATAATTCAGATGAAACCCCAATGGATCCATTCACTATAATGAGGCAGCAGAGTTACTCTGGACTCCATCTGGCCTCTGTTCAGCGGTGTCCTTTTTTTTCAGAAGAGTACAAAACTTTGGCTGACGGCACTTTCATGCACTCCTAATAAAAAGACGGACAACGCCGTATCATAAGTTCAGCCAGCGTTTACAGTGCCTCCATCTGCCTTATTATAGGGAATGTTCCAACTGGGGTTCTGTCTGAATCACGTATTTCAGAGCTTTGCACAGAAACCCCGGTATAAACACTGCACTCAGAGCACAAGATAAATATGCGCCGAGCTTTACTGCGATCTTTGGGAGACAAAGCGAACAAATCAACAGCAGGTGAAGAATTGGTTTTATTTTTTACACCGTTCCTCTTGCGGTATAAGTGATTAGATTGCTTTATTCTTCAGGTCGGTTTGACTTATGTCTGGTTTTTATGCTTGGCTACTGTCACACACTAAAAGACTTGTTTCAAAAACTAATTTTTGCATAGCTATATTTTTAGAGCTATAATTTTCCCATATTTCGGCTAAAAGTCATATGAGGGCTTATTTTTTTGTGGGACGAGTTGACGTTTTTATTGGTACCATTTTCGGGCTCATTACTTTTTTGAACACTTTCTATTCCGATTTGAGGAAGGCTGTATGAACAAAAACCAACAATGCAGAAATTATTTTTTTGGTGTTTTTTTTAATGACATTCCGCATATGGTAAAATTGGTAAAGCAGCTTTATTTTTCAGGTCAGTATGATTTCAGCGATACCCCATTTATATAAGTTTTTTTTTATGTTCTGGTGCTTTTACACAATAAAAACTATTTTATAGAAAAAAAAATATATTTCTTCATCTCTTCATTCTGAATGCTATAATTTATTTTTCCACTGATGAAGCTGTATGGCGGCTAGTTTTTCGTGGGATGAGATGATGTTTTCCGCGACACCATTTTTATTTACATCCGTCTTTTTGTTCGCGTTTTATTCTACTGTTAGTTTGGCGGTATGATGATAAAGTATTGATTTTTATTTTTTTTATGATGTTCACTAAACGGGTTAACTAGAGGGACAGTTTTATAGGTCGGGTCGTTCCGGATGTAGAGATACCTAATATGTGAACTTTTATTTTTATGTGTGTGTGTGTGTGTGTGTGTGTGTGTGTGTGTGTGTGTGTGTGTGTGTGTATGTATGTATATATATATATATATATATATATACACATATACATACACACACACACACTGTATATATATATATACAGTATATATATATATATATATATACTGCTCAAAGAAATAAAGGGAACACAAACAGCCTGTTGCAAATGGAATAGTGTTCCCTTTATTTTTTTGAGCAATATATATATATATATATATATATATATATATATATATTTTTTATTTTGTGATTTTGACATCGGGTCACCATAGCAACTATCGGGACTCTGCTATGACGTTGTGGGGTCGCTGGTCCAAGAGCGTTATTCCTTGTGCCTACTCATTAAATGCAGCATTTAAGGGGGTTCAAGTGCCAGGAGCAGGGAGAGCACCACTCCTGGTACTGAGAACTGGGTGTCAGCTGTCAGAATCAGCTGACACCCGGCAGCAATTGCCAGGAAGTATCCATACGTCAAAGGTTGGTAAGTACCAGGCAACCTGGACTTATGAATACGTTTAAGGTCGTGAAGGGGTTAATCTGAAGTGTTTTTGCTGCAGATTTCACCCATACTAAGGAGTGGGGAAAAAAACTGCAAAAAAAATGCACGTAAAAAAATTGCTCCTATTTAATGCAGCATTTTTCTTCACAAAAGACGCAGAAATTTCTGCTGCAAATCCTGAATGCATGCACAAACCCTAATACTAATTGATGCAGACCGGACCAGTCGACGCCTCCTCTGTGGACACATTTCCTGCCTTGCTTCACGTGGGTACGTCTGCCTACGTCATCCACGCAGCCAGTTCAACTCTTGCACCTAGGAACAAGACCTACGCAAGCGCAACAGACAGTGTGTAGACTTTAATACTAAATGTGTGAAAGAGAGAAAATGATATATATACATTATATAGTGTGTTATAGATATAATCCCTGGGTTTCAGCACACATGTATACGGATGCATTGCTGTGTGATGGGGAAAATAATTCCTTTCTCTTGCTATGTTTGCATTTTTTTTATGGTCAATTAATTTCTTCTGATTTTTTTTTTTTTACCAAAATATGTAAAGAAGATTATACAGAACAGCAAATGCTGACTTTGCAATGTTCCGCACAGATGGTCTATAGACCCTGTATGAGCGGAATGTATTAATTTGTATGTACCATTGATGTGCAGAAAACTCATTGCATGTGTCTCAATGAATATGATGGAGTGTGAACGATGAGCCGCGTGCCTGTTACAATTAATGTAAGCACAGATGCATAAAGACGACACAAATCTGTAAAAAAAGAAAAAAAAAAAGATTTTATTTCAATAAATACAGTTTAATAAATAAACAGTTCCCCGGATAAAATTTCTGGAGCAATGAGAAGGAAAAAAACGGGAAGATGGGCATCTTGTTGCTACCCCCTCCATTTGGAGGATGCCCGATTTCACAGTGTAAATAGGGGATTTAATGCCCGAGGTAATTAAGTCTCCCGCTTGGAAGATTTAAGACACAGATATTGGAGGATGGGCAGGAGCTGGATTGAAAATACCCCTGGAAGGAAAAGGGGGGATGGGTTGCTACATTTCAAGCAGATATCTCACGTCCTCATTTTGTTATATATATATATATATATTAAAAAAAAAAAAAAATAAGTCGTCACATTATTATTGCACGTAATTCGTTGTTGCAAATTATTTTCTAAAAAAATATTGTCCAACATTATCCACTTTCAGCAAGTAGAAAACCCTGGTATTCATTGTCCTTTTTTGCATTTTTTTTTCCTCTTATTTTACGATGCAGCCATGTCCACCGGCTGAAAGGGATTACATATGTTATCCAGCAGATTAAATGTTATGTAATCATTCCACTTCTTTTTTTTTTTTTCCACCCTAAGCCTATTGGCCAATGCACAAATCCGTTTTCTTCGCCTCCGATGCATGAATTATATATGAATGGTCATATAAAACAGTTGGTTGTACTATTAATATGTAAATTAACCCATAATATGGTTATGGCATTCCTATCTATTCACCCCCAAACTGGCGATAACGTCCTCTTTGCACGAGAATAGCGGTATACAAGCTACATATTCGTACAATTTTTTTATAATAGGGCAGCACCAAAAATGGCTGCCACATATGTGGATGGCAGGTGCACTTCACTTAAAGGAAGCTTTGGGGGTTTTCTTGTACTCCAAAAAGTAAAAAAAAAAAAAAAAAAAAAAGGTAGTCTGCCAGTCATTTAAGAACAATAGGTTGGAATAGATGACAAGTAGATATCAAACTTAACCTAAGTGCTACAAACAGAAGGATTTCAGGATTTCTACGTTGGTCGTTTTTACGATATTGAGCCCCAATCTATGGACGAGCATCTCCTTTTTTTTTTTGTATCTGTATGTCTGAAAACATATTAAAAATCTGAACTGAGACTATTAAGGTTTTATTTTGACATTTTTTATGTTGCGGTATCATCCAGTTAAATTGAGGCTACAGTTTCTAGGGTAGGTAACATCAAAGGTCCTTAGGGTTTTGAAGCTGCAGATTTCCCCGTAAGTGAATAGCTTTAGTCTTCTGAGACCAGAATCTGCATTTTCTGTAGACTCTGCAGCTTATTTGCCTGGTGGATCCTGACACTGCATTTCAATAATGATCTAATTTGGAAGATTTTGCTACTTGCTTAATCATGTCTTACTGTGCAACATCAAAATTGGCTTTTTCCTTCTACTGTTTTTTTTTGTGTCCTACACATCACTCTCAATGCCCCTCAGTCTGGGTACAAGGATTCTTGGCGTAATGCCTGCATTTAGGTCCGATTCGAACTCCAGGAGTTGCCCCATGAAATTCAGATTGGGTGATATTATTGGACGCTTCCCCTTGACGAACTTGTAGGCATCACCCACAGTCATCAATGTGTGCTTCATCAGATATGCAATGACCACAGTGGCAGAACGAGAGACTCCAGCCTGGCAGTGAATAAGTACTCCTTTGCCTTTCTGTTGTGCCTCCTCTGTAATAATGAAGAAAAATGCAACAATCAAGGTCAGTTACCAACAACATAATGTCATAAATGAAGCAAACGCACAGTTCCCTGCTATATAAATATCTGTTCCCAGAAAATTATACTATGCTTGTATATTGCAGTAGAATATGCATATATAAATGATCAAACGTAAACACCAGTGAATGGATTCTAAGGTTCCTGGTCATCCTACCGCATCATTATTCCGCGGCCCAGAGCCCTGTGGGCTGCTTCCTACCAGCCGGCATCCTTGGCTCCTCTTGTGATTAGACGGCCAGATGCACCATTGTATACTGTAACGTTGACTTTGCACCAGCTCAGCTAATCAAAAGAGGAGCCGAGGATGCCAGCAAAAATTGACATCTTTGTTTTTCTGGGGACACACTACATGTGAACAGAGCCATAGACTGTTAATTGGTAAGTTTTCTATCCGTGAAAAACACAAAAATGGACTGGATATTTCTATGTGTGGTACTAAGATGACTCCCTGGTAGCACGCCCGTTCTCTTGGAGTTACATTTGATTCAGATCTTTCCTTCGCTCCCTATGTCCAATCACTGTAATGCTCGTCATTTACAGATCAAAAACATCTCCAAGATCTGCACAACCTCTTACTGTTTACTCAAATTCATTACTCACTTCTGATCGATCTTCCTCTCACTAAATGTTTCACCCCTTCTCCAATCTATCCTGAAGGAAGCAGTCAGTCACATATTTCTGTCCAGCTTGTCATGTCTGCCCTGTCTGTTTTCTCTCAAGAACTCCTGGAGCGATGTGCATGCGCATATCTTGTCTGCTATCCTGCTCGTTCCCTAGAGCAGTGATGCCTGCGTTTCTGTTCTGTTTTCTGTGATCTTCTCGTCATGTCTAGAATCTCTGATCAGGTGTCCCTGTCTGGATCCTGCACTGTCTGGTTCTGCAATCATCTCGTCATGTCTGGAACGCTGATCATGTGACCTTTCCTAGGATCCTGCACTGTCTGGTTTGGTGATCATCTCGTCATGTCTAGAACTCTGATCATGTGACCTGTCTAGGTTTCAGCACTGATTCTGCAGTCGTCTCATCATGTCTGGAACTCTGATCATGTGACTACGCTCTGTTATCCTGTGGATCTGAACCCAGAAGTGCTCCCCTGGTCCTGACCTGGAAGAGGAGGTGCTATGCCCTATATCAGGCCGCCCCGTCCTATGCTCAGGGCCTGAGTATTGTCCCTGTATGGCTGCTTGGTCTGTGGGGAACTCACTCTATTCTGTGCCCTTGCACTCTGCTCTGTCGTGCGTCTCTGCACACGCTCCGTGCTCGTATTCCGTCTTGTGTTTGTCCTTCGTGCCATGTTTTGTCTCTGCTCTGCTTTGCCTTGTAGTCCTTGTTTGCTCTGATTCTGTTTCGTGTTTCTGTCCTTGTTTCATGTCTCGCTCTGCTTTTTGGCTTCAGGTACGCTGCCTCTGTACCATGTCCCTGATGTGTTTCCTTACACGTGCAGGCCTCTGTCTCTGTCCCTGACATCTCCCTACACATTCAGGCCTCCTTCTCTGTACCCTGCCCTGACGTGTCTCTCTACACGTGCAGGCCTCTGTCTCTGTCCCTGGTGTGTCTCTACACGTGCAGGCCTCGCTCTGTACCTTGTCTAGGCCCAAGGTCCTCCCTTGGCCCGGCTCTGGGCTTCGGCCTACGCTCCGCTGCTAGACTGTCCCTGGCGTGTCTCTACACGTGCAGGCCTCCGCTCTGAACCTCTCCCTGGCGTCTCTACACGTGCAGGCCTCGCTCTGTATCCTGTCTAGTCCCAAGGTCCTTCCTTGGCCCGGCTATGGGCTTCGGCCTATGCTCTGCTGCTAGACTGTCCCTGTCATGCTCTTTGCATGCGCAGGTCTCTGCCTCGTTCTTTGTATTGTCCCTGATGTTTCGTGCGCTCTTGCACATTTCGTACTAGGCTTTGCCATGCTGTCTCGCATGTGGCTCTGTCCTGTACCCTTTGCCTAGCCCTGCCTTGTGGCTCTGTGCACATGCCTGGTCGCCTGTGCCTACCTGGTGTGCCTCAGCCGTGCCGCCTCTAGCCGTGCTCGCCTGTGTACCCCAGCCGTTCCCCGTCCAGTGCTATAGTGGTCTGGCTGGGTGGCCCCACAGCGGTGCCGCCTCTAGTCGTGCCCGCTTGCAACTGCCATCGTCGGTACCACCTGCCGGTGCTCCCAGCCGTGGTCTCTGTGCTTCCTTGCACTCACGCTGGTTCTCGCACTGTGCCTTTTCATGCTACTCTTGCACAAAGCCTTTGTCTCCCTTTGCTCCTTTCTGTACCCTAGTTTGCCTGCCGGATTCCATAACCTGCCGACCGCTGCCAGAGGTCCGGACCTAGATGACTGCGGCCTGATGTCCGGAGCTGATGTCCGTAGCCAGATACCTGGACCCTGTCGGTCGATGCCAGCATTTGGATTCCGATGCCACTGTACTGTGCCTCTCCCTGGCATGCGCAGGCCACCGTCCTGTGAACCTGACCCGTCCCTGGCATGCCCCTCGGCATGCGCAGGTCTCTGTCCTGAGAACACGATCCTGGTGTGTCCGTTGACACGCACCATGTCACTAACTCTCTTGTTTCCTTGCATGGAACCCTGGATAACTTCTGGATGTCTGGATCCTGCCGATCACCCTCTGAGCTACAGACCCTGATGCCCTGGTTGATCGTGGACTGTTGTCCGATGTCCGTGTACCATCTGCACGTTCCATGCCTGGACCTCGGCGTGCCATTGCAGGCATCCTGTTTCATGAACTTTGTGTGTTCACGTTTGCTCCTGTTGCACCCTGAAGAGTTCCTCAAGTCTTGAACCTCGGCATGCCCTTGCACGCACCTTGTCTTATGTTCTGTGTGTTCACGTTTTGCACCTGTTGTACCTGAAGTCTTCCTTAATGAAGTTCTTTTGAATTAACGACTTGCCTTGTCTTGTTTCCCTGAGCCGGCCGTCTGGTCCAGCTGCCATGGTGGCTCACCCCCTTGGTCTTGCCCCTGACACTCCCTGTATAGGGGGTGGTTCTTATTAGGTCAGCTTGCCCTAGGTGGGTGGGTGCCACGGCCCAGAGGGTCCACTCTTTCTAAGAAGAACGACTCAGCGTAAGCTGACACTCGTCACACAGCTGCTACACAGATGCCTCCACTCTGTGCCAGTCATTGCACTGGTTGCCCATCTCCTGCAACAACTTTCACCTACAAAACCCTGCACCACCCAACACCTTCTTCTTCATCTCTTTCTACCATCCTACATGTGCTCTCCATTTTACTATGGTCAATATCCTCCATAAGGCCGGGGTCAGACTTGCGTGTGTAGTGTGAGAAACTCGAGCGAGTCTCTCGCATCAGTACTCGACACTGCCGCCGGCACTCGGGACCGGAGTGTGCAGCTGCATAGAAATACATGCAGCCGCACACTCGGGTCCCAAGTGCCGGCGGCAGTCCAGGGTATTGATGCGAGAGACTCGCACAAGTTTCTCGCATTGCACACGCAAGTCTGACCCCGGCCAATACCTTTCACTCCTGTCTCCAAAACTTTTCTCATGCTGCACTGGCTCTCTGGAATACACTACTTCAGACAATCAGGTTTTTCCATATATCCACAATTTTAATATTGACAGCAAACCTTTCACCTCATGGATTACTTTTTTTCAGTTCTTCCTTTCTACAGTTTTCCTCCTGGTTCCTTCTTTCACATACTCTATGGACAATCTTGCAGACTGAAGAAGGTCTACAGCTGACTGAAGCATATTTTACTGTGGATTGCAATTAAATTTATTTTTTCGCATTATACTCAAGTGCCAAGTTCTTGACCTCCAACCTGGTAGAATTAGTCTTTTTCAGACATGCACAAAAAGGTGTTACATTTTTTGGGCATGTCTGGAAAAGACAAATACTACCAGGTCGGAGGCAAGACAGTGTCCAGAGTGATGCTTCATTCGAGTGAATGGCTCTCGGTGTCGAAATATTTTTTCGGGTATTCCAATGGAAACCCTGACATAATCCTCAGCGAAGAGTACTGTATTAATGTGAATCTAGCCTTACTCTGCTCAACAGGTTTATGGAAGAGTGGTCTGCCAATAAATCGTTTGGCAAACAGTTATAGGGGATGTATAGTCACCATTAGTGTTTGGCCAGAGAAAAAAAGGCCAACTGGACCACTTGTTTACAATTATCACTTATCTTCACAATCTAGGAATACTTTATGCATGCGGCCACCTTCTATGCCAAATTGTCAGTTTTCGAAAATGTCTCACCTTCCAGTTCTCGAGATTTCTTAAGGTGACAATACAAATCAGACGTCACTCTGTCCGATCCCAACTATTTAAGACAACCATCTAATGTGTATGGACTTGTCCCATCTTTCTCCCAACAGAAAAAATGGATCAGGCATGTTGGTGTCACATATAGCGCCAAAAACAGGACGGGTTCATCTCATGTATATAATTATACAATCCTTCTCCCACAAACACTAACCTTTAAATACAATGTACCACTTTGTATGGAAATAACAAACCACTATAGAATTAGCAAAACATGGCACCAATAGGAATCACAGATCTTGTCACATTGTTGCAGATCATGAATAGTTATGTTCAACATTATTGCAAAATTAAAAAATAGTATTCGGTGGAAAGGTCTGTCCCCGGGGAGGATACAGCTGTGATTGTAGATGGTACTTGCACTGTGCTTGTCATAGCACAATGTATGATCGTAGCCATAGGCTATTTGATGAAATTTGTCTAAATAGGGGATAGTTGGCTGAGAAATGCGGAACATCTTCACACCATCTAACAAGATTGTGTTTTGTTGTGTCACTAGGTGAAGGTGTGGGTTTTAAATGACGTGTCCTATTATACAATGAGAAGAATCCCGCTTACCAATGAATTCAAAGGCCTCCTCGAAGTACTGGCGGAGGTCCTGCTTACTGTTATCGGTGGCTGGCAATCTCTTGTAACGCAAGGCTCCGGACTCAGCATGGTAGAGAGGCAGGTGGGTGGTGACGTTCAGGACATGTCCTATGTTCAGAGTTACCATGCGGCCCAAGTCCTGAGCGTCCTTTTCGTTGCCCAGGTAAAGGAAAGGCAAGATTGGGCTGAGTTCAGCTTTTTCAACATCAGGAGACAATGGAAGAGCAGGAGTCACTTCAGGGGGCATAATGCAGTCATCAGCAGGGGGGTCTGCCAAAACTGCCAGAAAAATTACAGTGGTAAGAAATCACAAGCCATGAAATACTGGAGTCATTTAAAAAAAAAAAGGATTATAAATAACGACTGGATGTATATTTGTACCTGGAAATATTACAGGTAAACTTGTGTTAGGGCATGTTCACATGGGGATTTTAAAACAGAAATTTGAAGGTGACCCCTGGATATCTACCGTTCATGTACAGCTTGCACTGCCTTAGATGTACACAAAAACTGACCCCATTGTCAGTCATCAGGTCTAACCCTTGCTTTTTTCTGTGTAATATTTGAGAAAAATAAGACCGAAGCTGGCAGATTTTAGACTGTGATGGCACCAAAGACCCTTACAACCATACCAAAGATCCATACATCCACACCAAAGATCCATACATCCACACCAAAGATCCATACATCCACACCAAAGATCCATACAACAATACCAAAGACCAATACAACCACACCAAAGACCAATACAACCACACCAAAGATCCATACATCCACACCAAAGACCCATACATCCACACCAAAGACCAATACAACCATACCAAAGATCCATACAACCTGTAACAACCCTGCTGGCATCACTGCATGGCCTCCCATCCCCGCACACCAACTTACTCACTGCTCCGGGTCATGCTGTGAATTCTGTTTGCTACCAGTCCTATCCTCTGTGCTCTGTGTCTCTGTTCTCCTGTATGCTTCCTGGCTATGTGTGTATAGGGTGGCGGCGACAAAGATCCATACATCCACACCAAAGATCCATACCAAAGAGCCATACATCCACACCAAAGACCAATACAACCATACCAAAGATCCATACAACCACACCAAAGATCCATACAACCACACCAAAGATCCATACAACCACACCAAAGATCCATACAACCACACCAAAGACCCATACAACCACACCAAAGACCAATACAACCATACCAAAGATCCAAACAACCTGTAACAACCCTGCTGGCATCACTGCATGGCCTCCCATCCCCGCACACCAACTTACTCACTGCTCCGGGTCATGCTGTGAATTCTGTTTGCTACCAGTCCTATCCTCTGTGCTCAGTTCTCCTGTATGCTTCCTGGCTATGTGTGTATAGGGGGGCGGCGCCAGAACTCTCTGGTTCTTATGCAGTCAGGGTGCACCTGTCTAATCTGTCCCTGACCAATCACCTAGAGGCCTTGACTATTTAAATCCGCCATGCCCACTTAACATTGCCAGTGCAATGTCTAAAACTCAGTGTTTTGCTGCTGAGGAAGCTAGGCCTTATTCTGTGTATCTCCTTCTCTGGAGGAATACTCCTAGCCTTGCTTTGTATTCTTTGTCTGCCCTCCAGGAGGCTGCATATCCTGGTCTCGGTGTCTTGTCCTAGCTTTGTGTTTACTTGTCCTTCCGCCTGCCAGGAGGCAGAATATCCTAGTCCTTGAGTCTTTGTCCCTGTACCTTGTCTTGTACTGTCTCCTTGTCTGTGGCTTCCTTCCCTGCTGTGTCTTTCCTTGTGTCCTCCCTGTCTGTGCCTCTACACCCTTGCAGCTCTGTCTGTGCCTCTGCACCCTTGCAGCTCGGCTTACTCTGCTGCTGCAGAACCTCTTGCTGCAGCTTCTCTCCACAGACCGTGTGGTTCAGCTTGCTCTGCTGCTGCAGAACCTCTTGCTGCAGCTTCTCTCCACAGACCTTGTGGTTCAGCTTGCTCTGCTGCTGCAGAACCTCTTGCTGCAGCTTCTCTCCACAGACCTTGTGGTTCAGCTTGCTCTCCTGCTGCTGCAGCTTCTCCCTGCAGACCTTGCAGCTCCGCCTACTCTGCACTCTTGCCTGTATCCATACCTACACCTCCTGTGTGAACAGGTCCAAAACCTGTTCCTTCATATTCCACTCCTTCCTGTCTATACCGATACCTGAACCTGCTGTGTGAACAGGCCCCTACCTGTTTCTTCTCATACCACGCCCGCCTGCCCTGTGTCTCCAAGCCGTGCCTGCTTGCTCTGTGTCTCAGCCTGTCACTTGCACCTGACCAGGTGTCCTGTCCCCGAGTGGGATCAGCAGCCACAGCCAGACGCCACCCTAGAGTAGCACCCGGCAGCTATCTGCCGCACAAGCCTGACCTCACTATCAGAGGCTCCAGTGAAGACCGAGGTAGCTGTCATAGTCACGCCCCTTCCAGGGTAGTCTGGTCTGTGGCACAGCGGGGCCACAACCCCCCCCGGCTCGCGCCCATCAGCCAAGGCGCGAGCGTGACACAACCATTCCAAAGACCCACACATCCATACCAAAGACCCACACATCTGATTCAAGTGGACATGATTGCTGTAAACCAGTGTTCCCCAACTCCAGTCCTCAAGAGCCACCAATGGTTCATGTTTTCAGGATTTCCTTAGTATGGCCCAGGTGATAATTGCAGTACCTGTACAGGCAATAATTCCATCACCTGGGCAATACTAATGAAATCCTGAAAACATGACCTGTTGGTGGCTCTTGAGGGTCATGTTGGTGGCTCTTGAGGACTAGAGTTGGGGAACGCTGCTATATACAAATGAGGATTTGCAACAAAATTAATGCCAAAATCTATGTGAGAAAAAGAGAGATGTTCGCACATATCCTTTTTCTACATGGATTTTGGAGCATATCCTGGGCCATAATTCACATGAAAAATATGCTTCAATTATGAATACTGGTGTGCTGACATTGAGTTTTTGGAGCAGAAACCAAACAAAAACTCTCCAAATCCTCCTTTAAAAAAAACCAAAAAAAAAAACCATAAAACTCCTGAAAAGTTGGAGTTTTTATTTTTTTGACGAGGATTTGGAGAATTTCTGCTCCAGAAACTCGGTATAAACACACCATTTGCTTTCTCTTTCAGTGGAAACAACCTATAGAGCACTCTCGGCTGTTTTATTATACATGGGTTTTCCATGTGAAAAGAAAGCAACATGTCAATTCTTGGTGTGTTTCCATATGTAAGCAAGAGCACTCCAAATCTACTGAAGGAAAAAACAAAAAAAAAAGTTATATATAGAAATAAAAATACATACACGTAAGAAAACTAGTTTTTGAAATTGAAATTGAAATTTTGAATTTGTCTGTTGTTTTTCAGCTGGAAATTGTTACAAAAAAACCCCAAACATACCCTAAAGATACATTCGAAAGCAGCATTTTTTCAGTGCTATTTTGCTGTGTAAAATACACACGATTTCGGTGCATTTTAACTTGTGTTTTATTCCCATTCATTAGAAAGGGAGAAAAATGCTGCAAAAATTACACGTGTCAACATACCCTAAAGTATGTGCACACGTTGCGGATTCTGTTGTGGATTTTTCCGCGCGGATTTGGCTGAATCTGCAGGTAAAATGACCTGAGTTTTACCTGCGGGTTTAGTGCAGATTTACTGCAGTTTTTGTGCGGATTTGCCCTGCGTTTTTAGACCTGCGGATTCCTATAATAGAAGAGGTGTAAAAACGCTGCGGAATCCGCACAAAGAATTGACATGCTGCAGATTAAAAAACCGCAGCAAATCTGCGCGAAAAAATCCGCAGCATGTGCACAGCGTTTTTTATTTTACATTGGCTATAATGGTACTGTACACCGCAGCAGAATCTACAACGTGTGCACAAACCCTCAGGCTACGTTCCCACAATGAGTATTTGATGATGCAGATCCTCTGCAGCATTTATGCACCCATAGCTATATTATATTACTTTGCATTTTTTTATTTCACTTTTTACATGTGTTTGTATGGCTTTGTCTTATGCTTCCTTTTTTTGTCTTTTTGGTATGTACTGCTTTGTTTTTTTTTATATTTCCTGATATTTGAGCAAAACTTTGACACAGAAATTGTGTTGATTACATGCTTTTTTTGTCTGTAGATTTTCCACATCAAATGCAATATTATGGAGACAATCCGCACATAAACCTCAGCGTACCCCAAGAGAAATTAACTTGGTGGGGAATTCAAAACACGCGCCGCAAGTCAGTTTACGATGCATAAGAAAAAAAAAACTGAAAAAAAAAAATGGACATGAAATTTCTATAAACCCCATCCACCCCGCTGGAACAGTACGATGTGGTGTCAAAGACTCATTGTGGGAACTTAATCTAAAAAATATGCAGGAAGATGAGTTGGAAACGCAAGGGTGTGCCTATTTATCACCATCGAGACGCGTGTCTAGAACGCGTCACACAAACATAAAACTTTGATCGCTGTCTCACTCGCTGTTTCCTGTTTATGATGTCACTTTTCAGGACTTTTTGAATGATGTAATTGTATCACCGTCAGGTGCCGCCCGATATTGTGTCTCCAACCAACAAGTTCCTGCGTGCTCCATACATGATGTCACCTTGTATTTATGCGTCCCGTGTATTAGTCATATGTATTACACTCGTACATTTGTCACCTTCACATGATCTCCGCTCTTCTAACACAGGTTTCATCATTTATTATGAGACACTAGTTCCGTGCACTGTGCCTAATGAAATACCTCCTATGTCACATCCCATTATAGAATTACTAAATGATCAAGAATTTGTGACCAAACTTTTGGGTGTCTGGTTTCATTCGCTTATTGGGTATTTCAATCTATTTTACTGTCCTTATTTTTTTTTTTTTTTTTTTATTATTCCATTATCATCTCATTTCAGATTACATTAAAGGGAATCTGTCACCTCATTTTTGGCCTACAAGATGCAGCCACCGCCATCAGAGGCTTATCTACAGCATTCTGTAATGCTGTAGATAAGCCCCCGATGTAATCTGAACGAGAAGAAAAACGAGTTATATTATACTCACCCAGGGGCGGTCCGATCCGGCACCTCCCATCTTCTTGCGATGACGTCCTCTTCTTTGCTTCCCGTCGCGGCTCTGGCGCAGGCGCACTGCTCTGCCCTGTTGAGAGCAGAGTACTGCAGTGCGCAGGTGCCGGAACTCTCTGACCTTTCCCGGCGCACTGCAGTACTTTACTCTGCCCTCAACAGGGCAGATAAAGTACTCCTGCGCAGTAGCCGCAGCAGAAGTAAGAAGGAGGACGTCATCTCTAGAAGATGGGAGGCACCAGACCGTGACACCCACCGCTCCGGACAATCTAACTTGTTTTTCTTATCTTTCAGGTTACGCCGGGGGCTTAGCTACAGCATTACAGAATGCTGTAGATAAGCCCCTGATGGCAGTGGCCGCAGCTTATAGACCGAAAATGGGGTGACAGATTCCCTTTAATGCGTATCAATGACCTTCACTTGGATTAAAGACATATGAGGGCTTCGTTTCACTGAAGACCACATATTTTCCTAGTCTTCTTTTAGGCAAGGTCATGAATTTTTGCTACACTTGAATCATCTAAAGACGCACAGGTAATAAATAAAAGTAAGTTTGGGAATTACCTCTTCCTCCTGTAGAATTTTCTTTTTCACTCAAGGGCTCCAGAAGAAGGTATAAACTTTGAAGTCGTCTATTCGTCCCAACTGGAGACTTTGGTGGTGGTGTGGAGGGAGGTGGAGGAGAGCGTGGAGGTACTGGATCATCAACCTCCAATCCTCTACAGTCCAGTAGCAGCGGAGTTCCTCCAAGCATTCCTCCCCGCGTTCGAGACATAATTTTCCGTGCCAGCTCATCCGGCCATATAGCCCGCACACTATAATCATCATCCTCATCGTAGCTTACCCTTGTACTCCCAACAAATTGTGGGTCAAACGTCACAATAGGGTCACAGCTGCAAGACGAACCCACAGATTTTCTCGGAGGGCGTAGCAGTCGCCAACAGCCTCGACAGCCACATTTTAGAGGGTGGAGAGCCCAACGGAAACATGAAGGCGATCGCGAGGAAGGAGATGGAGGTGAACCCCTCCGACGAGAACAAGGTTCCCTTGGCCAGCGGGGAGGTTGGAGTTGGGGTAGCAGCCCAGGTATCGTGAGGTCAGCATGAGATGGTGCCCTATGTCCCGGCTGCAGACCTCGGACCTCTGGAGCCATTCTTGAATGGGGAGCAGAACGCAATGGAAGGGAGCGAGGACGCGGCAGAGGGACTGAATGATCTTCTAGAGGCACAGGGGGCATGATGCTGAAAAAGAAAAGAAATTCTAGACGTTACCATGTAGCATTGCAGTCTGTATCACTTCATACATTATATAAAGGGCAGCTGAAGTTATAGAGCCTGCTTCTTCTATGCAGAAAAACTGCTGCATTTTATATACACGTGAAAATTCCGACTCAGCAAAAAACAGCAGACGACACAAAGCCACAAACCGTCTGTGTGTGATCTGGAAACCAGTCAATGACTAAACCTACTGTCGTAGCGAAAGCTCGGATGTAAGAGCGATCTAAAGGATACACAACGCTCTTCCCCGTCTACGTCCTTTCCTCTCCTTCTCATTTGTAGCTCTGCAGTAGATGCCTCTCCTCTCAAACGTGAGCTCCATCTAATCTGTTCAGATCACCTTCACATAATGCAGGGTTTCCAGCAAGCAGTCGCCTCCATACATACAATCCGCAAGACGTGGAACATATAGAGACACATACGCATGGCCCGGGGGATCAGAAGGCATGTATACACCGTGCGCGCAAGATGACATGGATCATCCAGTATAAAGTCATCGGTCCGGTGTCTATAATGCCGCACAGGACGGCTACCGGAGTCACATTGCTGTATAGCCAGGTACTGAATAATGGGGGATAAGAAGTATAAATAATGACTATACCATATATATATATATATATATATATATATATACTGCTCAAAAAAATAAAGGGAACACAACCATAGGGTCCTATGTTTAGGTGTTACCTATATTTTTTTTGAGCAGTATATATATATATATGTATATACACACACAATTAATATTTATTTATTACATACACAGATATATGTATAACATATATATACACAGATATAACAAGTGTAAACACGCACATATATATATATATATATATATATATATATATATATATATATATATAAAACTGCGCACACAATATATATATATATATATATACACACAGATATAACACATACATATTATATATACACATATGTAGAAACATACACACACTATCTATAAACTCACACTCACATATAGTGATACAGATATATAGATATATGTGGTTGCTGAGCATGGTGGCTGCGGTACCTGTCAGCTGCTCCCCTCCTCAGCAGACCCCGGGCGCTGTGTCCGTGCCCTCATCTGTGCATTGTGTCTGCGCTCCCCGAGTGTCGCGTCCTTTGTGTGCGCGCCGCCCGTGTCAGCGCGTGTCTGCTGTGTTCACCGGGTGACACTGAATGACAAGCCCCGCCCCCTCCACACGAGATGACATCATCGTCAACCAATCAGCGCTGCGGCATACTGTGCAGCTAGACGGGCCTGCCGCGGGGACTGCTGAGCGCCGTGCACATTGGGCAGATTGTAGGGAACACAAAGGAGATGGGGCCTCAGAGAGCGCTGCGCTTTGTATCCGCCGCTGCTGTTCTGTAGTGTTTTACCACTCGCCACTCCTGGACACACAGTAGATTTTTAGACGCTGCCTGTCAGGTCGGTTTTTTTAAGTAAAAGCACCATAGTCTTCAAGTTTTAAGTATATATATACATACACTCACTGGCCACTTTATTAGGTACACCATGCTAGTAAGGGGTTGGACCCCCTTTTGCCTTCAGAACTGCCTCAATTCTTCGTGGCAGAGATTCAACAAGGTGCTGGAAGCATTCCTCAGAGATTTTGGACCATATTGACATGATGGCATCACACAGTTGGCGCAGATTTGTCGGCTGCACATCCCTGATGCGAATCTCCCGTTCCACCACATCCCAAAGATGCTCTATTGGATTGAGATCTGGTGACTGAGGAGGCCATTTGAGTACAGTGAACTCATTGTCATGTTCAAGAAACCAATCTGAGATGATTCGAGCTTTATGACATGGCGCATTATCCTGCTGAAAGTAGCCATCAGATGTTGGGTACATTGTGGTCATAAAGGGATGGACATGGTCAGCAACAATACTCAGGTAGGCTGTGGCGTTGCAACGATGCTCAATTGGTACCAAGGGGCCCAAAGAGTGCCCAGAAAAAATTCCCCACACCATGACACCACCACCACCAGCCTGAACCGTTGATACAAGGCAGGATGGATCCATGCTTTCATGTTGTTTACGCCAAATTCTGACCCTACCATCCGAATGTCGCAGCAGAAATCGAGACTCATCAGACCAGGCAACGTTTTTCCAATCTTCTACTGTCCAATTTCGATGAGCTTGTGCAAATTGTAGCCTCAGTTTCCTGTTCTTAGCTGAGAGGAGTGGTACCCAGTGTGGTCTTCTGCTGCTGTAGCCCATCTGCCTCAAAGTTCGACGCACTGTGCGTTCAGAGATGCTCTTCTGCCTACCTTGGTTGTAACGGGTGGCAATTTGAGTCACTGTTGCCTTTCTATCAGCTCGAACCAGTCTGCCCATTCTCCTCTGACCTCTGGCATCAACAAGGCATTTCCGGCCACAGAACTGCCGCTCACTGGATTTTTTTTCTTTTTCGGACCATTCTCTGTAAACCCTAGAGATGGTTGTGCGTGAAAATCCCAGTAGATCAGCAGTTTCTGAAATTCTCAGACCAGCCCTTCTGGCACCAACAATCATGCCACGTTCAAAGGCACTCAAATCACCTTTCTTCCCCATACTGATGCTCGGTTTGAACTGCAGGAGATTGTCTTGACCATGTCTACATGCCTAAATGCACTGAGTTGCCGCCATGTGATTGGCTGATTAGAAATTAAGTCTTAACACACAGTTGGACAGGTGTACCTAATAAAGTGGCCAGTGAGTGTATATATATATATAATTTTTCTATCCAAAGTGATTTCTTGTGTTTTTTAAGGGCATTCCACACTCAAATCCACGATAAAATTTCAACACGCTTCCCATTCATTTGAGATAATGTGTCCATAGTGTTTCTAGTATATATATGTATTTTTTTCTTTAGTTTGTTTAAATACCTTTTTTTAGATGTTTTTTGAGTAGAGACAAGACAGACAAGACACATAATATTGTTACACCCCACATAAAACCACATGAGAAAACAGCAAAAAAAACCCACATTTTTATAAAACTGCACACTAGGCTGCATTCCCATGACAAGTTTTTGGCAAGTTTTTTAGATGCATATTTTAAAAAAAAATGCAAGTAACATATTTTATTTAATTGGTGCAGGAAATCTGCAGGATTAAGGCTATGTGCACACGTCTGGAATTCCTGCTGGTTTTATGCGTTTTTGCCCTGTTTTTTTCGCCGCAAAAGCGCATAAAATAAGCAACCCATTGTATTCAATGGCATTCCGCACATGCTGTGCTAATGCTGCGCTTTTTTCCGCGGCGGAATCGCATGGCGGAAAAATACGCAGCATGCTCATTCTTTTTGCGGAATCGTGGGAATTCTGCACACATGGGAATGCATTGTCCCGCTTACTTTCCGCATGTGGCTATGCCCACCAAGCGCAAAGTAAGCGGAAAATGTACGGATGGTACCCAGGATCTGGAGGAGAGGAGATTCTACTCCAGGCCCTGGGTACCATATCTCTGCAAAAAAAAAGAATTAAAATAAAAAATCGTGTTATTCTCACCTTCCGGCGTCCCCCGCAGCGTTCCCAGGCCTCAGCGATGCTCCTGGCAAGTCCCGTTCCCAGTGATGCTTTGCGACCGCTATGTCATCAAAGGTCATTGTCGCAAGGCATCGCTGGGAACGGGACTTGCCAGGAGCATCCTAGGGAGTGTGATGTCATGCTTGGAAGCAATGAAGGGTCTCTGTCAGTTAATCAAAACACACAACACAGTTCCCACTCCAGGCCAGCAGAGGGAGCTCTGAACCAAAACTGGGGGAAGAGCTGCTCTCTGGGGGCCAGGAAGGGAGAGTGAGGAGTTCGTGGGAGGAGGGCAACGTGTGTGGACGTGAGGAGAAGAGCTGCGAGATTGAGCAGAGAGTTCAGGCTCATTCCCAGCTATAGCGCATGATCTGGAGCCCGGTATCCAAGATTGTATGGATACTAATGGTCCTGCGACAGACACCGGAGGAATAGGAAGCTGTAAATGCTCTGTTCCCATATAATACTCGGAGGCACAACAGCAACGGGTGAGCCAGGAGAAGAAGGCTACAGCTGTCTGCCATACGAGGGAGTTCTAAATGAGAACAAGCAAGTGGAACTTCAGTGTAACACAGTACTGCAAGTACCTAAAATAAGCGCTAGAAAGGAGACTACACAACCCATCTGATAGAGAGATTCCTAAGTTGCTTCCAGGCTGGCCAGCCTCTGTTCCATCTGTAATCTGGAATTCTGGACTGTATTTACCAAGCAAGTAAAGGTAAAAGAAACTGCACCCTATTGTGTCCTTGCCTCCTTCCTGCAAACTCTCCAGCACTGCTACATCTCTGTGCCAAACACTACACCCTCTTCCTCAACACCTATCCTCTTCATCTACTCTGCCCTGGGACTGCAGCTCTGCCTGTGGAGGGTTACAACATCATTGCTGCACCACACCATCTGTCCCAGAGGATCTGTTTGCAGCGTCGGCTTAACACCTTCATTGCCGAACACCACAGGTGGCGTCGCGTGTCATCCACTCATAAACTTTATTCCATCACTTCATCCCTTTTACATGGGTGCCCAGGGCCACGGACCGGGTCACCGCTGCTGTGACATTCCCCTCTGAGAGACCGGCCCGGTACCGAGTACCCCACAGCCCTGGGAGGGCGACCCACATCAGCCCAGCCACAGTCAGCTCCTGTATACATCAGCCCAGCCAGCCCCTGTATACCACAGGGGCTGGCTGGGCTGATGTATACAGGGGATGGGGGCTGGCTGGGCTGATGTTTACAGGGGCTGGCTGGGCTGATGTGTGTATACAGGTGCTGGCTGGGCTGATGTGTGTATACAGGGGCTGGCTGTGGCTGGGCTGATGTGTATATACTGGGGCTGGGTGGGCTGATGTGTATATACTGGGGGCTAGCTGGGATGATGTATATACTGGGGCTGGCTGGGCTGATGTATATACTGGGGGCTGGCTGGGCTGATGTATATACTGGGGCTGGCTGGGATGATGTATATACTGGGGCTGGCTGGGATGATGTATATACTGGGGCTGGCTGGGATGATGTATACACTGGGGCTGGCTGTGGCTGATGAATATATAGGGGCTGGGGGCTGGCTGGGCTGATGTATTAACTGGGGCTGGCTGGGCTGATGTATATACAGGGGCTGGCTTTGGTTGTGCTGATACAGGTTGTGCAGGGATTAGTGGGCTGGAGCTGGTGATGTATATACAGGTGGTGCTGGGCTCAGTGGGCTGGGGCTGGTGATATATACAGGTGCTGGGCTTAGTGGGCTGGAGCTGGTGATGTATATACAGGTGGTGCTGGGCTCAGTGGGCTGGGGCTCGTGATATATACAGGTGCTGGGCTTAGTGGGCTGGGGCTGGTGATGTATATACAGGTGGTGCTGGGCTCAGTGGGCTGGGGCTGGTGATGATATATACAGGTGCTGGGCTTAGTGGGCTGGGGCTGGTGATGTATATACAGGTGCTGGGCTCAGTGGGCTGGTGATGATGTATATACAGCTGCTGGGCTCAGAGGGCTGGGGCTGGTGATGATGTACAGTGGGGAAAAAAAGTATTTAGTCAGTCAGCAATAGTGCAAGTTCCACCACTTAAAAAGATGAGAGGCGTCTGTAATTTACATCATAGGTAGACCTCAACTATGGGAGACAAACTGAGAAAAAAAAATCCAGAAAATCACATTGTCTGTTTTTTTTTCATTTTATTTGCATATTATGGTGGAAAATAAGTATTTGGTCAGAAACAAGCAATCAAGATTTCTGGCTCTCACAGACCTGTAACTTCTTCTTTAAGAGTCTCCTCTTTCCTCCACTCATTACCTGTAGTAATGGCACCTGTTTAAACTTGTTATCAGTATAAAAAGACACCTGTGCACACCCTCAAACAGTCTGACTCCAAACTCCACTATGGTGAAGACCAAAGAGCTGTCAAAGGACACCAGAAACAAAATTGTAGCCCTGCACCAGGCTGGGAAGACTGAATCTGCAATAGCCAACCAGCTTGGAGTGAAGAAATCAACTGTGGGAGCAATAATTAGAAAATGGAAGACATACAAGACCACTGATAATCTCCCTCGATCTGGTGCTCCACGCAAAATCCCACCCCGTGGGGTCAGAATGATCACAAGAACGGTGAGCAAAAATCCCAGAACCACGCGGGGGGACCTAGTGAATGAACTGCAGAGAGCTGGGACCAATGTAACAAGGCCTACCATAAGTAACACACTACGCCACCATGGACTCAGATCCTGCAGTGCCAGACGTGTCCCACTGCTTAAGCCTGTACATGTCCGGGCCCGTCTGAAGTTTGCTAGAGAGCA
Organism: Dendrobates tinctorius; assembly: GCF_039654945.1. NCBI lineage: Eukaryota > Metazoa > Chordata > Amphibia > Anura > Dendrobatidae > Dendrobates > Dendrobates tinctorius. The sequence goes on from NW_027361878.1 coordinate 18,775,412, forward strand.
TTTGGATGATCCAGAGGAGTTTTGGGAGAATGTCCTATGGTCTGATGAAACCAAACTGGAACTGTTTGGTAGAAACACAACTTGTCGTGTTTGGAGGAAAAAGAATACTGAGTTGCATCCATCAAACACCATACCTACTGTAAAGCATGGTGGTGGAAACATCATGCTTCGGGGCTGTTTCTCTGCAAAGGGGCCAGGACGACTGATCCGGGTACATGAAAGAATGAATGGGGCCATGTATCGTGAGATTTTGAGTGCAAACCTCCTTCCATCAGCAAGGGCATTGAAGATGAAACGTGGCTGGGTCTTTCAACATGACAATGATCCAAAGCACACCGCCAGGGCAATGAAGGAGTGGCTTCGTAAGAAGCATTACAAGGTCCTGGAGTGGCCTAGCCAGTCTCCAGATCTCAACCCTATAGAAAACCTTTGGAGGGAGTTGAAAGTCCGTGTTGCCAAGCGAAAAGCCAAAAACATCACTGCTCTAGAGGAGATCTGCATGGAGGAATGGGCCAACATACCAACAACAGTGTGTGGCAACCTTGTGAAGACTTACAGAAAACGTTTGACCTCTGTCATTGCCAACAAAGGATATATCACAAAGTATTGAGATGAAATTTTGTTTCTGACCAAATACTTATTTTCCACCATAATATGCAAATAAAATGAAAAAAAAACAGACAATGTGATTTTCTGGATTTTTTTTTCTCAGTTTGTCTCCCATAGTTGAGGTCTACCTATGATGTAAATTACAGACGCCTCTCATCTTTTTAAGTGGTGGAACTTGCACTATTGCTGACTGACTAAATACTTTTTTTCCCCACTGTATATACAGCTGCTGGGCTCAGTGGGCTGGGGCTGGTGATGATGTTTATACAGGTGCTGGGCTCAGTGGGCTGGGGCTGGTGATGATATATACAGTGGCGGATTAAGTGGACTATGGGCCCGGGGCTGTTCATAAAACCTGGGCCCCTGTACCCCCCTTCCCACCTGAGCGCTGCGGTCCCCGTGCGGGAATTGACAGCCGTACGGACTGCAGCACTTGGTTTGCTGCGGGTCCATACGGAAATCCCGCCACCATTCCACCACGTGTGGACATGGCCTAAAAAGACGTTGCACATAAGCTGTAGGCCTACGGCCAATACGCACAAAATCGCCCAACGTGATCCTGGCCATAGGGGATCCACTTTAATGTCCCCACTTTAATTTGAAGTCCCCTTACTTCATCCATTGCAGTCCCCTATCACCCACTCACTTCATCTGCAGTGCCGCTTCATCATTTGCAGCCCCTTATCCCCCCCTCCATTTCATCATGTGCAGTCCCCTTCCCCCCCAACTTCATGTGCAGCCCCACTCCCCCATCATGTGCAGTTAATTTTACCCCCACATCATGTGCAGTCCCCCTTACCCCCACTTCATGTGCAGTGCCCCTTACCCCCAATTCATCATGTGCAGTCCCCCTTACCCCCAATTCATCATGTGCAGTCCCCCTTACCCCCAATTCATCATGTGCAGTCCCTCTTACCCCCAATTCATCATGTTCAGTCCCACTTACCCCTTAATTCATCATGTGCAGTTCCCCTTACCCCCAATTCATCATGTGCAGTCCCACTTACCCCTTAATTCATCATGTGCAGTCCCACTTACCCCTTAATTCATCATGTGCAGTCCCACTTACCCCTTAATTCATCATGTGCAGTCCCACTTACCCCTTAATTCATCATGTGCAGTCCCACTTACCCCTTAATTCATCATGTGCAGTCCTCCTTACCCCTTAATTCATCATGTGCAGTCCCCCTTATCCCCCACTTCATCATGTGCAGCCCCACTTATCCCCCACTTCATCATGTGCAGCCCCACTTATCCCCCACTTCATCATGTGCAGCCCCACTCACCCCCCCTTCATCATATGCAGCCCCACTCACCCCCCTTCATCATGTGAAGCCCCCACTCATCCCCCCTTCATCCTGTGAAGCCCCCACTCACCCCCTTCATCCTGTACAACCCCAGTCACCCCCCTTCATCATATACAGCCCCCAGTCACCCCCCCGTCATCATATACAGCCCCCAGTCACCCCCCTTCATCATATACAGGCCCCAGTCACCCCCCCGTCATCATATACAGCCCCCAGTCACCCCCCCGTCATCATATACAGCCCCCAGTCACCCCCCGTCATCATATACAGGCCCCAGTCACCCCCCCGTCATCATATACAGGCCCCAGTCACCCCCCCGTCATCATATACAGGCCCCAGTCACCCCCCCCCTTCATTGTGTACAGCCCCCACTCACCCCCTCCCCCCATTTAATTCATTTTATAAATAAAAAAAAATAAAAAAAGTTCCCCATACTTACCTCACAGCCGGCTCGCTCCCCAGCAGCGCCTCTGCTTTCAGCATCCTCCGGGACGTCGGCGCGTGCACGATGACGTCATCGCGCACGCCCGACATCTGACCCGGAAGTACAGCCGGAGGGAGCCGGAGCTGAGCAGCCGTCAAGGTGACGGCCGTGCACAGCTCCAGGCCCCTCATAGAATGTGACGCGGGCGGCTGTCTGCTGCCGGCGGCGTCACAGCACAGGGCACGGCCGGCCCTGTACAGGTGCTGGGGGAGCGGTCCGGGTGGCATTTGCCTCTCTGCCACCCGGCCCAGCCCGCCCCTGCCCCTGCCCCTGGGCCCCCAAAAAACCTTGGGCCCGGGGCGACCGCCCCTATTAAGATTCGCCATTGGATATATATACAATATACAATACCAGTCCTTACACTGGCTGCCCATTCATTATAGGATCCAATTCAAAGTACTTGTTCTCACCCACAAAGCTCTCCACAGTGCAGCACCCCCTACATCTCCTCCCTCATTTCTATCTATCGGACTAGCCAACCGCTGCGCTCTGCAAACGACTTTCGACTAACCTCTGCACTAATCCATACCTCCCACTCCCGACTCCAAGACTTCTCCCGCGCTGCACCAATCCTCTGGAATGCTCTACCCCAAGAAATTAGGACTATCCACAATTTGCATAGTTTTAGGCGCTCCCTCAAAACACATTTGTTCAGAGCGGCCTATCACGTTCACTAATCACAGTCATTCTATGTGTAAGTGTGCGTGTGTAGCCCATTCACTATCTCCATCCATCCCTCACTCCCTCAAGATAGCTGGACCTTCATTGTAAATACACCATTGTAAATACACACCTGTACTTTGTATTTCCCCCACCTCATTGTAGATTGTAAGCTCTCACGAGGAGGGTCGTCTTATTTTGCTTTAGTTATTGTATTGTTAACGTTGTTACTTATGACTTGTGTTTTGAAACTGTTAAACTGTAAAGCGCTGCGGAATATGTTGGCGCTATATAAATAAAGATTATTATTATAAGTGGTGCTGGGCTCCATGGGCTGGGGTTGGTGATGATATATACAGGTGCTGGGCTCCGTGGGCTGGGGTTGGTGATGATATATACAGGTGCTGGGCTCAGTGGGCTGGGGCTGGTGATGATGTATATACAGGTATGGAGCTCATTATACTGTGTGGAGCAGTTTCATTCACTTTTTTGTTCCAAAATTTTACATCCTGAACGACCATGGCTTAACCCCCCCATCCCAAGTTGAGATCCTGGGTACGCCCATGTATGGAATATTTAAACAACAACGCTCTGGGCCTGTCCTTTACATATGAAATAGGGGGGATGAGATAGCCTTTTTGGATGTTTATATCTCTAAGGGGGTGGATGGCTATCTCATGACTTACATTTTTCATAAGCTGGTGGCGACGAATTGCCTGCTCACATGGGAGAGTTATCAAATCATCTCTTTGAAGAGGGGTATCCTAAAGGGGTAATTTGTGAGATTGAGGAGGAACTGTTCATCACTGGTTGAATATAACAATCAGTCAGTAGACTTAAAAAGGCGATTTGTCCAAAGAGAATATCCTGTGGGAATAGTGAAATCGGTATACAGGCATGCATTTGTCACGAGCAGACCATCACTCTTAGGGCTCATACTCACTTGCGAGAAATACGGACGAGTGCAATCCGATAAAAAATCTGATTGCACTCTGACCAATGTTATTCAATGGTTATATCTCAACTGTGATTTTTTTCTCAGCTGAAATCAGAGAGAAAAAAATCACAGCATGCTGCAATTTGCTGTGTATTTCGGATGAGACTCGCCAATGCAAGTCAATGGGTGCAAGAAAATAATCGCACAGCACTCGCACCATGTGAGTGCTGTCCGATTTTTATGCTCCGGTGTCCTTTGAAAAGCCGGCAATTCATGTACGTTGTACAGTAAAATCACACTGACAGGTTAGAATAGATACATACACATAGAATATACAGTGTATATGTATATATACTGTATATGTAATGTATGTTTTGAAGAATATTTCGTTGTGAAAAAATGTGTAAAGGACAGAGAACCGCTGTATGCAAAAGCTCATGTTAACCCCTTTCTGCCATCTGATGTACTATCACGTCCATGTGACCTGGGACTTAATTCCCATGGACCGAATAGTACGTCATAGAGATCAGCGGCGCTCCCGGGGGGGCAGCGGGAGCGCCGCTAATTGCGGCCAGGTGCCATCTGATTATCACAGCTGGCACCCGGCACATTAACCCCTGGCACACTGCAATCAAACATGTATGAGCCTTAAAGGGAACCTGTCACCAGGTTTGGCCGATACGAGTTATAGCCACCACCTTTCAGAGCTGATATACAGCATTCTATAATGCTGTATATCTGCCCCCAATCCAACCTAGAAGAACTGAAAAATAACTTTTATTATGCTTTCTTCTTGGTCCGTCACCTCTCATCTTCTTGCAATGCTGTCCTCCTACTTGCCTCATGTGGATGACGTGTCATCCACACAATTTCCTCGGCATCACGCTCCTGCGCAGGCGTACTTTTCTGCCATGTTGAGGGCAGAGCAAAGACCTGCAGTGCGCAGGCGCTGGGCCTCTCTGACCTTTCCCGGCGCCTGCACACTGCAGTACTGTGCTCTACCCTCAACAGAGCAGATAAGTATGCCTGCGCAGGAGCGCGGTGCCGAGGAGACTGTGTGGATGATGCAGTCACAAGTCATCCAAACGAACCAAGAAGGAGGACTGAGATCATAACAAGATGGGAAGTGCTGGACCAAGAACAGCGACACCCCTCAGACCGGACTGCCCTGCAGGTGAGTATAATAAAAGTTATTTTTCAGTTCTTCTAGGTCAGGTTGGGAGCAGATATACAGCATTATAGAATGCTGTATATCAGCCTTGAAAGGTATTGGCCATAACTCATATAGGTCCAATCTGGTGACAGGTTCCCTTTAAGAGCAGATCCTGATATTAGTAGCTTTATTTCCTTGGGACCCTCCATAGCCTTTAGGAAGGGTAAATCCATCCAGGATAGGATTGAGCATTGTCATTTTGTTCCACCAAAAAAGAAAAAAAATGGTTGGAAAAAAGATCAGTGGGGACCTTCAAATGCGGCCACTGTAGTTTCTGCCAATACATATTCTCTTCAAATTCATTCAGGAGTGTTGTGACTAACAGGATGTACAACTGAAGTGTTTCACTAACTGTAGGACCTCAGGTGTGTATCTATGTACATGTACAGTGCCGGCAAAAAAAATCTTTACAAGTTCAATGAAACCACAAAATCTTAATATTCAAGTGTTTTATTGTGGATATTTTATTACAATTAGTATTTTGTCATGTCACCCTTACATTTTATCACCTTCTGCAGTCGTTTAGGCATGGATTCAGCAAGGCTGGCTAAGTATGTGGAGTCCATGTTTACCCACAGTGTCTTCAGCACCTCCTTTAGATTGTTGATGTTGCTGGGTCGTGTCTCTTGAACCTTGTTTTTCATTAAATTCCAGGCATTTTCTATGGGGTTAAGGTCAGGGGAATTACCTGGCCACTCTAAAATGTTAATGTTATGGTCACTGAGAAACTTTCTCACGGCCTTGGCTTTGTGGACAGGGGCTCCATCATGCATAAAGTAATCACACTGATGTATGACCCAAAAAGTAAGCATGTGTTCTTCCAAAACAGTAATATAATTGCTTGCTTTCATAGTTACATTCTTGGGAAGGAAGTACAAACCTGCCCTGCCCATGCTTCCACTGAATGCACCCCACACCATCACACTGTCAGGGTGTTTAACAGTCTTAACTGTATATTTTGGGTCATACCGTGACATGGTACTCGGACGACGCACAACCTTTGATCCTCCCCTGACCAGCCTGAAAGTGCTCTCATCACTAAACATTATTTTCTTCCACTCTTCAGATGTCCAATCTTGATATTTCTTACAAAAGGCAAGCCTTTTCTTCTTCATTGCTGCTGTGAGCAGGGGCTTCTTTGCTGCACGGCAACTTCGTAGACCCAGGTCCTTCTGCAGGCGGTGACGAATTGTCCTAGTTGCGATGTTCTGGAGGAGCATAGGGTACTTGTTTTTTAGTGACATCACTTCACGCTTCAGAAGCTTATCAGTCCTTGGTGAAGTCTTCTTAGGTGCGCCAGAGCCTGACTTCCTCTGCGGTACCATCCCAGGAGGCAATGATGCCACCGACCGCTTCAGTTGATAAATTGCTTCTCTTGACACTCCCAGATCTCTAGCTACAGCAATCACTGAATCCCCCTTCTCGAGCAGAGTCAAGGCACGAGATTTCTCTTCCATTTTAAGCTTCTTTCGACCCATTGTGGGAGATAATAAAAAACTGAGGGAGATAATAAAAGACTGCCTAATAGCAAAACTGGCTGAGCTGCACATAACAACCAATCAGAGTGCAGCTTTAGCTTTACCAGAGAAGTGAAAACTGAGCGTTGATTGGTTGATATTTGCAACAAAGCCAGCTTTAATATTAGACAGTTATTTATTATCTCCCCCATTGTGTACACTTTTAAAAAGTGAAATTATGATGTGGATTTTATATGTAAAGTTTTTTTTTGCTGCGCAAGTGTAAAGATTTTTTTTGCCAGCACAGTATGTGTCCGCAGGGTGTAGTGAATATGTATATACAGCATATAGATGTATGACTAGCAGAAAATTAACATCTGTCCTTAAGGCCCTTTTACATTTAGCGATGCACCAGCGATCCAATCACGATACGACCCGGTCAGGATCGCTGGTGCATCGCTAAATGATCGCTAGTGAGCTGCCAAAGAGGCAGATCTGACAGCGATGCAGCAGTGATACAGCGGACGATACTTACCTTTCAGACGTGGCGATCCTGACGTCCTCCATCCGCGTCCACACGTCGCTCGTCGGCGCCACAGGAAGCCCAGCACGTAGCGCCCGACGAGAAATGGAGCCGGCCGATCTTGCGCGATCAGCGACAAACAGCGGGGGGACCCTGTTCGGAGGTAAGTATCACACATAGCGATATCGCTAGTGATATCGCTGCTGCGTCACAAAATCGGTGACGTTATAGCGATATTGCTAGCGATATCACTATGTGTAAAGCCCCCTTTAGACTGCAGCTCTCCCAAATGTGATAGCATATGTTATCCTGAGAAAGGAAGTCTCCTGTCTCCAGTCTCTCCAGGGGGCCTTGCTGAGAACACACAAAGTGGAAACATTTCACACCTTCTGACTCTTCTAAGGGAGACGCCAATTGCAGCTTGACACCATCTATGAGCAAGATCACACAAATACTGTTCAGAGGAAAATAATGTATTCATGGGTAAATAACCATGATCCAGTCACAAACCAAGACTTAGAATATTAACATGAGAGGCTGGTCTAGAAATCCGATCCCCACAGTAAATCTATAAATTAGGTCTTTACACATAAAAGCTGTTCACAGTGAGGGGCAGCTAGGCTGATGTGTTCCAGATCATATTTCTCCCTCCCTCAGGGACAGAATACCAGAATGCAAAGTTCGATATTTCTGTAAGTTTTCTCGCTTTTATTTTATCACTGTTTTGCATATTTGTATATCACTTTTTATTTCCATACTTTTTATATCTTTTTATTGTAAGCACTGTACCTTTTCTATTAAAGCTTAAAACTTTAATAAGTTGAACCTTGTATGCTCTAAAGAATCCATAGCTTTAACGTGTGTGACCCTGGTGATTGGCACCTATTAGTAATATTTCTGGGACTCATCGCCCGTGTGTTCGGTGAGTGGTGGCAGCGTGTATGTGAGGGGTGTGTGGCCTGTGTGGGGGTGTGATTTATACTCCCACTGCAGCACAGAACAGAGGTTGAATGCTGGCCTGAGTGAGAGGAGATAGATTAACCCTTGCAGGCGCAACCCCAAGTCACATGCTGAAAAGCTTTTACGTGACAAATTGGTGGCAGCAGTGGGATATGCGAATATATCCCCCTTGTAATTCCTGACAGTGGGGAAGACTAAACATGAGCTCTGTGTGCATATTAGTGAACATCTTGTTAGGAATAACAGGGAATAGTTGCATCCGCATACAGGCATGCATTTGGCACGAGTACACCATCACTTTTAATCCCTAAACCAAGAGAGGAATCAGACTCCATCACACGTCTAATTGGGACATATGATGACCAGTCAAATATGGTTATGGATATACTGAGGAAACATTGGCAGATTTTAAGAGTAGACCCTGATATTAGTGGTTTTATTTCCTTGATACCCTAGGTAACCTTTAGAAAAGGTAAATCCATCTGGGATAGTGAACAGTTGGGGGATGTTAAGAATAACAGGGATATCCCATTGGCATGTCATGGTAATTTGATACACAGGGGGGCTAGGATCCAATTTGTTTCGCGTTGTTTGTGGGACTACCTCAATAATCAGAAAATGGCCATAAGCTAAGTATTATTGAATCGATTCGGGATAGTGTTTATGAATACCCCACTATTTTCTCAAACTGACATCGACTTATCTATTACACTTATGAGAGTTGGAGTGCTCCCTGATTGTTGATGGGAGCAAAGAAAATATCTAATTGTCTATTGTAGATAAAAAATTATCTGTACTGCACTTTTAAGGATAATAATATCTGATTATCTCTTGCAGATAAATATTACCTTCACTGCACTTTATATTAGGGGTGACTTAGGGATATAAGGGACAGCTGCCGATGAGTAGTAGAGCCATACCATTTAATATTAGGGTGGCATCCTACACTGCAACCCCCAAGCTGTCAGCTTTAGCAAGGCTGGTTATGAAAAATAGAGGGGTCCCCATGGCATATTTTTTTTAGCTATTTACATAAATAATTTTAAAAACCTGTGTGGTATCCCCCCATATTTGACACCCAGCCAATCTAAAGCAGACAGTTGGGGGCTGGTATTCTCAGGCTGGTAAGGGGCCATGGATATTGCCCCCCCCCAGCCTAAAAATAGCAGCCCACAGCTGTCTGGAAAGGGGGCATCTAATAGATGCACCAATTCTACCGCTTTGTTCGGCTCTTCCCACTTGCCAAGTGAAAGCCAACCAAAACAACCAACCGAGATGTGGTTATAATGTAAATTCCACATAACAGGACAACAAGATAAATATATAGGTAAAAAATGCCTTTATTATAACAGTACAAGGGCAAGTGGTGGCACTCAAAACACGTTGACTATTACCCTATTTTGAAATAAAGCTTTGAAGAATATCATCTGCCATCCATCTTTATCAGCAGCGCAGATTTGGACACATATACCCGGTTTCACCATTATCCTTGGTCTTTGGACCCGTGTCCTTCAGCAGCTGATCCATGCTTTTTACATATTGCTTAGTTGAAACAAACTAAGGTGAGTGTACCTCTCCCCGTGCACCCCATGTTTTTAACCATTTAAGACCCTATTTGCGCTTTTTTGCTTTCCAGATTTTCTACTTCTCAAAAAATAATCAAGGTGTCATGATCCAGTCCGGGTTTTGAGTCATGTCTGTTCCTTTCGCGTGCTGATAATAATAATAAATCTTTATTTTTATATGGCGCTAACATATTCCACAGCGCTTTACAGATTGCACACATTATCATCACTGTCCCCGATGGGGCTCACAATCTAAATTCCCTATCAGTATGTCTTTGGAATGTGGGAGGAAACCGGAGTACCCGGAGGAAACGCACGCAAACACAGGGAGAACATACAAACTCCTTGCAGATGTTGTTCTTGGTGGGATTCAAACTCAGGACTCCAGCGCTGCAGTGTATCCACTGAGCCACCGTGCTGCCCATATCATGGGTCTGGGGTTAACTTTGCCTGCCCTCGTTTTCGGTTCAGGTCTGCTATGTCTTCCTGCTGCGTCCTGCAGGCCATGTCAGTTATATTTTCTGCCTATGGCGTGAGTATCTGACTCTGGTAGCACCCTAATTTGTCCTGCTCCGCTTTCTGACTTTACCCGTGTCTGTTCCTCCATCTCTGTCCATCCCGTCTTAGTGTTTCCTGATTGTTTTTGGATTTCCCGGTGTTTGACTCGACTTTGACCCTGACTTGACATGGCTTCTGGTCCCTGGTACTTCTGCCTTTTGTCTGGTATTGACCTTTTGACTCTCCCAGACTCTGCGCTTGTTTTTTCCCTTTGTACTGCATGACGGTCTAGGTTTTGACTCGGCTTGTTTGACTTTTCTGTTGCCACCTGGTGGTAGGTTTGCTGCAGTACTGCAGGTCTGCTCTTGCTGACTTGTTACCATCCTTCCACTCTATTGCTATCTAGTGGAGGTTGCAGTTACCTGCTTAGCTGCAGCATGATACAAGGTGCAGCAAAGTATATAGCTGTGTGAAAGCTAGAATGTACTGATTGGCAGCAGCTGTAACTCACAAGAATTACAGGGTTTAAAACATGCTGGTATCAAAAATATATGTCCATTTGGTCAATATAGGACGCACAATCATGCATGGTTTGACTGTATATGCTGATGAACATAGATATTTGTTAGGCGTCGGGCTCCTGCCTCTGCACAGCAGGATTCCCAGGCCTTGCTTTCTGCGGTCTCCCATTCCTCTCCAGCCACAGAGGAGCCTGCTCAGCAGAGACGTCATTTCCAGCATCGTGCTCAGTCTACTTCTGTTGGCTTGGTTACTGCTGCGAAACAGGGTTCAGCAATGGTAACCTGCAATAGCCAGCAGCGAGCAGCCCTTGGGACGGTCCTTCTTTCGGCCCACTGAGCATGTCCGTGGGAGGTCCTCTCATTGGAGCTCTGAGGTCACGTGCTCAGGTCCTATTGCTGCTCCCATTGGACCACTAGGAAGGTCCCGGAAGGATGCTGCTATAAAAGGTTTGCATGACCGCTCAGCCATGCACTAGTATAGACTCAAATACATATGGAGTGTATGATGATCGATGCATGTATCTGGTGACTCCTTATGAAACCCCTACTCTTGGTTGTGTTTGTTGTTAGGGTTTAGTGGTTAGAGTCAGTGCCTGCAAGTGGCTAGTCTATACGCCACAGTGCATACCAGCCTTCTGCACACTAGCGTCCGATGGTGTCGCCCACTGCAGGGCACTATTGAACCGCGTCAAGTGACAGCCACGCCTGTGCAACGCCTTGCGCTACCTGTGCGCTTATCTGGCCCAATCCTGGGCAATTATTGGCATCCGCCTGAGCGGCACTGTGCACACTTGCACGCGTTATCTATTAGTAACTCTTGCTGGCACCGCAGTCATGGTGCCGAGCGCTAGCGGTCTAGAGGGACTCCAGTCCTGCGGTCTAAGGGCAGAGTCCTCTGACCTTACGCTATGCGCTTCTTCTGCCGGGTCCTGTGGTGTTAACAGGCTCCAGCGTTTTTTTCAGTGGCTATGTGAAGCAACAGAGTTTGCCCCTGTGCACACCGGGTCTGTGGTTAACCCGCCGGTGTTCACTTAGTAGTCCGCCATTACTAAGCAGCAGTTTACAATCTCTGCACGGTGGACCCTGGGTTGCAATCGCACTTCCTTATATTTTATATTTAGTGCGATCCGCAACCCTAACATTATACTAGCGCCAGGGTCTGGCTAGTAATGGCGGACGAGCAGCGACTCCTTATGTACATCCGGCAGCTGGAGGGCAGGTTGGCGGCTCTTGAGCGTCCAGTCTCAGCTGCGGATGTTACCGCGGTCGCGCTCCAGGCAGCCACAGAGGCTGTCTCCTATGTGACCACTGCCATCCCAGCTCTGACTTTGTCCCACCTCCCGCTGCCAAGAAGTTCCCGGGCGATAGTGCCTCTTGTAGGGGTTTCGTGAGCCAGTGCGCTATACAGCTAGAGCTGCTGGCTGCACGATTCCCCTCTGAGCGGGCTAAGGTGGGATTTGTCGTTTCCCTCATCGGGCAGGGCTTTGGAGAGGGCAACACCGCTGTGGGAGCGTGGTGATCATGTGGTGCAGAGTTTCTCGCAGTTCTTGGGCACTCTGAAGCAGGTCTTTTTGGGACCGAGAGTCACCCATGACACCGCGCTCCGGCTCGTCCATGGTCAGCCACTTCGCCATCCAGTTCCGGACACTGGCCTCTGAGTTGGAGTGGCCAGATAAGGTCCTCATTCCGGCATTCTGGAGAGGCTTGGCTGACCATGTGAAGGATGCTCTGGACACCAGGGAGGTTCCTGCCACACTGGAGGAGCTTATCACCTTCTCAACCCGTATAGACTTTCGCTTCATCGAGTGAAGGTTGGAGCGGTCCCAGTGTAGGAAGAGGTTTAAGTTGGCACCTAGTTTCGCTAAATCTCTGGAACCTCCCGATCGGACGTCCGAGCCTAAGGAGGCTCCTTGTACGGGATCCTGGTCCCGGTCCACTCGAGCACCTGTGGTCTGTTATGTTTGCCGGCAGTCTGGTCACCTTGCCAACCGGTGCCCACAGCGGTCGGGAAAACGCTCGCCTCTAGTGGACATAGGAGGGGGTTCATTAGAATCAGCAGCGTTTTCCTCCAAACTGACCTTTAAGGAAACGCTTGAGGTCGGTTCATCCACTCAGGCGGTGGAGGTTTGCGTGGACTCCGGAGCAACATGGCCTCTGATCTCAATTCCAGCCAATTCTGCGTTGAAAAAGTCAAATGGTGCTCCTTCCCATCCAAGCTCTGCCATGCGCCCAAACAGTGGTTTACCCCCACATATGGGGTATCAGCCTACTCAGGACAAATTGCACAACAACTTTTGGGGTCAAATTTCTCCTGTTACCCTAGGAAAAATAAAAATTGGGGGCAAAAATATCATTTTTATGGAAAAAAATATGATTTTTTTTATTTTTATGGCTCTACGTTATAAACTTCTGTGAAGCACTTGGGGGTTCAAAGTGCTCACCAAACATCTAGATAAGTTCCTTGGGGGGTCTGGTTTCCAAAATGGGGTCACTTTTGGGGGGTTTCAACAGTTTAGGCACATCAGAGGCTCTCCAAACGCGACATGACACCCGCAAAACAATGCATCAAAGTCTGCATTCCAAAACGTCACTGCTTCCCTTCCAAGCCCCGACGTGAGCCCATACAGTAGATTTCTCCCACATATAGGGTATCAGCGTACTCAGGACAAATTGGACAACATCTTTTGGGGTCCAATTTCTCCTGTTACCCTTGGGAAAATAAAAAAAATTAGGGACTAAAAGATCATGCTTGTGGAAAAAATATTTTTTTATTTTCACGCCCGGGCGTTATAAACTTCTGTGAAGCACTTGGGGGTTCAAAGTGCTCACAACACATCTAGATAAGTTCCTTACGGGGTCTAGTTTCCAAAATGGTGTCATTTGAGGGGGTTTCCACAGTTTAGGCACATCAGGGGCTCTCCAAACGTGACATGGCTTCCAATCTCAATTCCAGCCAAAAAAGTCAAATGGCGCTGTGTAAGGTACACCTGGGGTGGACCCGCTAGACCGTGGCAACGAACCTCCCGGGGGCGAGCTGACCAGGTGGACCACCCCCTATACAGGGAGCGTTTGGGGCAAGCCCGCGGGTAACTATTACCACGGCAGCTGGTACCCTGGGAAGTAACGACAGACAGACAGCTAGAGCCGAGTTGGGGATACAGGACTGATGGTACCGGCTGGGAACCACAGGACAGACGGGCACTGCTTAGAGACACGAGATAGGTGGGCACGGCCTGGAGACACAGGAGAGGCGGGCACGGCCTGGAGACACAGGAGAGGCGGGCACGGCCGGGAGACACAGGACAGGCGGGCACGGCTGGGAGACACAGGACAGGCGGGCACGGCTGGGAGACACAGGACAGGCGGGCACGGCTGGGAGACACAGGACAGGCGGGCACGGCTGGGAGACACAGGACCTAGGAGAGAGGAAAAATGGAGAGGTGAACGAGCAACGGATGGACAGGACGCGATAGCGTGCATAGAGGGCGGCCAGAATCACTAGGGAAAAGAAGTGATACTCAGGCACCGCTGGCAGGAAGAGGCGGCCAGATATAGGGGCTAGTAGGAGGACTTCCGGGTCGTGACCTAAAGTGGAGGAGGAGCAGGCGCGCGTCCTCAGGAGGAGGAGGAGGAGGCGCGCGCGTGCCCAGGCACAGTATGTGCGCGCGCCCGCCGAGCAGGAGGAGCGGGAGCGTGCACCCGGCGCGGTCCGGAAGACCAGACGGAGGAGACCGCCGGACAGAGAAGAGTCGCCGGGGAGGACCGCGGAGAAGACCGCGGCCGCCGGCGCAGAGAGGAGCAGGACACCGGAGGATGGGTAAGCTGCGGCCGGGAGGAGGCAAAGAGAGGAGTGCGCGGCAGCCGCCGCGTGACACGCTGCTTCCCTTCCGAGCTCTGCCATGCGCCCAAATAGTCGTTTACCCCCACATATTGGGTATCAGCTTACTCAGGACAAATTGCACAATAGCTATTGGGGTCCTGTTACCCTTGGGAAAATAAAAATTGGGGTGAAAAGATCATTTTTGTGGAAAAAATATGATTTTTTAATTGTACGGCTGTATGTTATAGACTTCTGTGAAGCCCTTGGGGATTCAAAGTTCTCACCACATATCTAGATAAGTTCCTTGGGGGGTCTAGTTTCCAAAATTGGGTCACTTGTGGGGGTTTCCACTGTTTAGGCCAACAGTGGCTCTCTAAACGTGACATGGCGTCCGATCTGAATTCCAGCCAATTTTGCGTTGAAAAAGTCAAACGGTGCTCCTTCCCTTCTGAGCTCTGCCATGCGCCGAAACAGTGGTTCCCCCCCACATATCAGGTATCAGCGTACTCAGGACAAATTGCACAATAACTTTTGCAGTCCAATTTCTCCTGTTACCCCTGGTAAAATAAAAAAATTGGACCTGAAGTAATTTTTGTTGTGAAAAAAAGTTAAATGTTCATTTTTTTTTTTTTAAACATTCAAAAAATTCCTGTGAAGCACCTGAAGGGTTAATAAACTTCTTGAATGTGGTTTTGAGCACCTTGAGCGGTGCAGTTTTTATAATGGTGTCACTTTTGGGTATTTTCTATCATATAGACCCCTCAAAGTGACTTCAAATGTGATGTGGTCCCTAAAAATAAAATTATGTTGTAAAAATGAGAAATCGCTGGTCAACTTTTAACCCTTATAACTTCCTAACCAAAAAAAATTTTGGTTCCCAAATTGTGCTGATGTAAAGTAAACATGTGGGAAATGTTATTTATTAAGTTTTTTGTGTGCCATATCTCTGTGATTTAAGGGCATACAAATTCAAATTTGGAAAATTGCGAAATTTTCGCGAAATTTCTGTTTTTTTTCACAAATAAACGCAAGTTATTTGAATGAAATTTTACCACTAACATGAAGTACGATATGTCACGAGAAAACAATATCAGAATCACTGGGATCCATGGAAGCGTTCCAGAGTTATTACCTCATAAAGGGACAGTGGTCAGAAATGTAAAACTTGGCCCGGTCATGAACGTGCAAACCACCCTTGGGGGTAAAGGGTTTAAAAAGATTAAATTAAAAAGGAAAATCACAGACGGAGCTGGAATAAAATAAGAGCAAAAGCTGGCCACTTTTGACTTTGTGACAGGATGGGTAGTGGTAAGGGTATTAATTGGCTGAGAAGGGCTGAAAACATACCCATCCCACCCTGACAAATGCTATGTATTGTGACGTGAGAGTGCTAGTAGCAGTTTGGTGGCACATGTATGTGGGAGGACACTAGTTGGACTAGATGTTCTAGCCTGTCCCATGGGTAGCAGCTTCCTCATGAGTCATCAAGGGCTCAGCTAGTCTAATTTACCTTTGCAGACATGCACATTGAGTATGGTGATGCTAGGCCAGGGTATAATCATTGCGGTCGCAAATGTTGCCACTGCGTCCTTATGGGTAAGGGGCCCACCAGAGCAAATTTTAACTGGATGTGCGTCCTCGGATGCACATTCAGTTGAAGTGTATTTTAGAGCAAAGACCCACCGGGTCTGTGCCATACAATACACGCTGCCGGCCAATGGGAGGCCAGCATCTAACGTCAACAGGCACGTGACTGGGTGCACATGGCAGTGATGTTATGTACGCCTATCACTTGCATGATGAAGTCAGATGCCAACTTCAGAAGAGGACACCGTGCCGTGGGGGGAAAGTAAGTAGAATCATTTTTTGCCTATGCATTAAAGAACAGCACAAGAATGGGGAACACATTCCAGGACGGGGGATCTATAATATAACAGGCTAAGCGTCACTCTGTCTGAAGCCTTTATAGACTGCGCAAGCGTGACGCGCCTGCGCAGTCTGGCTCCAGACAGAATGAGGCATCCAGCGGTGAGGTGTATGGCGCCCGGAGATGGCGGTATGAGTACACACTACATACTGCGATCTCGGGCGCCATACTTACATACTTACCTGACTGGGAGGAGCGTTGCCGCGGTGCTTCTCCTCGGCCGGAGACCGGGGCAGGAGTGCGGTCGGAATTGCACATGCGCATAGCGCGATCCGGCGCCATTTTACTGAAGACACATTTGCAGTGTGTCTTCAGCAACATGGCACCGGACAGCGCTATGGGCATGCGCGTACTCTGGGGCCAGACTCCTCCCCCGGCCTCCAGCAGAACGTGACAGCGCTGGAGCACAGGAAAGAAGGGTGAGTATAAATGTTTTTTTTGTGTGTGTGTAGTTTAATAGGGGTGAGGGGGACCATACACACCAAGAAAGGGGGGAGAGGGGACCATACATACCAGGATAGGGATAAGGAGGTACCATGCATACCAGTATTGGGGGGTGAGGAGACCATGCATACCACGAAAGGGGAGCGAGGGGACCATGCATACCA